>NW_011494730.1:4216839-4225165 GCF_000754665.1 Bison bison bison | reverse complement strand
ACAAATCCTGAACCAGAGCAAAGGGAATTTAGTCACTAAAATACCCACCACTCTCAAAACAAAGCCTCAAATCTCAGGGAAGACCCTCCACCTGACTCCAGATTAGGAAAAACTCTATCTTGATTCAATTCCTTGTGTTCCAGGAGATCCCAGTTTTTACTCAGGCTTCAAAAGTTTGCCCAAACTCCACATAAAATCACAAACCAAGCAGAGAGCAGGAGACACAACCGGAGCCCAGCATCACACTGCAACGGCTCCAACTAGAGGTAGAAAGTCGGTCAGGATGTCAACAGGAAGACATCGAGGCTGTCGCTGGTTAAGGGTGAAGGAAGTCAGAACTCACCCTTCCTGGAAGCCAACAACTTCCTGGAAAGTAATGAGTGTTTTTCATTTTCTCTAAGTCTTTTACTTTTCTTTCTACAATCTATAAAATGGTTTCACAGAAACAAAACATTATAAAGCTATTTCAGAAGAGCAAACCAAATGACTAAGAGCACAGTTTTAATATGCACTTCTCTACTCACTGCTCAACTGGCAGAGGCTCCTTCGCTGCTTCTGCGAGCTCCTTCTGCAGCCGGGCTTGCCGCCTCCTATTAAAAAAAAAAAAAAGTCCACTATTTAGGTCTAGTTAAAGCCAACAAGGGGTTTGGCTCTCAAAAGACTACTAGCTCTAATAATATATTTTAGATGCACTGAATATTCAAGTAACTACTGCCTTGGGCAACCATACCCAGAGGCCCAAACCCACACTTTTGCATCAGAAAGGACCCCATTATAATGGATTTTAGAACAAAGCCCTAGGAGGGATTATGTTATTAGAGAAAGCAATGAACCAGCAGAGAAGCCTGTCCATCGGGACCCAGGGCCTCTCAGGACAGAAGTGTGCACCAGGTTCATCCAGGGTTAGTCACGACGGAGACTTAGTTTTCTGCAGTAAACAGTCTCACACTAACATATCAAGAGCACGGATAAATAAAAATGTACGTATTCCTGGCACAGTTTTATTATTTTACAGGTTTTAACTCATTTAACACTTATAACAAGCTTTGAGGGTGAACACTACGATTCTCATTTTACAGATGCGGAAGCTGAGGTAGAGTGAGATTCTTCAGCTGTCAAAAATGTATGCCGCTTCAATTTACTAGGGCTGACACCCAAGTCTCGGCTGTGGCAGAAGTTTCACGGGGTCCGCAGTTGCTTCACTCTCTCCCACCTCTCAGAACCATTTTTGGCCTTCCTTCCCAAGTCCTAAATTCAGGAGCTTCTTAGCCTGTAAGCCTTGGTCTCCCTTGCTTTTCCACGGCGATTTCACTTCTATCTGTGGTTTTGCCTTTAAGGTGGGGGGACCCCCCCAACCTACAACTCCAGCCCTGCTCCTGAGCTCAGGTCAAGAATTCTGCTGGAAATTTTTTTTCTAAAATGCTTCTACCATAGTGGGAACTTTCAAATAGGGCAAGGTCCTGCATGTGACACAGCAGAATTTGGGACAGAACAAAGCTGTAGCTTAACAAAATGCTTTACACTCTCAATCCCATGCCTGACCTGGAAGATGAAAAGTCAGTTTTAGTTTACAGGGTAAGTGACAAAAAACACAAAAATTAACAGATTTTTCGTAGGTGGAATTAAGAGGTGACCTCTAAACCATCTCTGAGGGAAAAGCAAAGTCTCAGCGTGGGGTGTGTAACGCTCCTCTACAGGAGAGGCAGCCACCCGGCAGGGGCGGGTACGGCACACAGCTCAAGGCACGGGGAGAAGAAAACGGCCGCAGCCCGCTTTCATCAGAAAGGCCGACAGGAAACCTTCTCTGAGAGCTGACAGCTTCCCCAGGAGCGTCCCACACAGTGGCCACTGTGCCTGCAGGGACACACCCAGATGAGAGCTATTTCAAAAGAGCGTTCCACTGCAACCCAGGTAAACAGAAGCTGCTAGAAGGGGAAGGATACCTAATCTGGGAAACTGGTAGGAAGAGGGGTAGGGGAGAGGCTTCCGAGAAGGAGGAAATAGCTGCGTCAGGTGGTGAAAAGAACGCCCAGGCCCCACAGGCGCAGCCAGAGGGTGATTCGCACAAGGGCACATTCCCAGGAGAACATTTCCTGGGACACACCTGGGGCCGGTGTGCCACCCGCCTCACGCCCCGCTGTCACCAGAAAGCCTGGGCTGTTCTTGTCTGCAAGACGTTCCAGCACGCTCCCTCCGCGTAGCCGCAGGTCAGCTTCTCCGTCAGGCAGGTTCTCACCTGCAGCCTATCAACGTCCAGGGAAACCCCCGCGTCCTCACCGCTCCCCAGCTGCCTAAGAGCTCCACATATAAGCCACACGGGGAAGCCCAAGAACACTGGAGTGGGTAGCTGTTTCCTTCTCCAGCGGATCTTCCCGACCCAGGAATCACACCGGGGTCTCCTGCATTGCAGGGGGATTCTTTCCCAGCTGAGCTACCAGGGATGCCCTTATAAGCTACACAATTTAACTTAAACGTGAGGCAGAAAGAATATGAAAAGGATAGCTCACTTTTTCTTAATATTAACTTAAGTATGTCTGTTTTAAAATGACTTCATAAAACCCCACTGTACAAAAATATCAGTTTCTTTTCCTCCCAAGGCAGACACTGCTTCTGACTTTTCACTTCTGTGAATAACAGATGATCACGGAATCGTATTTGTGAGCCACTTAGGATGAATGACTCACTTAGGATAAATTCCAGCAAGAGGAACGCTTTGCAGGCACCCGCCATCACCAGAGCCCTCCAGAGGGTTGGAAAATCAGCCCACCCCCCATCAGAAATGTTCCACCTACCTTCCTCCCAACAACCCTTTTAACCAAATTCACGGAGCCCATCCACTTCTTTTACGATCTATGCTTTACATCCATCTGTCTGAATGCTCACCTGTTTCTTAATAGACTATACTAAGGACATGCATTTTACAGCTGCACACCCTCGTTGGTTGTTTTACAGTGTCCTTCAGTGTTAAGAAACCTACGGTTTTCATACGGTTCATTTTTTATTACCATTACCTTTCATGTTTATAAAGCCTTCCAATACTCCTATTTAGGAACTTTTCACAAAACAACAGAGAGTAACATTTCTTCCTTCTACCTTTTGCTTTCTGTTTTCACACAGATTTCAAAATCTTTCTGCACACAGTATTTGGTAGGACTAAGGCTCATTGTTATTAAGGTTCTTTCCTATTCCGTGTATTTGTGCTTTTAGATTTTAACTATGATAATCTTTTCAAATTCTAAACTACTGACGTGGGGATTTAAAATCAAATGTTCTAAATCTTTTAGACTTATTACTAGTGACGTTGGCCCACAGTCATTCTGTACACTGGCAAGATCAGAATTTTTGGTTGGATCAATTTTATAAAATGAGGGGGGAGGATTTTAATCTTTTTCTAATTCTGGTTTAATTTATAATGTTCAAGAATTAGCTTTTCTTCTTGAAACATGGAAAGAATTCACTGGCAAATACAGTAATGTGCCAAAGCCCTTCAGGGAGGTAATCCTTGGCTCAGTTATAAAAGTGTTCTCATAAACGCAAGTCTCTTTTATACCCACAACTGTCCCTTCTCCTTCTGTCGGTGTTCCCTGACGCCCCCTCCCCGTGGTTAGAGCTGCCAGGTGTGCCTTGCTTTGCTAGGTTCTACTGTACCAACGCTGAGACTCAGACTGCGGGTTCATTCTCCCACCTTGAGTCCTTTTCATTCTCCGCGTTTAGGCGGTTGGCCTCCTGGGCTTTCTCGGCCATCCACCGGGTGACCAACTCCTGGTTCTCCTCGGAAGTTTTCCGCAGCTTCTCCTCGAGGGCGGTGAAAGTGATCTGCAGGGCGTCATATTCATCCTTCAGGGTCTGGTTGGCTCTTTCAAGGTCCTGAAGCTTAGTGCGTAGCTCCTGGCACTCGGTCTCCAGGTCAGAGATGGTCTGCAGGTATTCTGCAATTCTGAAAGCATGAGAGGAGCGAAACCATAGAGCTGCGTGAGCCTGGGCCCTGCAGTGACCTCAGCCACCAGCACAGGCACCTCACCTGGCCAAGCCCAGCCCCCGTGGTTTAGGGACAATTCCATTAGCAAAGGCAACACCTCGGGCAAAGTTCTCCAGACTCTGAATGACAAGCTAAGGCACCGTTCAGAGAAACAGGGTGGGAAGGAAGAGGGAGCTTCTGATGCTGAATAACAGTGGTGATGGGAGCTCAGCAGGAGGCCAGGGATCCATGCATTCCGACTGATCTCGCCCTCACTGAGGCTGAGCAAGCTCCCCACCTTTCTCTCTAAGCCTCCGGAGAGCCCTTGCAGCAGACTTGGAGAACAGGCCCAGAGGAAACCCAGGCTCCCCTCCAGCTCGAAGGTCCCAGGTCTGGAGGCTCTGTTTATCTTGTCTGGCAGGCTTCTCCCAGATGAGGGATAACCTGCTCATAAGCGCGCCCCTGTTCCTGAGCCTTTTCTCGGTCCCACGCCCACCACAGGAGACGCTGCTCCCACAGGTGGCAGTGGCCGTGGGGAGAGCTGGGACTGCCTCGTGTTCGCTTCCCAGAGCCAAGCCTACACCTCAGGCGGGTGTGTGGGTGCAGGGATCCCGGCGGCCTGGGGGCACTGTGCTTGCCTTTCGCATCCCAGAGGGTAGAAAAGGACCCCATGCTACGAGTGCACAGAAATGAAGCTGGTGCTGCGTCCAGTGTGGGGGCTGTGGGTCCCACGCGCAAGATGGCGGCAGAACAGCAAGTGTGACCCCACGCCCGGTCCTGAAGGAGGCCTGGTCTCTACTCACTTGGCTTCGTTCATCTGCATCTCCTTGTCCTTCTGCTGCATTTGGTTATTCAGGTCAATCACCAACTGGGCTAACTGTGGGGGGTAAAGAACATGTTCATCATTAACAAGACAGTTTAGGACTTCACTTGGAAATTAGTAACAGTGACTTATTTTAAAGGAAACAAAACAAAACAAAAACCAGGTGCCTGTGCCTGTGGGGTTGGGCCAAGGCAGGAAGAAGAAACAAGCTGGTGGAAGAGAGAAGGGCCGACGGGAAGGCTCACAAGCTCAGCGTGTGCCTCCCACTGCAGGCAGCCTGGGACAGACCCGTGATGCTCCAGATTGCCTGCCGGGCTCCTGCTGAGAGCGCCTGTCTACCTCTCCACCCCAGCTACCTTTCCGGATTCTTTAGCTGATGAAACCATCAACGCAGCTGAAGATCTTTATAACTTGCCATTAGACCACCATCCAGGGCAAACAGAGCCCAGAAGGTGCTTCATCCTAATGAATTTTCCTGAAACTGCAGGGTTCACAGTTCATGATGGTTATCAGTAAAATGTTCAGTCGATCGAGGAGTAGGGTTCTTTCCACGTTTTCTCCGCTTGTCCCTTTCATGCCACCTGGGAGTTAACTCGAGGGTTGCTGATATTGGCGGGGGGGGGGGGGGGGGCTCACCTTTCCTGTTGTTTCATTCCCACAGATAGAGCTGGCGATGCTGTATGCAACGTGGATGGCTGCAAATGCCCGTGAAGTGCCTGTCCCCCGCTGCCCCCACCCGCAGGGAGAGATGAGAAGGGCTATCTTTCTTTACCTCCCCACGTTTCTTGTGCAGTTCAGTCAGCTCTTCTTGGTGTTTAATTCTCAGCTGGGCCATTTCTTGCAGCTGACTATCATTCCATGAACCATCATGTCCGGGACTAAATGCCCCAACCAGGCAGATGAGGAGAACATGCAAGACAGAGGGGGAAAAAAAAAGAAAAAAATAAGACCTTATTCCCCTTCCGTCAGACAATGGAATAGTAACTTTGGAATTTGAAGCCTGTACATGACAACACAGCCAATAAAGCAGTTCAGTTCTCCAGGCCAGTGGAGTCCTAAGTCACTACCAACCTGAAGTAGAAAGCGGGACCCGTGAGACACAGGTAAAACCAACCAGTCACAACCCAAACCACCAGCCGTGTCAGGAATAAAAGATGGCTTCTGGAATGACGTTCAGGTGAACAGGGAGGAGACAACGCAGTTCCCTCAGTCAACAAGTGTCTGAGAGCCAGCTCTGAGCCGGGCCTGTTCTGGGAGTGGGCAGAAGGGAGGGACACGAAGCTGTGCCCGTGTGACGCTGCGATCGGCCAAGAACACAGACCACAAGCGAGAGGGTGCACAGAGGCTGGTGGTCAGATGCGCTGTGAAGAAAAACGTAGCAGCGTAAATAAAGAGGGACAGGACGACAGGGCTCCTGTTCCACGTGGAGTGACCAAGGCAGCCCGAGAGGTGACGCCAGACTGGAGATGTGACAGCAGTGCAGAACTAGCCGTGCGGGCCTGGGGACGGGGCCGTGTGAGCGAGGGAACAGCAAGGGTCGCAGAGGCTGGAGGCGGGCTTCTCAGGGTAAGTGTGTCTGCACCCCCAGGGCAGGGGGGCAGGGGGTCAGAGAGGAGCAGGGAGGCCACGCAGTCTCCCAGAACCCTGAGGGCTGTGGCTTTTCCTCTGCATGACCAGAAGCCAGTGAGGGTGTTGAGCAGAGGAATGACTTACGTTTCAAAGGATCGCTATAGCGGCTGGGTACAGAGCAGACTGCAGCGGGGCAAGGGCAGAAACAGGGAGATCAGTTAGCAAGTTATTTTACAGTCTGGACTCGAGGAAGTGCAGATCAGGACAGGGCAGCGGCAGGGAACATGGTGAGACGAGGTCAGATCCGAGCTAGATCCACTGTGGAGAGAGACTGCAGGACGTGCCTCTGAACTGGACGTGGGGAACAACAGAAAGACAGGAATCGGGGATGACTTCAAGGCTTTCGGCCTGAGAGGCTGATCAAAGGCAGATGTCACCACCTCAGGAGGAAGGGCTGTGGGAGGAGGTGGGGGGGGCAGCGGCGGCTGAAGAATGAGGTCACCTTGGACATCCATGAGGGCACGCCGAGTGGAAACGGCACATTTATTAGAGCCTGACTTTAAGTAAAGAGGTCCAAGCTGGAGGCTGACACAGAGACGCTGTCAGCAAACAAATGCATCTGAAGCCATGGACTGAGTTCAGGCCACCTTGAGAGTCGACGGAGCTCGGGAGAGTCTGCAGGTGTGTGCAGACTACCTCAGAACCAGAAGTAGGTGATCAGACTGTGGGTGGGTGATTCAGGAAATGGGTCTCGGCTGGAGCTACAGATGAAGATCATCAGACTGTAGTGAGCAGCTGAAACCACCACCCAGAGGAAAGACGGCTGGCAACCTAGGGTACTACCATCTGAAGGGTGGATGGGGGGAGCATCTCCTCCCAGTGACTAGTAAGAGATAAAGAGGGAAAGGGGAGCAGAGTGATGCTCCCTCCATCTCTAGAAGTGTTTTTATTACAGGTGCTAAGATACCCTAATGCTGCGTTCTCTGAGCAACAGTGCTTCCTTAATCTTGGCCCAAGAGGTCAAAGTCTGGAGACTAGAAAGTGGCACATGCCTTATCAGAAACCACCCTAAATGAGGCAATAAAAGCAACAGGCCTGGGTAACTGACTGTGTGTGAGAATTAGGAAGATAAGAAATAACTGCTATCAAATTCTCATTGTAATGCAAAGCAAAGCAAAACATCAAACTAGTCCCTTCTTCCAAGAAGCTGGCATTGTAGAGAAAAGATTCCTGAGACAAAGGCAAGGACCCAGGGCGCTCATTCCTCTGCTCAAAGCCTTTTCACTGCTTCCAATTTTACTCACCAAAAAAGTCAAACTTCTCATAAAAGCCGAGTGCTCCACTAGGCAGAGAAAAAGAAATCATCCAGACAGCAGGTTTTAAGAGACTCTTGGGCCTCATCCCAGAGGGACTCACCAGGTCCAAGAAAAGGGCTGATAACCTGCGCTGATGGTCTGTGTCTCCAACACGCTCTTGGGACCTTCGGGTGGCTCACAAGGACTGAGCAGCCACTGAGACAGTCGTTCCTGAATGTTAGAGGCCATCAGAATCACCTAAAAGGTTTCCTGAAACAAGACTATTAGGCCCCACCCCGAGAGCTTCTGAAACAGGAGGTCTGGGGTGAGGCCCAACATTCCACATTTCTAACAAATTTCTGAGGCTGCAGTCCAGGTAGCATACTTAGAAAACGGTTGGAGTCAACTACATCCCAGGCCAAGAGTTTCACTTTAATCTCTTCTGTTAGCAAAGGGATTAAAACACTGAAGAGGGGAGCCAGATAATTGATGACAGAAAGCGTTTTAAGCACAGTGTGTTTTAGAATTAACTAGAATGGGATGGGCAGGGCAGGACTTAAGGACAGCCGGGAAAACATAGAACGCAACCCATCAGACCCTGTCTCTGGAACACCCGCCAGCACACACCTCTTTGAGTTGGTTTCCCCACGCGGCTCAGGTCCTTGAGAACAAGGACTCTGG
>NW_011494730.1:4210406-4216739 GCF_000754665.1 Bison bison bison | reverse complement strand
GGCCCACACTGCAGTCACAACCTGTCTCAGTGAACAAGACCCCGCCACAGTCCGGAATGGAAGCACAGGTAAGCAAGGAAGGGGGCGGCACTCAAGGGCAAACCAAGGGACAGACGCAGAGGATGCTGTGGGCAAGGAATCAACTGGCCCAGTGACCGCAGAGGGGGAGTGTCGCGACACTGAGGCAAAGAAGCCATACCTGACTTGTGGAAAATAAGCACAGGAATGAGGCAGTCAGGAGGAGGCCTGGTTAGCAACACAAGTTTGCAGGAAGGCAAGGACCTCCGTTTACATTACCACCCCAGTGCTGTGCTTAATCGCTCAGTCGTGTCTGACTCTTTTGCAACCCCATGGACTGTAGCCCGCCAGGCTCCTCTGTCCATGGGATTTCCCAGACAAGAATACTGGAGTGGGTAGCCTATCTCTTCTCCAGGGGAACATCCCAACCCAGGAATCAAACCGGGGTCTCCTGCACTGCAGGCAGATTCCTTATCAGCTGAGCTATCCGGGAAGCCCAACCACCCCAGTGATACTCAGTTAAAAGAATGTTGTATATTTATTTATAGTAGTTTTCCAAGCAAATGAATTTGGCTGATAGATAAAAGATGCAGGACTATAGCCACCAAGAGTCTTGTTGTTCAGCCGCTCAGTCGTGTCCGACTCTTTTCGATCCCAAGGACTGCAGCACACCAGGCTTCCCTACTGTTCACTATCTCCTGGAGCTTGTTCAAACTCATGTTCATTGAGTCAGTGATGCCACCCCCTTTTCTTCCTGCCTTCAATTTTCCCCAGCATCAGGGTCTTTTCCAATGAGTTGGCTCTTTGCATCAAGTATTGGGGCCTGAATATTCATTTGAAGGACTGATGCTGAAGCGCCATTACCTTGGCCACCAAGAGTCTAAATAGAAATAAAATGTTTCAGGATTTCAGTTGACTGAATTTAGATGAAAAAAGGTCACGTGGCTTCTCTACACCTAAATTGACCAGAACACAGCAACTACTATTTTAAATACTGAGAAGGCCTCCCAGGGCCACAGCTTAGGCACGATCTCCTGAATTGTTCTTAGGCAGAAATGGAGCTGAGGCTGGGCCATCTGTCCCTCTCTCCACTCCAGTCCTTCCGGAGACCATCTCGCCAGATGAGGAAACATGGATGGCAGGTAATGAGCAGATATGGCGACCGGAATAAATGAAATAAGCTACCCCAAGCATTTCTGTTTTTCTTCTAAAACCCCAAGTTACCATCAACTTTGCTTTTACAATGGGTAAAATGTAACTGACATACCAAAAAACATGTAGATTTTAGAGCAAGAATGGGTATGGCTACCATGTAAGTTGTATGCATGCATAGTCATATCTGACCCTGTGCAACCCTTTGGACTGTAGCCTGCCAAGCTACTCTGTGCACGGCATTGTTTAGGCAAGAAGTGGGTGTCATTTCTTCCTCCAGGGGATCTTCCCAACCCAGGGATTGAACCTGCATCTCCTACACTGCAGTTGGATTCTTCACCCACTGAGCTATTGAAGAAACATGATGAACAAATGGAAAAGGAGGACAGTAAGACTCTAGAATGATTCCATTTAAGCTACTTAGGAGCCTCAGAGAGTGAATGACCCAAGTAAACACACCAAACTCCCTAACATGAACATACACTCACACATTTAATGAAGCAATACTTACCCTTCCTATTAAAATGCAGACTTCCCCCTAGTCTTTCTTTAAAAAAACAAAAAACAAAGCTTTCTGAAACTCACTAGTGTGACCGCATACTAAAATATGCTGCAACACACTGAACTAAAAAAGATTAAACAGACCTGTACCGCTTATGTTTACAGGCCTTTCAATCCTGTACCAGCAAGATCTATTTGAATCTGTTCAAGAGTACTTAAACCTTATTATTTAGAAAAAGTGAGGCTTCGTAGGCTAGAGGAGAAGCTGGCCTGGCCGCTCGTCTGAAGCAGTTTCTCAAGCTCACAGTGTACTGATGATGAGCCTTCTAGGTGGGGAAGTACCTACATGCCTTCAAAAAAAAAAAGAAAGATTTCAGCTATGTGGCTTCAGAAGCTTCGATTTGAAAGGAACTGACAAAAACTAAAAACTGTAAACTGAAAGTTGCTCAGTTGTGTCTGACTCTGCGAGCGCATGGACTATACAGTCCATGGAATTCTCCAGGCCAGGATACTGGAGTGGGTAGCCTTTCCCTTCTCCAGGGAAATCTTTCCAACCCAGGGATGGAACCCAGGTCCCCGCACTGCAGGCAGATTTTCTACCAGCTGAGTGACAAGGGAGGCCCCAACAAAACTGGAGCACAAACACAGTACTCGGTTTGCTTCGAAATGAGAGAAGTGACAACTGAACTAAGACAAGTTTCAATTAAAAGGGGGACATAAATAACAAAGGACAGTTTCCAAATACCTTATCTCATGCCTGTTTGGTACGTCATGCTTTTCGGCTTGTAGCTTATGGGCCAGCACTGAATGAAGATCTGACTTTTCCAGCAACTTGTTATCTATCAAAGAAAAAAAAGTTAATATAACCTATGTACACTTAATTACTACTCAATCTCTTATAGAGATCTGGACCAAAAAAAAAAAAATAATCAGAAGATGAAAGGGCTGGTTTCACTTTTAAGAGGTATCACAATCCTAGGTATACTGCACTTTGTCACCAACTGTAGCAGTCGTCCAAACTCCAGAACATACACTCCTTAGATGCTTCCTGGCCTAAGCACAGGCAGCCAGACAAAGGAATCTGAAAACTCCCCCCAAAACATTCCCCCTCCATTCTTTCTACCCCCACAGCTTCCTACCTGGGGAAGAAGAAACAAACAACACACCAAAACACAACGGGAAAATGAAGTGCTGTGCACCACTGAGTGCAAGAGGAAAACTCTACCTTAAAGTCAGGGCAGGGCGCTAGGGACACAGACACAAACCAGAGTCCCTGACCACAGGAGCTGAAATACACACGGGTGGGGAGGGTGCAGGTCAAGAATAAAAAGGAAGAGAAAAAGTGAGTTTTTACTCATTTTCTCAGATGGTTTCACAGGTGAAACAGACAGACAGTCCAGGCAGAAGGTCTAGAGCTGCCTAGCAGGTGGCCAGAAATAAAGTCACTCCAACACATGAGAGGGCAGGATGAGAAAATTCAGACCTCTTCTTACTGGCAACGGTGAAACAACAGAGTTTAAAAGCAAGTAGTAACTGGAAGGACTGATGCTGAAGCTCCAATCCTTTGGCCACCTGATGCGAAGAGCCAACTCATTGGAAAAGACCCTGATGCTGGCAAAAATTGACGGCAAAAGGGGAAGGGAGCAGCAGAGGATGAGATGGTTGGATAGCATCACCGACTCAACAGACCTGAACTTGAGCAAACTCCAGGAGATAGTGAAGGACAGGGAAATCTGGTGTGCTATAGTCCGTGGGTGGCAAAGAGTCGGACATGACTTAGCAACTCAATAAGTGACATTAACAGATAGTAACCAGTAAGAAGTCAAAGGTTATCCTGAGGTTCCCTGCTTGACCAACTAGGTGCAAGATCCTAACACGCTGAAGAATACAGGAGCAGAGAGTTCAAAATAGGGAGGTCTCGAACCGTAATATATGTGACAGGGAGCACAATAAAGGAAGCCAAAAGTCAAGTCAGGGCTAGAAATGACGTGGACGCAGGGGGCCAGTGAGATCAGAAGTGGAAGGGGGTGCACTAAGCAGAACAAGAAAGTGACGCTGGGAAACTTACAGAAAACCCACACTTGATGTGGGCTTTCACTAACCCCACACGTCTGAGATGACAGCGCCTTCATGACAAAAATGCCATAGGATTCATGCCAGGGACCATTCCTGGTCAAGAAGAGCTTGTCTTTCCTCTTAAAGAGTTGAGCCCCACTTTTTTGATCTCTGAAGACGGAAAGCCTGGTTAGAAACAGAAACACTGTCTTCATCGATATTAATTTAATAAACTACCTCAGAAGAGGGAAGGGATTCCAACCTTGAATGTTCCCCTGTGTCAAAGAGCCCTGATAAAGATCTTCGAAAATATTACAGAGGGATGCCTGGTGATATCGGGTCTTTCAAAGGACAGGAGGTATTCAAAAGGGATCCTTCCTAAAAGCTCCTCTCACTCAAGAGCAGGATGGAGAGGGAGGGGAGGCCTCCTGCAGTCCCCACGGCCTCTTCTCATCTTCCTCTTCAGGCCCAGAGGCAGGACTGACAGCAAACTCTGCCCCCCTCTTTGAGAAGCGGGGCAATGAAGAGTGGGACCATTTCGCAGTCAACCCCTGCCTAACCCAGAGATCTGCACAGGCCAGGGCAGCCGCGTCCTACTGTTCCTCACCCTGGTCTCCTCTCCAACCGCTCCCCCGCCCAGGCTTGTACTCCTCACTAGGCTGTTTTAAGACATGGTCCCTCTTAAAACAGGACTGACCTGTCTTTCTGACTAGCCTTCAGCATCCTCCACCCTCCTTCAAGATGTCCATTTTCAAAGTGCAGAAAAACATTCAATTGTGTCAATGCGATGACAAGCAAGCACCTTCCATTTATAGGCAATTAAGTAGATGGCTTTCAAAGCACTTGTATGCCCAGCACTGCATTTATGAAGCAGGCAAGGCAAGCTTTACCCCAATTTTATAGATGCAGGTAAGGGAGGCTGGTAAGGGGATTGTGGTCAGACTGTCAATCCGATTTGACTTTTAGTGTGTTATCAGCTTTTGAAGAATAAGCATGTGATGAAATACCTGGTGACTAGAATCTATGTAACCCATGAGGAGTCACATTTGAATAAGGAGTTTCCTGTGCTTCTGGCTTTCTGAACTGGGCTGCCAGTCTCTTAAGAGTGTAAGGAATTAGCGCAACAGCGGCACACCCATCATCTCCCTTTTCCTCCATTTTAGTTAAGAGGATGAGCTCAGCTAGAACCATTTCTTGGGGAAACATGTGAGAAAAGCAAAAAATGCAAAAAAGTTAGGAGCCATCAAGTCTGGGTCCTAATCCAGACCCTATCTACTCTGCCGTGCTACCCGGAGCCCAGAAAAATTACCTAACCTCTCTCGGTCTCAGATTCCTCATTTGTATAAAGGGCAACAGGACCTGTTTCAGGGAATTTTCAGAAAGAAAGTGAAACAATACGTGCCAAATACTGCAGCACTCAAGCTTGTCTATACATCAGAATTACTTGGGGAGCAGCAAGAAATACTGACCCCTGTGTCCCAGCCCATTCCTGTGGTTTAGTTGGTCTGGGGTATGGCCAGGACTTTCTAATTTTTTAAAAGATCCCCATCTAATTCTAACCTGCAGGTATGGGTAGGAACCACAAATTTAGCATGATCAGAATTCAATGAAGGACATTAACTACTATTACACTGAACCTCATCATCAACAGAATTTGAGACCTAAAGGCACACTTCAAGGGGTAGATCTGGAACCAGAGGTTCCAAGAGTGCCCGTTTCTTCCCCCAAATGTGTCATCAGTTAGGGTAAAATGGGGGGCAAGGTAAGGAAATGCTCATTAGAAGACGTCTAAGGGCACAACCAGTCCATCCTAAAGAAAATCAGTCCTGAATATTCATCGGATGCTGAAGCTGAAACTCCAACACTTTGGCCACCTGAAGCTTAGAACTGACTCACTGGAAAAGACCCTGATGCTGGGAAAGACTGAAGGCAGGAGGAGAAGGAGAAGACAGAGGATGAGATGGTTGGATGGCATCGCTGACTCAATGGACGTAAGTTTGAGCAAGCTCCAGGAGATGCTGATGGACACGGAAGCCTGGCCTGCTGCAGTCCATGGGATCACAAAGAGTCCGACGTGACTGAGTGACTGAACTGAACTGAAGGGCACAAACTTTTTTGTACTCAAATTGCTGCGGCGGCGGTGGGTGTGGGCCACCTTTTTCATATCCAAGTCTTCAGTAACAGTAAAGCCTACTATGTCCCGACTAAAAAGTGAATTAAGACTCAAGATGTGTTACAAAGAACACCAAGGCGGAGCGTAAGGACAGGTCTTGAGAAATGAAAGGCAAACATTTCGTGATACTCAGAGCACTATGCTAATGCTTCAAGTCAGTGACCGCTTCAGTAACACGATGCCCGAAATAGCCCGTTTCTGGAAGCTGCCTATTTAATTACACAAGTATTGTGTGCGGAGCACCTGGGATTCACACATACAAACGTGAACGGCGCCTGCCCATGAAGAAAATCCAAGGCTTACAGGGAAACCCTCCACAGTAACACCCAAGGATAAACGGAAAAGGGGAAAAGATACAAAAAGGCACGGGGCCGTGCCAGGCGTTGGGAACCCGGGGCGGCATCCAGGCGCGCGAGAGGCGCCGGAGCTCGGCC
>NW_011494730.1:4208910-4210306 GCF_000754665.1 Bison bison bison | reverse complement strand
CTCAATGGACGTAAGTTTGAGCAAACTCCAGGAGATGGTGATGGACACGGAAGCCTGGCCTGCTGCAGTCCATGGGATCACAAAGAGTCCGACGTGACTGAGTGACTGAACTGAACTGAAGGGCACAAACTTTTTTGTACTCAAATTGCTGCGGCGGCGGTGGGTGTGGGCCACCTTTTTCATATCCAAGTCTTCAGTAACAGTAAAGCCTACTATGTCCCGACTAAAAAGTGAATTAAGGGGATTCCCTGGTGGTCCAGTGGTTAAGACTCTGCACTCCCAATACAGGGGGCCTGGGTTCGATCCCTGGTCGGGGAACTAAATCCCACGTGCCACAAGACTCCATGCAACCAAGTAAATAAAAAATAATATTAAAAAAAAGAAATTGGGGGAATATAATTTTTGTTATTGCAATTCTTAAAACTGAATAGAAGTATACTTTAAAATTCAAATGGCTGCAAAACCCCTGACTCTGATTTGAAAACAACTGAGCTGGTCCAACCTCCTTATTTTAAAAACAGGGGAACCAAGACCCAGTATTGAAAAGACTTGCCGCAGGACATATTGTGAAGAAAGTGGCAAAGCTTCCTGAGTTGCCCCTTTTTTCCTTGCACCTCCTGTCTCTCCTTCTCTGTCGATTATTCCTTGAGCACTTAAAAAAATAAATGTTTTATTATCTCTCATCTTAAAAACAAATGAACCAAACAACAAAGAAACAAAAAGGCTCAGTCACCCAACACCCCAACATCATCATGTTAATACCTCTCCACTCCCACATTTTAAGTTTCTGGAAAAGTATCAACAAATGCCATCTCCTTTTTAGTCAACACCAGCCTGACCACCCCTTCTGCTCTTCCACCATTTCCCAGAGTTTGTCTTTTTTCTGCTAAATTTTGTTGGTCTTTAGCTACCATAGATTGCAAGCTTTATTACAACAGAAATTATTGTGTTTTGTTCATTAATGCATCCTGATTCCCTAGCACAATGCCTCACTCATAGGAAGTGCTTAATACAAACGTGCTCAATAAATTAATGTCATATTAGAGTCCCTACCATTTATACATAAAACAGATTATCAAAAATTTCTAAGGGCAGGGTTCTATTTTCAAATGAAACTTTATAAAGAACTAAAAGAGAAAGGAGACTGTTGGTCAAAAGCAACTGCAATTATATCTCAATAAAATATTTTAATTTTTTTAATTTTAAAATTTAAAAGAAAGCAATTGCCCAGTAAGCGCTACTTCAAAATAATCATCCAGTAATCGTACAATTTGTGTTGCTGTAAGGGACTAAGTAAGTGAAGAAGGCAATGGCACGCCACTCCAGGACTCTTGCCTGGAAAATCCCATGGACGGAGAAGCCTGGTAGGCTGCAGTCCATGGGGTCACTAGGAGTC
>NW_011494730.1:4184503-4208810 GCF_000754665.1 Bison bison bison | reverse complement strand
GGAACCAGCGGGCGCGGGAAGGCCAGCGGCCCCTGCAATCAGCTCCACGCAGAGGCCGCCCCCGAAGCCATCCAGGACGGACTTCCGGCTCCTGACGGAAATGGCTTTGAACCGAGCCGGAAAGCCCGCCTTCTCATCAGACGTCTCGCGCCACGCGCACGCCGGCGTCCGGCGCCGACTTGCGGCGCTGGCTGATGACATCATCCCTATACCGGAAGTGCCTGTGGCAGAGATGTGGCTGCTGGGAGGCGTGGGGGCCACGTTGGAGGCTTGGTCCGCGGGTTGGGGAAGGAAACAAAGGACGGCTTCCGCCCACTTGCTGTCCCCTTTGCTTGCTTTTCCGCGTTTTATACTTTCTTTCCTAGCCTACCTCTGTTTTCTTCAGTTTACTGAGCAGAAGTAAACTCCCCACATGGTAACTGTGTGATCAAGGATAAGTGACAACCTTCCTAAGCCTCAGCTTCCTAGTCTGTAAAATTGCTCGCGCTCTAAATCGCTTCAGTTGTGTTACAGTCTCTGCGACCCTATGGACTTTGGCCCGCCAGGCTCCTCTGTCCATGGGATTCTCCAGGCAAGAATACTGGAGTGGGTTGTCATTTCCTCCTCCAAGGCATCTTCTCAACCCAGGGATCAAACCTGCATCTCTTACATCTGCTGCATTGGCAGGCGGGTTCTTTACCACTAGCGCCACGTGGGAAGCCCAGGTGAAATGGGGACGGCCCCTAAATGGGGAAGGAATGATACCTACCGCACAGGATTGCCGTGAGGGTTAAAAGTAGTACCTATATAATGCAATTCACACTGTGCCTGTGCATGGTAAGCTTAACTTTACCTAGATATTCCTTTTCTTTCTAAGTCTTAATCAAGTTTGGTTGCTTTAGCAAGAGCACCGCATTAGTCTTGGAAAAGACTTTTTTTTTTCAATGAAGAAATGGATTGCAAAGAACAGGTAAAGAAAATGTAATCGTTAGAAGCCTAGAAATTGTCTACGACCTAAAAGTAAATGGGTCGTTAGAAGGTATTTTAAGGGTGGGGATACAAACAGGATTTTGAAAGAAAGAAAGAAAAAAAAAAAAAGACAGTTTGCTGGTAGAGAAAAATGGGAGATGGAAGTCTCAGGAGAATATGGTATGTGTCAACTAAGTAGAATGGAAAACCTAGTCTGTAGTAGAATCACTTGAGCTCCATCTGTCTTTAACAAGTCAGTGAATTTATTGCCTGGAACTGGATGAAGTAGGAGGCAGAGGAGAGAAAAGGAATGTCAGAAACTGCCTTCTCTTTCTCTGTCTAAAGTTCAGAGGACGATCCTTCACAAGCAGATAAGAAAGCCTTTGATCTCCTGTGGAGCTCAGGAGTAGGGTGGTTAAGCTTCTAGAGCCACAAAGATATTTCGTTGGCAGCCAGTACTGAGTAGGAAAAACCCATGGGGATCAGAAATAGCAGGGACTTCCTGACACTGAAGCAAATGAAGAAGCAGGTTCTGAAAGTCAACAAAAATGCCTCTACGTGTAATAGTGGTACCAATCTCAGAAGAGCCTAGCCTCAGCTCTTGACAGCTGAGTATGCTGATTTCCACCCCCGCCCCCCACCGCCCCCCCAACACACAAGACTGTGATTAAAACACGTTAATGAATTTTCAGGAACAGCAGTTCCCCTTACAGGAATGTATCCAACAGATACTTGGACAAATGACCACAAAGAGGAAGCCATCAGCATTGTTAATAAGAATGGAAAGTTGCGGGGGCAGGGGTGGAAACCTGTATTTTCACCAGAAAGAAAGAAAGTCCTAACCCCATGGACTGTAGCCTACCACGCTCCTCCATCCATGGGATTTTCCAGGCAGAAGTACTGGAGTGGGTTGCCATTTCCTTCTCCAGGGAATCTTCCCAACCCAGGGATCAAACCCTGGTCTCCCGCATTGTAGGCAGATGCTTTACCACCTGAGCCACCAGGGAAGTCCTAATTTCCACCAATTAGAATAAAATTACTGTATATTTATTGTTCAAAAACAGTTTATAATAAAAGCATTAATAAGTTCCCTACATACAAATCGTCACGTTTTGAACTTTCAAAGATGGGAATGTATGTTCCATCAACGTCAGGCATGAGTGATGTTGCAGCTTGCCCTCCATCTCCTGTTGCTGGTGATCCTTCAGTTCTACCATCTTCCCTCCTCCAGTCAGTAACTCTTCTTGCTTGGTCACTCGATGCCAGCTGTTGTACTGTAATACCGTACTTTTTATGTTACTGTAAGGTTTAAAATATTTTCTTTATTTTTGTGTTTGTTAAGCACTATTTGGGTGAAACGTATTATAAGGCTATTACGGTACAGTACTACATAGCTGATAGTGTTATTATAACTTTGTTGGACTTACGACCAAATTGGACTCACGAACCCACTCTTGGAATGGAACTTGTTTGTACATAGGCGACTTAACGGTATATGATGTAAATTGAATTGATGTAAATGTCCCTGGATCCTCATAGGCAACGTTTGTTGAATGAATAGAGAATATAATGATTAAGTTAAGGTTATAAAGCTCTGCAGGTCTTCCCTCTCCCTAACCAGCCAGCTGTGTCTAGTGCCCACTGCAGCCTCAATGGTGGCGCCTCCTCTCTTCTGCTCCCTCTCGCTGCACCACCGTTGGGTTTACTGTGCTTCTGTTGGGCAAACTCTTCCCTTCTGGCTTCTCTGAGTTGATTCCTATTGAGTTAATTCTCAGCTCAGTAGTCTCTTCCTCACAACCTTCAAATAACTGACCTTCACATCCAGGTCAGATCTCCCCATGACACATGTGCCTCTCCATTCTAGCACTTAACACAATTGCAGCTTTACATGTATTTTATCATTCATTACTTGGTTAAGGCGTGTCTCCCCACCCCCACCAGACTGTAACCTCCATGGCAAGAGCGGCATCTGTCTTTGTTCATCACTTTATCTCCAGTAAGAGTATGAAGCCTTTCTCTTTTTTTCCCACCTTGGCCTTGTGGCATGGCTTGTGGCATCTTAACTCCCCCACCAAGGATCAAACTGGGACCCTTGGCAGTGAAAACACAGAGTCCTAACAGTTGGACTGCCAGGGAATTCCCTTGAAGCCTTTCATATATTAAGTGCTCAGTAAATGTTGTTTAAACAATGAGTGAAATATAAAAAAAATATTTGGGCAGTAGCATTGCTGGTGTTATATTATTGTATGTATTTTCTATATTTTATATGCATTTCCTAATTGTTGTGCATTATACGTGTACATAGGGGCGGCAGAGGATGAGATGGTTGGATGGCATCACTGACTCAATGGACATGAGCTTGAGCAAACTCCGGGAGATAGTGAAGGACAAGGAAGCCTGTCCTTTGCATGGGGTTGCAAAGAGTTGGACATGACTTATTGACTGAACAACATACATGTACTAAATACGCAAGAAAAAGTTATAGGAACAAAATTGGGGTTGTTCAGTCACCAAGTCATGTCCAACTCTTTGCAGCCCCATGGACTGCAGCATGCCAGGCTTCCCTGTCCTTCACTATCTCCTGGAGTTGGCTCAAGCTCATGTTCATTGAGTCGGTGATGCCATCCAACTATCTCATCTTCTGTCACCCCCTTCCCCTGTCACCCTCAATCTTTCCCAGCATCAGAGTCTTTCCTAGCATCAGAAATGAACATAGATTTATTGATAAAATCATTTCTTCAGCTCTGTGGGAGATAACTAATAAGCAGAAACACTTCTACAATATTAAGGGCCTTGCACTCTTCTGAAAATTTCATGTATTGTAATTCTTTTAACCCTCTCAACAATCATGCTCAGTAGGTTGTTACTGACTACTGTTAGCATCTTTAGCCTCATTTACATATGAAGAATCTGAGACATGCAGGAGTTGAGTCACTGATCTGGGCACACCTGAGTTCAAATGCAGGCAGTTTGACCTTAGCCTCTGTGCCCGAACTACTGCACTCCACTGTGCAATCTCTGAGTCAGCTGACATTGCAGTTTGGCTCTAGAATACTTAAAACCAAGAATAATTGAAATGATTTGAAACCAGGGCCCAAAAGAGAGGGTATCCTGGCGGGGAGCAGGTGTGTTCCCAGGGCCCTGAGGGGAATGGCTGGAGGGGGATGAGTAATAGGCAGGCTGGGGGAAGTGGCTTGTCTGAATATTCCAGAAACAAATTATGGATCTTAAGAGTGGTTTGTGTTGTTGCTTTTCTGGTAAATAGTGAGTGTCTTAAGGATTCAGCATGCTTTTTTGGGGAGCAGCAATGGCACCCCACTCCAGTACTCTTGCCTGGAAAATCCCATGGACGGAGGAGCCTGGTTGCTGCAGTCCATGGGGTCGCTAAGAGTCGGACACGACTGAGCAACTTCACTTTCACTTTTCACTTTCATGCATTGGAGAAGGAAATGGCAACCCACTCCAGTGTTCTTGCCTGGAGAATCCCAGGGACGGGGGAGCCTGGTGGACTGCTGTCTATGGGGTCGCACAGAGTCGGACACGACTGAAGCGACTTAGCAGCAGCAGCAGCAGCATCTATGAAATGGATTCTGACAGTCTGGAATGGATGTACGATAAACGTGAAAATTATGCTCTGGTTCTGAGGAACTCAAGTCCAACCTTCCGAGGATGGGCCTATTGACTCCAGTCTTTTCCCTTTGGGTCCTCTTGCTTTCCTTTAACTTTCAATCAGCAAGTGGTCAAACAGTCAGGTCCTAATATGGGTCAGGCTTACAGTTAGTTCTGCCTGGAAACAAAGACGGTCCAGGCTTGGATCCTGACCTCAAGGAGCTCACTATGCAAGAAGGAGAATCTGAATGTGATTATTTATAAATATAAGGACTTACAAAGTAAAAAAGAGCCAGCTGGAAGGCAGTGCCCAGGGGTTTTGATTCTCTTCTGTTCTTTTTTTCTATTTTATTCTTTTTTAAAAATATAATTTCCTGGTTTAAAAAAATATGGCTCTTGATCTTTATTCTCTATTTCCACTCCTTCTCAAAAGATCACTTAAAGTGAAAGTAAGCCAAGTAATGGAGAAGGAAATGGCACCCCACTCCAGGATTCCTGCCTGGAGAATCCCATGGACAGAGGAGCCTGGCAGGCTACTGTCCATGGGATCGCAAAGAGTCAGACACGGCTGAAGCAACTTAGCATGCTCGCACACAAGATAAGTTAACCATGTTCCTGTGTTAACTGTTTATTGTAGCCTAGTAAACCTAGTGATTGCTAGAGTGCACCAAGGATAGCCAAGAATCCAGCTGACATGGGTTTTCAGACATGCTGATGATTCATCCAAATGTCACTTTTTGGATGATAATGATGTTCCCTTTCAGGCATGTGTCGCTCAACATTTTTACCCATTGGCTTTTCCTCGTTTCCCTTTTCTTAGTGTTATTGTGTTTGCATACATACAAGTAAGTACTACAGAACATTTTCATTATAAAGACTCTCTGTGCCCATGGACTAAACCCCATGCCGTTCTCCTCATCCACTCCATATATATATTGACATATAGATTTCATATTTTAAAAATGACTGTCTGACATGGGTGTTATCTGACATGGGGTATTGTTATACCCCAATGCAAGCGTTAGAGTTAAGTTTAACTTTTTAAGAGAAAGTCCTTCTATTCCTTCTATAAATTAACAGCCAAGTGTCTGGAATGGTGGCTGGAGGATTCAAGATGGCACATCTAACCAGCTGGGACAACGGCTAGAGAGGGTGTGTGTCTCTGGGAATTTTCCCCCTTGATTTGCCTCTTTACTCTTTGAAGACATGATAAAACGTCTCCCAGACACTACTGCCCTCTCCCACTGGATTGAACCTGGGTCTCCGGTGTTGCAAACAGATTCTGTACCATCTGAGCCACCTGGGAAGCCCAATATAAATAATACCAACTTGAGTATTGTTTGCAAAATTAGGTAAATAATACCTAATTGATGATATTTCATGCCAGGCCCTTTGTTGTACGTGGATTAGCTTACTGGATGCTCACAACACTACCATGTAGGTACTGTCAGTATTTCCTCTTACAGATGAGGGAATTGACACGCAGAGCTCAAGTAGCTTGTCTGATGTCACATCGTAAGAGGCAGAGCTTGGATTCAGTGGAGGAAGCTCTCTGCCAGAACCCAGCCATTTAACCATCCATGTCTGTGCTGTGTGTCAGGGAGTCCGGGTTCCGGCTGGGGTTTTTCAGGATGAGAGAGAGAATCAGTGAGAATGCTTAAGATCACAGGCAATAGACATGCAATTCGCACTCCCTTAAGGGAAAGTATGGGTGTAGCATCAGGCTGGCAGGAGGATGTGGCTGGACTGGAACCCGGATGCAGATTCTGCCTCTTTGCCTCTGTCTCCCTGTCACTTGCTGCATCCTTCGTCTTGTGGTCCAGCTCTTTTTGTTTCCCTGGTGGTGGGGTAATGGCTCCTCCAGCATCTCCACAGTACAAGCAAGCCGTAGAACAAGTTGGCATCTCCGAGTCCCAGGTCTAAATTCCTGGGAGGAGAGGCTGCTGGACTTGCCTGTGTCCAACGATCCGTGTGGCAAAGAGGCAGGGTCAGTCTTCCCTCCGATGGCAGGGAAGGGACATTTCCCAGGAGAAGGGAAGTATAGGACACAACTGTTCAGGCTGTCCAGCTCCACACCCCCATTCTTTTATTAACAATCCACCCTCCTGGCTGTGGGCATCCCAGGGGGCTCAGTGCTGAAAGAATCCATCTGCCAATGCAGGAGATGCAGTTTCAATGCCTGGGTCGGGAAGATCCCCTGAAGGAAGAAATGGCAACCCACTCCAGTGTTCTTGCCTGTGTTAGGTAATTAGAATAGGAAAAAGGAGTCCAGAATGGCGGTGGCTAAAAGACAAAGAAGGGAAAAGCCCGTGAAAATAGAACAAGGGAAGGTCTGAGGACCAGAGTGAAGACCTCAGGTAGAACAAACAGCACTCCTGGCTAGACCAATTTCCACAGGGCAGGCCCAGGGGGAGAAAAAACATATAAAAAGAGGAGCCAAAGGGCCGGGGCTCGCCCTTGCTCTCTCTCTTTTGCTCTCTCTCTCTCTTCTCTTCACATCCTTTGGGTCGGCATGCCCTCATGCTTTGAGAGTGTATTTTCCTTTATTTTCTAAATAAAACTGAGCTGTAACACGGAGCTATAACACTGATCTGTCCCAGAGCTGTGACACATCTGTCCAAGGGCTTTAACGTTGGTCTGTCGCTTCAAATTTTTGTTGTGACAAGACAGAACCGACGAAATTACATACTCCCTCGACACCTGGAAAATCCCGTGGATGGAGAAGCCTAGCGGGCTACAGTCCATGGGGCCACAAAGAGTCAGACATGACCAAGCATGCATGCATGCTCCTGGCTATAGTCCTGTTTTCCCTCTGACCTTTCATGCAACAAACTGGGCCCAGGGGTAAGCACAGGAATCCTTGCCTGTCACTGTCCTCCACAGGAAGTTTTAAACTGGATCTGGGAGAGAGATCCTTTTTCTCCTTTGGTTAGGATGTGAGGCTATGCTTGGGGACCTGCTAGTGGCCATGTCCCCTCCCAGATCTCATGGAAAGGTTAGCCTGAAAAAAATGGAGCAAGCACATGGAGGGAAGAGGAGACGAGAAACCAAGAACCTGACGGCATTAGAGTCCCAGTTTCCACCATTCCTAAGGGCAGGAATCAATACCCCTGGTAGCTCAACTGGTAAAGAATCCACCCGCCATGCTGAGCTACCAGGGAAGCCTCAAGGAAAACACTAGGACTGGGAAAACAGAACAGTAGTGCCCCCACAGGTGGGTTTTCCACTTTAAAATCTTGACAAAAGCAGGAAGGTCAACCCACTCTTCTCACCATGCATGTTTTGTATTTACCATCAACCCATTTCCAAATTTCTTGGGAAAAGTTTCTGGATCTGAGGTCTCATGAACTTCCAAGTGAAACTCTGTTCTGAATAATAGTGTCTGCTGGTGAGAGAAAATTTCAATAACCTCAAAGTGATTCCTAGTCAGCCTGGAGATATTAGCAAACACTATTGCCATGTGTTAGAACTGTGTTGCCACTTCCCTCTCAACGGAAAGTGAAGGCACACCATTTCCACGACTCAGGATATTCATAGTTCTGCAGAGTGTCTAGGCACCACTGCGTCCTCACACGGTAGAAGCGCATAGAAAGCACCCAGCCTCGGAATAGGTGTTTGATTAAACAACAAAGTATGGCATCACTGACTCGATGGATGTGAGTCTGAGTGAACTCCGGGAGTTGGTGATGGACAGGGAGGCCTGGCGTGCTGTGATTCATGGGGTTGCAAAGAGTTGGACACGACTAAGCGACTGGACTGAACTGAACTGAACTGAAATAAATATTGCCTATCAGGAGATGGGGTTCTTTGTCAAGATAACAAGTTGACATTTTGTCTTTTAAAAGGCCAACAACTGAGGCAGCAATGTGTTGAACTCTCTCTACAGATCCGGATGCCCAGACACTTCACCTTCCGGAGCATGCATGAGTGTGCTCAGTCGCTTCAGTCATGTCTGACTCTCTGCAACCCTATTTTGTAGCCCGCCAGGCACTTCTGCATGGGATTCTCCAGGCAGGAATGCTGGGGTGGGCTGCCATGCCTTCCTCCAGGGCATCTTCCTCGCCCGGGGATGGAGCCTGCATCTTTTGCGTCTACTGCATGGGCGGGTGTGCTCTTTACCACTAGCGCCACCTGGGGAGTCCTGTGTTTGTCTGCTATTCGCTGACGCACCCCAGTTAGGGTGTGTGTGTGTGTGTGTGTGTGTGTGTTTGTTTCCAACAAAATTAGTCCCTTTTGTTTAAAAAAATTACAAATAAGTGTGCAAAATTAAATTTCATGATTCAGTTCAGTTCAGTCGCTCAGTCATGTCCGACTCTTTGCGACCCATGAATCGCAGCACGCCAGGCCTCCCTGTCCATCACCAACTCCCGGAGTTCACTCAGACTCACGTCCATCTAGTCAGTGATGCCATCCAGCCATCTCATCCTCTGTCATCCCCTTCTCCTCCTGCCCCCAATCCCTCCCAGCATCACGGTCTTGCAAAATTAAATTTCATGATTAAACACACATAAAGTAAAATGCATACCTCACATTGGAGCCCATAGACAATGTTAGTTGATTCCATGGCAGTAAAACAAGTGGCAAAACCGAGAACTTGCTGCTGCGGATATCAATGTTTGTAAATCAATGTTTGTAACCTGAAATAAAACATAAAATTAAGCTTAAAGGGGGTTTAAGAAAATTAAATACATGCCTCAAGAAATACTAACAATATAGAACCGATAGCCTACTTTAGCTACCAAATGTTAAAAAGAAATATGTTCCTCTCATTTCCAGAATGTTAGTGCGTAGCTATTTTTAAAAACCAGCAGAGAAGATGAGGAGAAAGGGAAGTGGAGCTGGCCAGCCCGGGAGGCAAGGGTGAATGACCTTTCTGCTCTGGTTGGGAAGAGGGGTGGTAGGGATGTATCTAGAAGACAATCAGATCTTGAATTCCTGCTAGTGGCTCTCTGGCGCCTTATTAAACTGTAAGCTTATTGGGACTTCCCTGGAGGTCCAGTGGTTAGGAATCCAGTGGTTAGGACCCCTGCAGGGGGCACGGGTTTGATCCCTGGTCAGAGAACTAAGATCCCATGTGTCAGGCATCATAGCCAAAATGGAAAAAAAAAAAATGCTTAAGATCATCTTTCTCTTCTCAGGTCTTGACTTCTGTTTACGGAAACCCTGCACCTACCCCACACCCATTACCGAAACTTTGAACGTTTCCTGCTTCAAGAGGTGTGAGGAGTGGACAGGAGAAAAAGAAAAACCACTCATCATCTCACTCAAGCAAGAACTTAAGTAAGATGTGGTAAGTCTGAGTGTGGGTAGACTAATTTACTAGGGGAATTAGAATGGCAAGCAGACTGAAGTCAGCATTCCCAATGTCAGCAGTACTCAGCCCTTGTGGAAGTTAGGAGGATTTCAGCTGCAAACGGAAATCTTTAACTTGTAATTTAAACCAGGGGTTAGCAAAATATAGCCAGTAGCTCAAATCCAGTCCATTTGCTTTTGTGTGGTCTTCAGACTAAGGAGAGTTTTTGCATTTTTTAAATAAAGAAGGGCCTGAGTTGGCCTTGAGCTTATGTCCCTCAGATCTCCTACTGGGCAGTCAAATTGACTGACAGCCCTTGATGCTTCTCTCTGACTCCACCATGGACAATAAGCCTTCCCTGGGCTTCCCTCCCTTGGGCTTCCCTGGTGGCTCAGATGGTAAAGAATCTGCCTGCAATACAGGAGACAGGGTTTGATCTCTAGGTCAGGAAGATCCCCTGGAGAAGGAAATGGCAACCCACTCCAGTATTCTTGCCTACAGAATTCCATGGGCAGAGGAGCCTGGCAGGTTATAGTCCATGGGGTTGCAAAGAATCGGACATGACTGAGCAACTAACATACATACATATGCTTCTGATGGAAGCTCAACCATGACAGAGCATGCTAGGAAACCAAGGAGGTGGGGCCTTTGGGAGGTGATTAGGTTAGGAGGGTGGAGCCCCACTGAATGGGATTAGTGCCCTGCATGGGATTAGTGCCCCCATAGGAAAAGACCGTCTGACAGATGACTTCTCTCTTTGGAGCTGTTTGCAAACCTGGAAGAGAGCGTTCATTGGATATGAAAACTTCTGGCACCTAGATCTTGGACTTCCTGACCTCCAGACTGTGAAAAAGAAATATCTTTATTTAATCCCTCGGGCTGTGGTGTCCTCCTAAAGCAGCCAGAGCTGATGAAGACAGATGCCCAGTCGTGTTTAGTGCTAGATGTTCACATGATGTTCATCTAAATGAAGCATCACTAGAACTTGTTGCAGGCTGACAGCCTTCCTTTGTAATTTCCATTCTTCCTTCTCTCCCTCCTGGGGTCTGGCCGGCCTGTGGTCTGACAGCTCCCCCGGCCTCATCCAGTGACCCCCGTCTTCCTGCTTTCCTCCCAGGCATCTCCCTGTGTAAATCTGTTGCATCTAATCCTGCCTTGACATGTGCTTCTCAGGAAAGCAGAGGAGATGGTGATGAAACCCAAGTACCAGGAGGATGGGAGAGGAAGGAGCTTCCAGCCCTGCTATAGACACTTTGGGGGTCCTGCCCCCAAGTGCATCCTCTTTCCCTCTAACAACATCATGGGTCTAGGGGCCTTGTTTCCATCACAGGCAGGGCTAGACCTTTCTGACCCATTGCTCTTGGGAGCACCCATGGACACTCGACCCAAGATGGGCCAGATTCCTCCTCCAGAGATCCAGGCATGGGGAGCTGGACTGTAGGGTTGGAGTAGCTAGGCGGAGCCAGGGCAAAGCCAGAGAGACCAGGAGTGAGAGGGGAGCTGACTGTGAACAGGAGCAAGGAACACGGGCAGAGGTAAAGTCCAGGGAAGATGGGGGTCAGGGAGGAGCCCTGCTCTCCATGCCGCGTGCTGGAGCCTGCGAGTCATCAGCACTTCCTCGCCTCGCACTGCCACGTCTCCACCTGTAGCTCGTTTCTCTTCCTTGTAAGCAGAGAGCCTTGACTAAAATGGAAATCTAGAACCTCACAGCTGGAAAGCCCCTTAAACATAGCTTTATGGCAGAGACTCAAAGCAGGGAGTTCCCTCCCTGTCCTGCCTTCCTTTGCCAGGATCAGAGGAAATGAACCAAGTGCGGCTTCAGCTCCTGGGTCTGGAGTAGGGGCTCCTAGCAGGGGAGGATGGTCTCACGGAGTCCTTTCCCAGGTCCGGGTTCATAACTGGGGAGGTGACAGCTCCTCATGCTACCACTTGTGGGGGGCCCTGGCACCCTGCCTGCCAGGTCCCAGGGTGACTTCTCATATGAGGGCTAAGAAGGCAGGTCTCCTGCAGGGCAAGGAGGGGGCGAATGGGGTCTTCTCCACTCCTCCCCAGCAATCCTGCACTTCTGGTCTGTCATCACAGCATCTCTAAGATCCATGAGTGTGAATTTGCTTTACCTTTGGATAACTAAATAGCCCATTTCTCTGAGTTCTTCCAAAGTAAATGCAGTCTGGGCAGATCTTTTAAAGGAAAAAAAATCAGGGAACGCCTCTGCTATGGAGGTTCCACATCCAGAAACCAGGACCTGTTAGCAACCTTTCAAGCAGCTTTTCTGCTAAAAATTAAGAAACAAAAACTTAAATCCCATTGTGGGTAAGCGCTTGTTTTATGGGCTGATGCTACTTTAAAAAACAAAAACAAAAAAAGAGTGCCTTTACTGAAAGATAAAATATCTATTGTTGTTGAGTCTATTCTGGCTGAGATTAAAAAAAAAAAAAAACCTCTATAATTTCTGCTGATATTTAGTGAGTGAGGTTTAAAGAGAAAATATCAAGAAAATTCATAATTTTTTAAGTGGCTGTTTTGAATTCTGAATTCTTGAATTTTGAAAAAAGCTATCAACATGGCTCCAGGTTAATAAGAGTCACTTGCAGGGGAGGTTTTGGGGACTGCTGGAAATGTGGTGCAACTGTCAAGAGCACGTAAGAGCTGCAAATCCAACCCTGAAACTAAGTATCAGCGGCGTGCTTGCTGGGTCACAGGGGATGTGATGAAAGCTGTTCTTGAGCACACATACACACGCACACACACACAAGATGTTTTCTGGAGTCTGTCTCTGCGTATTTGACATCTGTATCCCAGGTGGAGTGATGTGCGTATTCTGATGCTGGCTTCAGATCCATTATCCAACTCATGGGCGGAGTCAAGTTAAATGTGGAGAATGCAAACAAGTGACATTTCAGCCTGAGTTAATAGGATTCGTTTTTGACAGAGCAAATGACCTTTCATCACACAATTATCTGGAGATTTATAAAATGTCTTAGGAACCTGAAAACACACTTGTGATCAGAAGCACTTTTTATTGACAGATTTGGTTTTTGAAAAATGTGTGCTAGCGATGGAAAGTTAAACCAAGAGAAACTTTGAAGGAATCTATCAGCACTTTCGGAGAAGGCAATGGCACCCCACTCCGGTACTCTTGCTTGGAAAATCCCATGGATGGAGGAGCCTGGTGGGCTGCAGTCCATGGGGTCGCTAATAGTCGGCCACGACTGAGTGACTTCACTTTGACTTTTCACTTTCCTGCATTGGAGAAGGAAATGGCAACCCACTCCAGTGTTCTTGCCTGGAGAATCCCAGGGACGGGGGAGCCTGGTGGGCTGTCGTCTACAGGGTCGCACAGAGTCGGACACGACTGAAGCGACTTAGCAGCAGCAGCACTTTACCCAAGTAGTCTACTTCTCGCCTTCTCTCTTGCTGGTATTTTAGTCCTGATGAAAACACTTACAGCTGGTTTCGTTTATTTATTTATTTATTTTTGATGTGAACCATTTTTAAAGTCTTTATTGAATTTGTTGCAATATGCTTCTGCTTTATGTTTTGTGTTTTTTTGGCCTCGATGTATGTGGGATTTTAACTCACTGACCAGGGGTCAAACCCACACTCCCTGCATTGGAAGGCAAAGTCTTAACCATTGGACTACCAGGGAAGTCCCTCTAAGGCTGGTTTTAAAAAGGCTCTTCTCCCCCTGAATATCTGATCATTTTGGTAGCACTGGGTTCCACAAAGGTTCTGACTCTAGTCGGTTATAAAAACGGAGAAGTCTAAATACATCTGGCCATGTAACTTTCCATACGTTTTTACAATTTTAAACTTCCATCCATGTGTAGAATCACTTCTTTGCCAGTTTTGGTAGTACAATTAACAAAAAAACTTTGCTATTTGACAGATGACAATTGTACCTGACAATTGCTTTAATTTGGTAAAATTGAACATTTTCCCATCTACTTGTTTATTCATGATTCATTCTCTTTGGGGTGATCTCTATCTAAATCTTTTGCTCATTTTGTCTAGTCAAGAAATAGACAATTTCCTGTGAATTGCTTGGGGGGAAAGCCAGGAAGAGCTGATCAAAGAAACATTTTTTTTTCACAATTTGTCCAGATCCTTTCTTTATAAGGCAGATAGGATGTGGTCAAACTGGTTGCTGAACCAATGAGAGTGTGCACATTAGCAAACATCTTCTAAGGAAGTTGTGAAAGTTCCTCACTTGGAATTTTATTTTTTTGAAGTGTTGTCATATCTGAGTGTTTCCATAGCTTAGCATTTCTGTGGGCTTCCCTGGTAGCTAAGCTGGTAAAGAATCCGCCTGCAATGCAGAAGACCCCAGTTCTATTCCTGAGTCGGGAAGATCCCTTGGAGAGGGATAGGCTACCCACTCCACTATTCTTGGGCTTCCCTGGTGGCTCAGATGGTAAAGAATCTTCCTGCGATGCAAAAGACTGGGTTTGATCACTGGGTTGGGAAGATCTCCTGGAGGAGGGCATGGTAGCCCACTCCAGTATTCTTGCCTGGAGAATTCCATGGACAGAGGAGGTTGCAAAGAGTCAGATAAGACTGAGCGATTAAGCAGAGCACAGCATTTCTGGATCTTTGGATGAAAATTTCTGCTAAGGTATTATTATCAGGGTGGTCTTCTGAGGGAGAATTAGACAAATCTATTTAAGAAGGACATGCGGTAGTCTAGTAAGTCCTCCACAGTGGCAGCCGTGTTGGGCAGACAGCTCTGAGCAGTCCACAGAGGACACGGTGATGGCTGCTTTGCATTCATTTGGACCCGAAGATGGAGGTGGTGGTGCCTCTCCTGTAGGACCTACTGGATTGGCTGGTGTGCTTTTTAGACTATCTTTTCTTTAGAGTCTTGACCTCATTTCTTCTTTGGATCTGGGTCCCTTTGTGACTTAAATAATAAACTCAACAAACATTTACCAAGTTCCTTGTGTACGTGAAACACTACTCTCGGGACTAAGGCTAGAGCAGTAATTTCTGCCCTTAAAGAGCTTCCATTCTAATGGGAGATGTGAAAACTAAACATATAATGGAGTAAGTTATGTATGTCTGAGTGTGATGAGAGCTGTGGACAAAAAGAGAGGGTGGAGCAGAGTGCAGGCAATGGTGGGGGGTGGGGGCGTAGTTTGTCTATCAGTAGCGTGGCCAGGATGGCCAGCGTGGTGGATGTCATTGAGAAGGTGAAGTTTTAGTAAAGACCCGAAGGAGGGGAGGGAATCAGTTAAGAGGTTATCTGGGGGAAGAGCAGCCAGGCAGAGGGCTCAGCTAGCGCAGGCTCGGCAGCAGGTGCATCAGGAGCCCACCTGGTCCTCCGCAGCCAGTGCATCCGGCCTGTGTTGAAGTGAGCATTAAGCTGAAGACAGTCCCCGTCCCTGGAGGGCTGCCCTTGGCTGACCAGAGCCATCTCCCCTCCATGAGATGCCTGAGCGGTGGTCAGTGACTGGCCGATGGGAGGGGGCACACGGTGCCCGGTGTCCTTGCCTCTGAGATGCAGCGTGTGTTCTGGAGCGCCCCAAGGACAGACTGAAGATAGACTTCTCCAAGTTCTGCCTAGTTTCTTCCCCTGATCTATCCTGCTTCCCTCTATGCCTGCCCTGCTGCCTGGAGTGAGAGTATTTTGTCGATAAATTGCCAGGCACAAGAAGCCCAGTCTCAGGCTCTGCTTCTAGGGAGTCTGACCTAAGACAACCCCAAGACCAGAGCTTGTCTCAAATGTCCAAAAACCAGCAAGGAAGCCACTGGGGCTAGAGCACACCTCCCGGAGGAATGTACACATTCAAACACACTTGCCTATAATTCTGCCTCGGACACTATGGAACTGGATTCAGCAGCCAAGGCATCTTCCAGGGCTCCTGCCTGAGGGCTGGTAGCCCCACAAGGTGACTTCCTGATACACAATCTGTGCATGCATGCTTAGTCACTCAGCCATGTTCGACCCTTTGCGATCCTTCAGACTGTAGCCCTCCAGGCTCCTCTGTCCATGGGATTTCCCAGGCAAGAACACTGGAGTGGGTAGCCATTTCCTCCTCCAGGGGATCTTTCCAACCCAGGGATCGAACCTGTGTCTCCTGCCTCACAGACAGCTTCTTCACCTGCTGAGCCATGGGAGAAGCCCCTGTATACCATCCATTCCTTCACCTAAGTTTTGGAAGGGTACCTTCTCAGAAAGAATTTTCTGTCTTCAATTAGGAGAAGCTACCTATTTGCATCTTTCCAAAGTTGCTTTCCTAGAAGATTACAGAATCCATCTACTATGAACTGAACAAAATCCCCCGCAAAATTCGTATTTTGAATCCCTAAACTCAAGGTGAACAAAGAGCTTTCAGGAGATAAAGCTAGATGAGGTCATAAGGGTGGGGCTCTAATCCAATAAGATCAATGGCTTTATTAGAAGAAGGGACAGAGAATTCTCTTTCTCTCTCTCTGCTGTGAAGACTCGGAGAAAATAGCCATCTGTGAACCAGGAAGGAATCTCTCACCAGCAACTAAATGATATGATATTTTGTTATGGAGTCTGAGCAGACCATCAAAACTGCAAAACCATTAGCACCACAAACATCAGCTTTGAAAACTCCAGCCTCATGTTTGTGAAGATCACTTTTGTGATCCTGTTGGGAGACAGTTCCTGCAATGCCCCTCACCCAAGCCAGGATGTCCTTGGGCAACTGACGGAGGGTTTACAAACGGGAGGCAAACCAGGACTTAATTTTCTATTTTCACACCTAACCATAAGATGGAAGCATTGTAAAAGGTCTGAAGCTAGAGACTGAGGGAGACATTTCTTAGAATTTTAATCATTTCCTGTGTAGCTGCTGTTCTGTGAATACACGGTAATCTCCTCTTGTACAGAAAATTAATTCTGATAGGTAATTGGTTTATTTTTTGATGTAAAGTGCTTAACCCACCTCCACATATCCTGGCAACATAACCAAGCTCTTGACAAGGTAAGCACCAATTTGGAGCCTGCCGCATGGCTCATGATTCTCCACTTTTCTTGTGTGAGCTTTGCCAAGTACCCTGAACCTCTCTGAACCTCAGTTTCTTCCTCTGTAAAGTACAAATAAGACCCACCCTGCAGAGTAATGAGGATCAAAAAATGAACGCATGTGACACTGCATTTTTTTTCTTTGGCCAGAAGGCATCCAGTATTAGAACTTCTCTGAGCATTCTCCATGGGTAACCTCCTGGATCTGTGTGAATTTACCTTGCTTGTGATTAGATTGGCATGTGCGCAAGCCAAGAGTTGGAGATCTGGAAGAACATTCCATGATCCTAGATATACACTTGCCTCCAGGCCAGTGCTGAAAAGGATACCTGGGTTGGGAGTGGCCCTGGGCAGGAACAGAGGAGGGAGGAGGGTCTTTAGGAAAAATGGACTAGTTAGTTCCCAACTAGCTACACCAGCCTTACCTGGGGAGGAGATGTTTTAAATGCACATTCCTGGGTTTACCTCTCCCCTGTCCTCAGAGCTACTGAGTCAATTTCTCTGTGGGTGGCCCCAGAACCTGTATTTTTATTTTTTAAAAAACTTTTTATTTTGTGTTGGGGTATAGCCAATTAATAATGTTGTGATAGTTACAGGTGGACAGCAAAGGGACTCAGCCATACATATCCATGTATCTATTCTCCCCCAAACCCCGCTCCCATCCAGGCTGCCACATAAGGTTGAGCAGAGTTCCCTGTGCTATACAGTAGGTCCTTGTTGGTTATCCATTTTAAATATAGCAGTATGCACATGTCCATCCCAAACTCCCTAACTATCCTTTCTATCCATCCTCCCCTCCAGCCCCTGCAACCATAACAGAATCTGTATTTTTAAACAGCACCTCAGATGATTCTTATGCACACCTGAGTTTGAAGGTCCAGTAGAGCCACATCAGATTTTAGTCATTAACAGGTTACTGTAGATTCTGCACCTAAGTGACAAATAAATGTTTTGAATGGCTTGCTTAGAGCAGTTTGCAGCTTAAATTTATTCCCCATAACAAGCAGTATTCATAGGCTATTTACTGACCACAAAATTTGGAGCTTATTATATGTCATCTAGGATTAGTAATGATTCTATGTAAAATATTCCTCAAGCCATGTATTATCACATGTACATGCGAAGTCGCTTCAGTCGTGTCCAACTCTTTGCAACTCTGTGGACTGTAGCCCACCAGGCTCCTCTGTCCGTAGGATTCTCCAGGCAATTATAATGATTTATAGGAACAACGGAAACCCTTTTGCACATGTCACTGAAAGTCAGGTAAGTCAAAGATGAGGAAATAGTGGTCCTTGGGTCTTCCCAGGTGGCACTAGTGGTAAAGAACCCGCCTGCCAATGCAGGAGACATAAGAGACCCGGGTTTGATTCCTGGGTGGGGAAGATCCCCTGGAGGAGGGCATGGCTACCCACTCCAGTATTCTTGCCTGGAGAATCCCACGGAAAGAGGAGCCTGGCGGGCTACAGTCCATAGGACTGCGCAGAGACATGGCATGCAGGCACACGCAGTGGTCTTCGAACCTGGGCATCATCAAGACCATTGCCTCATGAGATCTGAGTTTTGCCTTGCTGCTTGAGGGTCTGATGCCAAGATGCACAGCCAGTTAAATGGCAACAAAATGCATTTGCAATGAACGGAGAGCAAAGGTTCACTTAAATTTAGCATTCTGACTTCATTAAAAATCTTTATTCCCATGCATAGAACACACTGTGAAAAAGAAATTAACAGAATGACATGAAACAACCCCTCTGTCATCTGGAAGTCTATACTTAGAAACATTTCTAAATGTTTCCGCACCACTGGGACTGTGCAAAAGATTTTCCTTTTCATTTTGCTACACTATGAACCAGAACCAAAAATTTAAGACGCTAGTTTTAATATTTTTTGTTAACACCACATTGTTGAATGGTGTTATATGCCAACGACGGGAGAGAATGGGTAAAAAAAACCCTGTTGTCCATATGTTGCAGCATGAATAATAATTGCGTGAGTGGAAACAAAGAAAGAGTGAGCCTCAAAATTCTATGGACTGTATCAATTACATGTCTCAGGATGCCACTCAGTAGGCTCAAGGACACAGTGCTGGGTGTCAGAGGTGCTGTCCTCATGGGTCTTTGGAGGTGGACCCCCCCCCAGAGCCTGATCATCTTGAGGAAGCCTTACTTGAGGAGTTTCTGGTTACAGTGAGTGCCCCTGGGTATTCACTATGATTTTCACTTTTCATTTATTACCTTCAAGTGTGCACATGTGCCAAGTCGCTTCATTTGTGTCTGATCTTTTGCAACTCTATGGAGTGTAGCCCACCAGGCTCCACTGTCCATGGGATTCTCCAGGCAAGAATACTGGAGTGGGTTGCCAAGCCCTCCTCCAGGGGATTTTCCCAACCCAGGGATCGAACCTGTGTCTCTTATGTGCATACTCAGTTTTTAGTCTTCTTGCAAATGACAGAGAAGGTAACTAGCCTCAACTAGTCAAGGGTGAAGTAGGGATCTGAACCCAGCTCTGGGTTCAAATTCTTCCCCCTCTTCTATTACACCTCTTTGTCTCCTTGGCATATGAATCATGTGTTCAGCCTTTGGAACAGTGTTTCTGAAAATGTGTTGCCCTGACCTGGCACCAGCATCAGAATGCTCTGGAATGGGTATTCAAATTCAGATTCCTGGGCACCATGGAGACCAGGGGAATCCTTCTTTCTGGTGGTCCCAGTAATCTGCACCCTTACAAGTTCCTCTCGTGACTCTTATGCATAATGAGCTTTGAGTACCATTATCTTTGAGGCATCCAGACAGGCCAGTCGGAGACAGCAGCCTGCCATGAAACCAAAGCAAAAACTTCCATTTGCTTTTGCATCGTCTGCAGCAAACTGCAAAATCCCAGCCTGGTTTCCACCTGGCGCTCAGTGTGTGCTTTTGAGTCATCTTGCTTTGTGATCAGGTGGTATTTACTTGAGGAATCGAAGCCTCGTATTAACATAAGCAAAACATAATTAGAAAAATCTGTTATAAAAACCATTCTGCTTTCCAAGCCAAATATAAATGACTTTGGAGTAAGTCATGCCAGGAATCCCACTTAGTTCGCTCATGTAATTAAGAATGACTCTCATGCCAATTGCTGTCAATGTCTGTTTTTCTTAATTGCTTGGACATGTGCCCCCTCCTCCCCCAACTTCTATTCCCAGTGTATGCCTAGTTTGAAAGAGTTGCCATCGAAAGATAATCTTAAAAAAAAAAAAAAAAAAGCCAAAGATGATCTTACTCATTTTTTCAACAAGTTGTACTGGTTTGTGCCCACTGTCCCTCTGCCCACCCCTCACTTCACCCTCTCTCTGACCTCAGTGTGTTCCTTGTCTGGAGTCTGGCCCCAGTGGACAGTCGGACAGTAAGTATCACCATGTACGCTCCCTTGCCCTCTGGTCTCTGCTTGAGTTTGGCCAATGGGAAGGACGAGCAGGAAATAAAAAGGCAGGAGAAGAGGGAAGTCAAAGTGTCCTAACCCCATGCACTTAACTACTGTTATTATTATTTCTTAATGGCTATAGCTTCTCGTGGGGGTGGGGGCCCTCTTCCTGTCTTCAGCTCTCACTGCCTGGGGTAATATCACACCACTTCACATCTCTGGGTAGTAATGGTTTTCTGCTGGTGCACCATCCTTAGATGCCTGTATCCCCAAAATAGTCTCCTCATTAATCTTATACATTCAGGTGGATCTATTTACAATCTTGGGCTATGTGCATACAAAGATGTCTAGTCTACCCAAATTCCCGAATTAATTTGCAAATATAATTACTGAGTTAAAATTATTGGGTTTATTTTCAAATAAAGAGTGATAACCTATACCCTCCCACCTTCCTAAGGAGGAAAGAGTGTTGGTTCATTGAGGAAATACAGACACGGACCCTGGGGAATGAAAAGATGTGAGAGTCTAAATTTAGCTTGATAAAAAAGGGATTGCATGAGCTAGGACAGAGAGAGGAGACTGAAGAAGAATGGCTGTAGAGGTGGGTGGTGGAAGGGGAAGGAAGGAAGGAAGAGAGAGGAGAGTGGGCTGCCAGGAGGTGGAGAGAATGGGGAAGAATGGGTTTGAGGATTTTAAAGCAGCTTTCTGTGGATTACACAGTAGACTTCTTGCTGCCCAGCAAGAAAACTTTCAGTTACGATGCACATTTCTCTACAAGGCTGTTTTTTTTTTTTTTTTTTAATTAATTCTGATTGAAGTATATTGCTTTACAATGTTGTGTTAGTTTCTGTTGTAGCAAAGTGAATCAGCTATTGTTTCGTTCAGTCACTAAGTCAGGTCTGACTCTTTGTGACCCCATGGACTGCAGCCAGCCAGGCTCTTCTGTCCATGAAATTCTCCAGCCAAGAATACTGGAGTGGGTAACCATTCCCTTCTCCAGAGCTTCTTCCCCACCCAGGGATCGAACGTAAGTTCTCCTGCATCTCCTGCATTGGCAGGCAGATTCTTTACCATCTGAGCCACCAGGGAATGGTATCAATAATGTATATCTGTCAATCCCAATCTCCCAATTCCTCCCACCCTTCCCCTTTGCCCCTTGGTATTTATATATTTGGCTGAGGGGGTTTTGAAACATATGAGTTCTTGGACATTTCTCCCATGAAGAGGTGGAATCTATTTCTCATGCCCTGGGACAGGGATTTACTTTGACTAGAGTGGTTCTGCGTGAAGGCAGACGCTAGGCCAGCAGTGTTCCAGCTGCAACTGAGGTCCCAGCTGACGGCCAGACCTGCCATCGAGCGAATGTTCATATGGTTCCAGCTCCCAGACTTCGAGCCCACTGTCTGACAGTGAATGGAGCTGGGACAGGCTGTCCCCGAAAAACTCTGTCTGAATTGCAGATTTGTGAGCCAAATAAGTGTGAACCAAAACACGTGGAGACAGTGGATGACTGGGATGGTTAGACTTGGGTTCTTCAGTTGGCCTAAGGTGGACTAGTGTTTGTCAGAAACAAGAAGATGATAAGGAAAGGAGGTTTTTTATACTCTTACCAGCCTCCTGAAAAATCCTTCTTCAGTTCAGCTCAGTTCAGTTGCTCAGTCGTGTCTGACTCTTTGAGACCCCATGAATAGCAGCACACCAGGCCTCCCTGTCCATCACCAACTCCCGGAGTTCACTCAAACCCACATTCATCGAGGCGGTGATGCCATCCAGCCATCTCTTCCTCTGTTGTCCCCTTCTCCTCCTGCTCACAGTCCCTCCCAGCATCAGAGTCTTTTCCAATGAGTCAACTCTTCGCATGAGGTGGCCAAAGTACTGGAGTTTCAGCTTTAGCATCAGTCCTTCCAAAGAACACGCAGGGCTGATGTCCTTTAGAATGGACTGGTTGGATCTCCTTGCAGTCCAAGGGACTCTCAAGAGTCTTCTCCAACACCACAGTTCAAAAGCATCAATTCTTCGGCACTCAGCTTTCTTCACAGTCCATACATAGTCTCGCATCTATACATGACCACAGGAAAAACCATAGCCTTGACTAGACGAACCTTTGTTGGCAAAGTAATGTCTCTGCTTTTGAATATGCTATCTAGGTTGGTCATAACTTTCCTTCCAAGGAGTAAGCGTCTTTTAATTTCATGGCTGCAATCACCATCTGCAGTGATTTTGGAGCCCCCCAAAATAAAGTCTGACATTGTTTCCACTGTTTCCCCATCTATTGCCTATGAAGTGATGGGACCAGATGCCATGATCTTCGTTTTCTGAATGTTGAGCTTTAAGCCAACTTTTTCACTCTCCACTTTCACTTTCATCAAGAGGCTTTTTAGTTCCTCTTCACTTTCTGCCATAAGGGTGGTGTCATCTGTATATCTGAGGTTATTGATATTTCTCCCGGCAATCTTGATTCCAGCTTGTGCTTCTTCCAGCCCAGAGTTTCTCATGATGTACTCTGCATATAAGTTAAATAAGCAGGGTGACAATATACAGCCTCGATGTACTCCTTTTACTATTTGGAACCAGTCTGTTGTTCCATGTCCAGTTCTAACTGTTGCTTCCTGACCTGCATATAGGTTTCTCAAGAGGCAGGTTAGGTGGTCTGGTATTTCCATCTCTTGAAGAATACTCTTACCAGCCTCATGAAAAACCCTTCTTGCTGTTGCTGCTACTAAGTCGCTTCAGTCGTGTCCAACTCTGTGTGACCCCATAGATGGCAGCTCACCAGGCTCCCCCGACCCTGGGATTCTCCAGGCAAGAATACTGGGGTGGTTTGCCATATCCTTCTCCAACGCATGAAAGTGAAAAGTTAAAGTGAAGGCACTCAGTCGTGTACGACTCTTAGCGACCCCATGGACTGCAGCCTATCAGGCTCCTCCGTCCATGGGATTTTCCAGGCAAGAGGACTGGAGTGGGGTGCCATTGCCTTCTCCTGAAAAACCCTTCTTAGGGAGAGTTAAATACCTAATATTAAAACCAGCTCTTTAAGTCTAGTATGTGGGAGGTACTTAATACATTTACATATTAGATGAGCAAGTAAGTCATGTGGGGTGGGGAGTGGGACCCTTGGAAGGTTGCTTCAGTACAATAGCTACTGAGGGTGGGTTTCTTTGACTCAGAACCTGGCTAAGTGGATGACGCAAGTTTGGGTTGGAGCTCATTTGTTCTAGTTAATAGAGAAGAGAGGTCCAGTGGCTAAAACCCTGCACTCCTGATGCAGGGGGCCCAGGTTCAATCTCTGGTCAGAAAACTAGGTCCCACATGCTACAACTAAGATCTCGAGAGCTAAAGCTAAGAGTTAGCATGCTGCAACTAAAGATCTCGCACACCACTAAGACCCAGCACGGCCAAATAAATACATTTCTAAAAATATTAAAAAATAAGAGATACGGGAGCCAGGAGACAGCGCAATGAGGCATCTATATGTAAAAAGAAGGGAAAGTTCAGTTCAGTTCAGTCACTCAGTCATGTCCGACTCTGGCTCATGGACTGCAGTATGCCAGGCCTCCCTGCTGCTGCTGCTGCTAAGTCGCTTCAGTCGTGTCTGACTCTGTGCGATCCCATAGACGGCAGCCCACCAGGCTCCCCCGTCCCTGGGATTCTCCAGGCGAGAACACTGGAGTGGGTTGCCATTTCCTTCTCCAATGCATGAAGGTGAAAAGTAAAAATGTAGTCACTCAGTCGTGTCCGACTCTTCGAGACCCCATGGACTGCAGCCTACCGGGCTCCTCTGCCCATTCTCAGAGTTTGCTAAAACTCATATCCATCAAGTCACATCCATCAGTGAGGCCATCCAACCATCTTATCCTCTGTCGACCCCTTCTCCTCTCTCTTTCAATTGTTCCCAGCATCAGGGCCTTTTCCAATGAGTCAGCTCTTCACATCAAGTGGCCAAAGTATAGCTTCAGCTTCAGCATCAGTCCTGCCAATGAATATTCAGGACTGATTTCCTTTAGGATGGACTGGTTGGATCTCCTTGCAGTCCAAGGGACTCTCAAGAGTCTTTTCCAACACCACAG
>NW_011494730.1:4156927-4184403 GCF_000754665.1 Bison bison bison | reverse complement strand
TGGTTGGATCTCCTTGCAGTCCAAGGGACTCTCAAGAGTCTTTTCCAACACCACAGTTCAAAAGCATCAATTCTTCAGCATTCAGCTTTCTTTATAGTCCAACTCTCACATGCATACATGACTACTGGAAAAACCATAGCCTTGACTAGATGGATCTTTGTTAGCAAAGTAATGTCTCTGCTTTTTAATACGCTGTCTAGGTTTGTCATAGCTTTTCTTCCAAGGAGCAAGCACCTTTTAATTTCATGGCTGCAGTCACCATCTGCAGTGATTTTGGAGCCCAAAAATAAAGTCTGTCACTATTTCTGTTGTTCCCCCATCTATTTGCCCTGAAGTGATGGGACCAGATGCCATGATCTTCGTTTTCTGAATGTTGAGTTTTAAGCTCTCCTCTTCCACTTTAATCAAGAAGCTCTTTAGTTCTTCACTTTCTGCCATAAGAAAACACGCGTCTAAAAGTTAGTAGTTTTTTAGGAAAGTTAGTAGGAATTTTTCAGAGAGAATACCATCTTCTTGCAGCAGACCGTCTTGGAGGGTAATGGCTATAGTAAAGTGACGACCCCCAGACACGGCAAGGATGGGCTTTGAATGCAATGGAGAACCATGTTGTCCCATAGCAGAAAGTGAGAAGGCTGTGGAGAGATCCAACCAGAGGGAGGGCCATCACAGGGGGCAGGACATCCCAGAGAAAGTAGCTCAGAGAGAAATTTCTGCTGGCCAGGTGACGTTAGAATTTTCAGAACAAAGACATCTACTAGTTATTTGTGAATTGTTGGCTGTGATATTTTGTGATGAGGCAACCAAATCTTGACCCCAAATTTCAGTGAAGTCTGTCTTCCACTTGAGCTTTCACTCACAGACCAGAATGGGGCAGAAAAAGGTCAAAATCCAGAAATATGGAAGAAATATGGAAGTGGAGCTGGAGACCACTGGAAGACACATAGCTCCTTAGGAATCCCCTTCTTTGATGTTTGCTCTGGAAATTAAAATACATATCTTCAACACATCACAGCTTATTTAGAATTAATATTGTACCACTTCATGCTTCCCAGGTCTTCCCGGGTGGCTCAGTCAGTAAAGAATCTGCCTGCAAGGCAGGAGACATGGGTTCGATCTCTGGGTCAGGAAGATCCCCTGGAGAAGGGAATGGCAACCCACTCCAGTATTCTTGCCTGAGAATTCCATGGACAGAGGAGCCTGGCAGGCTATAGTCCATGGGGTTACAAAGAGTCAGACATGACTGAGGCGACTTAGCATGCACACACCATCTCAAGTGAAATGTTTAAGCCTGACAATCATGTAACTTCATTTCCCACCCTCCTCTATCTTTTATGTTACAATTATCATAAGTATTTCATTTACATACTCTACAAAATCTATAATTAAAGTGTTATAATTATTGTTTTATACAATCATATTTTTAAGAAATTAAAATTAAAAAGTCTTTTCTATTTATCCACATATTTTACCATTTTCAATGCTTATCAATCTTTCCTGAAGAACCGTGTTTCTATCTATTGTCATATACCACCAGCCTAAAAAAATTCCTTTAGCTTTTTTTTTTTTGGTAGTTGATCTGTTAGCAATGAATTTTCTGTTTTCTTTGATCTGAAAATGTCTTGATTTCATGTTTATTCTTGAAGGATATTTTTACTCTGACTAGAATTCTGGGTAGATCTTTAAAAATGTCTTTCTCTGCTGAGATTTTCCATCTTTTGCTCCAGGAATATTTTCCTTTATGTCCCTGGGAGTAATCATAATAACTGCTATAACATCTTTATCTGCTAATTTCAATGTCTGGAATGGGGTTGATCTCTGTTGCTTATCTTAACTCTAAGATGGGTCACGTTTTACAGATTCTTTCTATATAAAACAATTTTGGATTATATCCTGGATATGGTGAATGATATTGTATCCTGGATACCGTGAATGATAAATTGCAGATCCTCAGAATTCTGTTATGTTCCTCTGAAGAATGTTGACTGATTTTATTTTTTAAAGTTTAAAAGTTTAAATTTTAAACTCAAAATTGCAAAACCTGTCTCTCCTGAGATGTTAAGTAGCTTGTCCTAAGTCAGGCAGCTAATACGCAATAAACATTAGCTAACTTATGAGTTAAATGCATCTTTGACAAGGAAGCCAGGGACATAAAGGAAGCCTGGCATGCTGCAGTCCATGGGGTCACAAAGAGTCAGACACGACTGAGCGACTGAACTGAACTGACTTGACAAGGAATATTTACTTCTCTCAGTTTTCATTTGTGTTTTAAAATGCAGCCCTAAACACACACTCCCTTGGCTTCCACTTGGTTCTCTTTGATGGGAACTCTGCAGTTGGTGGAATTTACTCCCCTCGCTCTTTGTTTTCTCCAGGCATGTACCTTACAGCAGCAGTCCCCAACCCTTTTTGGCACCAGGGACAGGATTTTGTAGAATACAGTTTTTCCACGGATCAGGGGTGGGGAATGGTTTAGGGATAATCATCCCTAAAGTGATGATTACAAGTGTAAGTGTATTACATTTATTGTGCACTTTATTTCTATTATTATTACATTGTGATAGAGTGAAATAATTATACAACTCACCATCATTTGCCTCTCACTGAGAGTTTTCATATGCATCTGCAAGCAACTGATTCATCATGGTCTCTGTGCAGCCAAACCTCTCTGCTAATGATAATTTGTATTCACAGCTGCTCCCCAGTGTTAGCACCACCGCCTCAGCTCCACATTGGATCATCAGACATTAGATTCTCATAAGGAGCGTGCAACCTAGACCCCTTGCATGCACAGCTGACTTTAGGGTTTGAGCTCCTATGAAAATCTAAGGCAGCCACTGATCAACAGGAGGGGTTGCTCAGGAGGTAATGTGAGCCATGAGTAGTGCTCAGTCGCTCAGTCATTTCTGACTCTTTGCGACCCATGGGTGTAGCCCGCCAGGCTCTGCTGTCCAGGGCATTTTCCAGGCAAGAAATACTGGAACAGGCTGCCATTTCCTACTCTGGGGGGACTTCCTGACCCAGGGATTGAACCCACCCACATCCCTTGCATTGGCAGATGGATTCTTTAGCACTGTGCCACCTGGGAAGCCCGTGAGTGATGAGTAGCAGCCATAAATACAGATAAAACTTCCTGACTCCCCTGCTGCTCACCTCCTGCTGTGTGACCTAGTTCCTAACAGGCCACTGATAGGTACCAGTCCATGGCCTGGGGTTGGGGACCCCTGCCTTATAGATCTGAAGTGCTTCCTTTCAGCTGCAGAGACACAGTGGTCCTTTGGCTTCAGGTAATAGAGCCTTGACCTGGATCCTCATAGCCAATAAATGAAGCAGTGTTAGGGATGCCAGATAAAACTCAGGACACTCAGTTAGATTTTAATGTCAGATAAAACCCTATACCTTTTTAGTGTAAAATATTTGAGACATACTTATTATAGAAATTAATAAAGACCAACCAAATAAGAAAAGTCATGGCTATCTATGAGCTGCAAAGGGGTCAGCCATCTTCACTTGTGTTTCAGGAGCCACTCACAGGCAGGCAGAGGCCCAGGAAAGCTTTTTGGTAGAAAAAGGGAGGACCGATAGGGAGTGGGCATCTGGTCCCATCACTTCATGGCAAATAGATGGAGAAACAATGGAAACAGTGACAGACTTTCTTTTCTTGGGCTCCAAAATCACTACAGGTGGTGACTGCAGCCATGAAATGAAAAGACACTTGCTCCTTGGAAGAAAAGCTATGACAAACCAAGAGAGCGTATTAAAAAGCAGAGACATTCCTTTACCAACAAAGGCCTAGTCAAAGCTATGGTTTTACCAGTAGTCATGTATGGATGTGAGAGTTGGACCATAAAAAAGCTGAGTGCTGAAGAACTGATGCTTTTGAACTGTGGTGTTGGAGAAGACTCTTGAGAGTCTCTTAGACAGCAAGGATATCAAATCAATCAATCCTAAAGGAAATCAGTCCTGAATATTCATTGGAAGGACTGAGGCTGAAGCTGAAGCTCCAATACTTTAGTCACCTGATGCGAAGAACTGACTCATTAGAAAAGACCCTGATGCTGGGAAAGATTGAAGGCAAGAGGAGAAGGCGAAAACAGAGGATGAGATAGTTGGATGGCCTTACCGACTTGATGGACTTGAGTTTGAGCAAGCTCCGGGAGTTGGTGATGGACAGGGAAGCCTGGCATGCTGCAGTCCATGGGGTCGCAAAGAGTCAGACACGACTGAGTGACTGAACTGACCTGAACTGACAGGGGACCATGGGCCTGGGGGAGCTGGAGGTGACCACCAACAAATGAGGTGAGGTGTCCTACATGGCTGGTTTGGGGTCCGTACTTGGCTTTCTCTGGTCGTTCCTAAGTTGGAAATAGGGACAAACATTTGAGAAGCTGTCTGTTATTAATCAAATTGTGGCCATTTGGGGCCAGGAGCTGTTGTTTGATTTTCTAGACTGTCAGCAGAGACAGTGGTCTCATTTCCTCCAAGTCTGACTTAGAGCATGCTGCCTTTCTGGGCCAGTTACTGGAGATGAGGGCTTGGTTTCCTGGGCAGGTTTCTTTAGGTGGGGGTCAGAGGTCTATTTTTATAGATGCTCTGGCCACTGTCTGTGTGTATATTCAGCCTCTCGTTGTACTATTTGGGACATAATGTCACTAAATATCTCTTCAGAGAAGTTTCTCTGAGCACTTGGGAATCTCAGCACAGAATAGAAACAGGAGAGGCCAGTGCTGGGGGGCTGACGTGGTTCTAGAACTCTGGTAGCACTGATTCTGTCCGGTGGCAGAGCAGACACGTTGGGACCCCACCCACATCACACCTGTCAAGTCCCACTACCCACGTGTGACTCTTCAGGCCTGAGGGTGCTCTCTGGCCATCAGAGTTGGCTTTGCTGTAGAGGCTTGTGTTATCGGCTGAGAATTAACACCCTCCCCATTTTGTTGTTCAGTCGCTGAGTTGCCTCTGTGACCCCATGGACTGCAGCATGCCAGGCTTCCCTGTCCTTCACTGTGTCCCGGATTTTGCCCAGATTCATGTCTATTGAGTCAGTGATGCTATATCTAACCATCTCATCCTCTGCCGTTCCCTTCTCCTTTTGCCTTCAATATTCCCCAACATCAAGGTCTCTTCCAGTGAAAAGACATCAACAATTGGCTGAGGAATTAACAACCCCAGGGGCAGCCCTTAACCGTGGCTCCTGAGAGCGGGGGTGCAAGCACCCAGCTCTCTCATGACACAGGCGTGTTCCACGCACATTAAGTCCCATTTGGCCACAGTGGCTACCAGCTTCAAGAGCATTTTTTCCTGGTTTCCTTCCCTTCCTGGTCTCAAACCCTTACTCCCTTTCTAGTGCTTCCTGGAGTTACTCCCAAATATTTCCCTTGCACTTGGAAGTTTTGTCTCAGGGTCTGTTTCTGGGAAATCCAAACTCATAAGACAGCTAATGGAGATTAGCTGACCCCAAATTGGCCTCCCTGAAACTTTTATATGTTGGATATACAAGGCTTCCCAGGGCTCAGTGGTAAAGAATCTGCCTGCATAGTAGGAGACAAGGGTTTGATTTCAAGGTCAGGGGACGATCCCCTGGAGAAAGAAACGGCAACCCACTCCAGTATTCTTGCCTGGGAAATCCCATGGACAGAAGAGCCTGGCGGGCTATAGTCCATGGGGTCGCAAATAGTCAAACACGACTAAGTGACTGAACAAACAACAAAAGATACCAAGTGAGGGCTGTGGACCTAGCAGAGGCAAGAAGCAGCAGATCGATGAACACCCATCAGAGAGGGGCCCAGGGCTGACCCTGGGCTCGAAGAGTCTTCTGTACCCTGCCCACTCAGGGGCTGCTATTGTCCCAATCCCCTGAGGCAAGACTGTGCAGCTTCCTCCCCTCCCACATGCCCTGGTGACAGACCCCAGCCCCTGCGGTGACCTCCACAGGTCTGTCTCTTGAGATGGAAGGAGTCTAACTGCCTGGCAATGTGTCTGTGAATTTATGGGAAGTGCCTCCTTTCTCCTAGTCTCCAGCTTTTAGTAGTAGTGGTTAGGTGTCAGAATGAGTGCCTTTCAGTTCAGTTCAGTCACCCAGTTGTGTCCGACTCTGTGACCCCATGGACTGCAGCACACCAGGCCTCCCTGTCCATCACCAACTCCCAGAGTTTACTCAAATTCATGTCCATCGCGTTGGTGAGGCCATCCAACCATCTCATCCTCTGTCATCCACTTCTCCTCCAGACTTCATTCACTCTTTCCCAGCATCAGGGTCTTTTCTAATGAGTCGGTTCTTAGCATCAGGTGGCCAAAGTATTGGAATTTCAGCTTCAGCCTCAATCCTTCCAATGAATATTCAGGACTGATTTCCTTTAGGATGGACTGGTTGGATCTCCTTGCAGTCCAAGGGACTCTCAAGAGTCTTCTCCAACACCACAGTTCAAAAGCATCAATTCTTTGGCGCTCAGCTTTCTTTATAGTCCAACTCTCACATCCATACATGACCACTGGAAAAACCATAGTTTTGACAAGGTGGACCTTTGTTGGCAAAGTAATGTCTCTGCTTTTTAATATGCTGTCTAGGTTGTCATAGCTTTTCTTCCAAGGAGCAAGTATGTTTTAATTTCATGGCTGTAGTCACCATCTGCAATGATTTTGGAGCCCCCCAAAAGAAAGTCTGTCACTGTTTCCATTGTTTCTCCATCTATTTGCCATGAAGTGATGGGACCAGATGCCATGATCTTAGTTTTCTGAATGTTGAGTGTCTTTATCTCCAAAAAATAAGTCTCAGGGGAAGTGGTGTGGAAGTTACTCACTTCTGGGTGACGTGCCCCTCCCCTCCGTTGGGGACATTTGGCGATGTCTGGTGGGGAGTGTGCTGGCATCTGGTGGGCAGAGGCCAGGGGTGCTGTTGGATACCCTACAGTGCACAGACAGCCCCCCACGAAGAGTGATTTGGCCCCTGACCCTACAGTGCCAAGGTCAAGAACCTGACCCCATGGTGAGCAGCCCTTATCTCTATTTTTAGCTCCAGAAGAGTTAATTCCTCAGGTTAACTCCTGCAAATGAAGGCTTGTATGTGCCAGGCCTGCTGTTGCTTTGCTCTAGTCCATCTACAGCTGTGACAGGGACAGAGTAAAAGGAGAAAGCAGGTGATTAAGTAGTTAATCCCACTAGGTGATTGTAAGTAGAGAAAATATGGGCGCCCCTGTAAGTTGATGATTACTCCAGAAAATAGGTTTGCTTCACTACAAAGCCAAGCAGGCTTGCTTAGCAACAAAACCATGCAGCAGAAGCACAAGGTATGCCCGCCCCCCCACAGTAAAACGGTGGTGCCATGAGACCCACATCTTGCCCAGTGAGCTCAGTAAGTTAGTGATCCCTAGGACATGTTCTCTGCACACAGGAAAAATGAAAATTTGTGCGCCTAGATTTACCATGTAGAAACAAGAAAACTCCTTTGCATTAGGAGGAGCTGATGATGAAAGCATGCCATCTACTCAAGAAAGACAGAGACGGTCTTCTCCCCCTCCCCACTTCCTTTGTTTATAAAACTGGAGCCCAGTAAGTTCTTGGGGCACAGAACTTCTCGCCTGCCTGCTTGTAAACCTCACATGCATCTTCTTCTAATAAATCACTTATCTATCACTTTGCCCCTCTTAATTCTTTTCTGCACTGAGACATAAAGAACTGTTTGTATTAGAGCTCTTTGGAGCCCCCAGAAACGACACCCAATGGTCTCAGCTGGACAGGATGGATTCCTGGTGACAAACTGGAAAAAACACAGGAGGACCGGAGGAAATCGGAGGAGACCCAGCCCTGCCATTGATGGAGCCCTGCTGACACCGGACGTTGGGGCCGAGGCTGACCACAACTGCCAGGTCCAAGGCTTGGGCTTTTCTGTCCCAAGGGTCATGAGTGTGACCCAAGGAAGTGATCTGTCAGATCTGGAAACAGGACCTGGCCCTAAAAGCCAGGAGTGAAGGAATCACCAGGAGGAGGGGTTCTGAGATGCTCAGGGCAGCTTCTACATCAGTGACCTTTGAAGCATCCGAGACTAAGACAGAAACATGAAGAATTACGTGGTTTTGTCAGATCATCAAATTGATTACAACTGACATTTTCTCAGGGTAGATGTGCAGCCAGGGTTATTTATTTATCTTTTTAATAAGAATTTTTTAAAAGAATGCATTTAAGGATTCTCTTCTTTACCTTCAGGGTCATTGACTTTTTTTGTTACAAATTTTATTTAATCTTCAGAGCGAATTTTATTTTTAAGATGACATCTCTTTAATTGTTTTGGCTATGGCATGGGACACATGGGATCTTAGTTCCCTGACCAGGAACTGAACCGGTGACCCTTGCATTGGGAAAACCTCCAGGGAAGTCCCCTTTTGTAAAAAATCTTTTTGGCTCCACTGCACTCGACATGTAAGATCTGGAATTTTAGTCCCATGACTAGGGATTGAACTGATGTCCTCGGCAGTGGAAGCTCAGAGTCTTAACCACTGGATCACCAGGGAAGTCCCTATAGTCAGAATGATTTATCTCAAGTGGGTCTTTTCATCTTCACAAGGACCCCATGAGGTTGTTACTATTCTCTTGTTTGTTCAGATGGAGAAGGGAGGCCAGGTTAAGTACTTAGACAAGGTCGTACGGTGGGTGGGCAGTGGGGCTGGGGGTGCCCCAGACTCCAAGATCAAGATCCAAGATCACACCACAGGGGCGATCATTCTAAATACTTAATCCTAAATCGTTCTCCCGGCAACCCCTGGAGGAAATCATCGCATGGCCTTTTGTCCACACACGTGGCAATGTACGCTCTGGCTTGTGCATCTGCCTCTTCTGGAAGCTGAGGCTATCGTCTTATTCCTCTCGAGTCCTCCAGGCCCGCGTGGAGCCTGACATGCTTCAGCACATTTAGGCAGTCCAGCCCCAGAGTCTGCTCTCAGCCACCACATACACTGAATGCTCTTTTAAAATAACTGAAGCGAGATGAACCACTTCTGGGGATGTGCACAACATGAAGTATGAAAATTCAACTTGCATCCCGTGCACTAAAGCCTGATTCCACACGGTGCAGAGGATGGCCTTGGCCTTGGCCTTGCCCCCCTCCTTCTCAGGGGCCCCGCCAGCATGTCCCCCGGTCACTCCTCCTGGAGCCCCCCTGCTCTGCACACCAGGTGGAGGTGAGGCATGTGAGATGCTGAGGTCCCCGGTGGGGTGCTGAGATTCAGGTGGAGCAGGCTCAGGGGAGCCCCTGAGGGGGACCCCCTCTGACCTCTCAGGCCGGCACCTCCTCACCCTTGACCTTCCTACCCACGTGAGCAGCTGCCTGTCATTGCTCGAGCCCCTGCAGGGTGAAGCTTTGGCTGTGAGTCATTTCCTCGGAGGCGAGGGAAGCAGGAAGAAGCTGATAGAGGGAGGAGCAGACATGTCAGAGTCAAGTCTCAAAGGGGACAGAGCGGCCCAGGACCGCGCAGGTCGCAGAGCTGCTGAGGGATGACCGAGATGATGGCCAGGAGCACCGACCCGCACTGCTGTGGTGTCCGGCCGGGCGCCAGCTCAGGGGCTCCCATATATCCCCAGGTCTGCTCCGTCTGGTAGGTAAAATGACCCAGCCGGTCCCCTTGGCCTCAACTTGTCCATCTGCCTCATCCAGTCCCCTGGCCTCAGCTAGCCCATCTGGCCTCAAGGCTGCTTATCTTCTAGGCTGGCCCAGGCTCACCCTGCCCCTTGATTCCCTGCCTTCTTTGTTAGTGACATCCTTGCCCAAGCGGGGTAGGCCTCTACCCACCTCCTTTGGGGACGCCCCTGCAGTCCCCAGCTCAGCGGCCTCCCTCATCACTGCCTGAACCTCTTCCTCCTGCTCTGCATGGAGAACCCTCGAGAGGCCTCCCACACCATTTTGTCCCCTAGGAAGAGGGACTAATAGGCTCACCTCACCGGACACCTATGACGTGCCAGGTGCAGACGCCTGCTCACTGAATCCGCACAGCCACACTACGCCCAAGGCTCCTTCTGCCCATTCTACAGATGAGGAGACTGAGGCTCAGAAATGCTGTTTGGTCCAAGATCACATATTTAGGAAACGAAAGACAAAGATATTTAAACCTCATTCCTTCCGACTCCACGGCCCACAGTACATACCAGCCCTCCTTGAGGTGGTCCCCCTTGATCAGCGCGCTGAGCCTAAGGCCCAGCACATGCCCTTAACGTGTGGTTGAGGGAAGACCGCGAGCCTTCACACCTGGTGTAGAACCACTTCCAGCCCAGCCCAGTGATGGTGGAACGCTGGGAGCTGCGGGGAAAGGAGACCGCGCCTGGACTCTACCTGCCGGGGCTGTTCCCCCACGCGGTGTAGGTTTCCCAGAAAGGAAGCTGGCAGGGTGGGGCTGGGGGTGTTGTCTGAGGTGGGGGGGGTGGATGAGACAACAGATTTGCATCACAAAGGGTCTCCTGCTGAAGTGAAGGCTTGAGCCCAGCTCACTGCCCTGCAGAATGCTTCTAGGCCTCCAGATCGCTGGATCTCCATGGAAATTAGTCCGCCAGAGAAAGAAGCTATTTTAAGGACATGCGATGAGAGACCCTGTAGGCTGGGATAGAGAAGCTAGCTGTGGGGGAGAGCTTTTCTGAATGACTCACTCATTTCCCTCCTATGGGGTGGGGAGAAAAAAAAATGGCATGGAAAAAGAACGGCAGCCCAGGGAGGAGGAGCGGCACAGCCGACCCCGACACTGGGCGCCACGGCCGCCATATTGCGGGTGGAGACGCCGGGCGCACGCTGCTGAGGGAGAGAGGCCTTCGCGATCTCAACACCTCCTGTGGCCATCAGATCCCCTGCTTCCAACCAGCTTTCCTGTCACGCAATGAAGCAAAAAATGCTTCTAAAAAAAAAAAGTGACTGCAGCCGCTTCTGTAACCCCAGGGAACACAGAATTCACCGTAGGGGCAGGGAACGCCTTTGTGAGGAAAGCTTGTTTAATCCACCTCCTTGGTTAGGGAGCTTGGTGAAGAACGGCTAAAACCACCCAGAGGTAAATCACTTTAGGTGATAAAGAGGTGGGAATCTCTGGGTTTCCCTCTCATCCTGCTATTTATTGAACAGGGACTCTGGGAGGCCCGGGGTGGGAAGCAAGCAGACATGGGGGAGAAATCTGGCCCCAAGAGATGGTGGTGGACCCAAGCCTGGGGAGAAAGGTGGACAGGGACCCTGAAGGGTGGGTGCAGGGCTGAGCAGCTGAAAGGACAGGAGCGAAAGCCTTTAATTTTACAGTTTCCAGTTTTAGGCATTAGAGAGGGCCCCACTGTCCGTCAGCTTGCAGTCAAAGTCCTGTTTGGTGCAGAGGCAACTGGTATTGGAGCTTGGGGCAGTGGTGGGGGAAACACTGAGCCTGCTCAGGGTGCCAGAACTCAGACCACAGCTGCTCCTAGAGTCACTTCTGGAAGCCCGCAGAAATGGTGAGGTGGATGTCCATTCCAGGTAGGGGTGGGTCCAGGCAGCACCCACGCTGGCCCTCTGAGCTGGGCACTGCTCCCTGACCCACGAACGGCGCAAACTGCTCCTGCAGGTGGGAGCCTGTGACCTGGCAGATTGTTTTCATTTGTTTACTGTCTCTGGAGCTCAGCAATGAACACTCACAAACCCAGGAGGAACTGGGGGCTGCAGGGCATCCCTGGAGTCCGGCAAAGACATGTGCCATCTCCAGCGAATCCTGGTCCTTCTTGTTGTTCAGTTGCTCAGTCATGTCCAACTCTTTGCGACCTCGTGGTGATGGCACCCTACTCCAGTACTCTTGCCTGGAGAATCCCATGGATGGAGGAGCCTGGTGGGCTGCGGTCCATGCGACTTCGGTTTCACCTTTCACTTTCATGCATTGGAGAAGGAAATGGCAACCCATTCTAGTGTTCTCGCCTGGAGAATCCCAGGGACGGGGGAGCATGGTGGGCTGCCGTCTATGGGGTCTCACAGAGTTGGACACGACTGAAGTGACTTAGCAGGACTGTAGCTGGCCAGGCTCCTCTGTCCCTGGGATTCTCCAGGCAAGAATACTGGAGTGGGTTGCTGTGCCCTCCTCCAGGGGATCTTCCCAACCCAGGGATTAAACCTGCATCTCCTGCATTGGCAGGCAGATTGTTTTTTTTTTTTTTTACCCCTGAGCCACCAGGGAAGCCTCCTGGTCCTTGGCCAACTTCATACCCTTTCTACAGAGTCCCCTCTGTCAGGACAATGCTGGCCCATCTCCACTGCAAACTTCCATAACCACTCCTCCCTGGGCGGCTGCTCAGCAGCTCCGACAGCCTAGAAGCCCGTCTGTGGCTGAACATCAGGAAAAAATGCCACACAGATGGGAGCTGAGAAAAGCACAATTTATTGGTCATGCAGACTGACACATGTGGGGATGTGAGATGCGTACCCGTCCTGAACTCACACTCACTTCTGGATTTGGTTTCCTACATTAATTTCATTACGTCAAAAAGCAACAGACACACAAAAACGTCACCAGTCCATTCTCCTAGTAACCAAGGAAGCAGGGCCAAAAGCCATAGAATTCAGAAAGAAAAGACTGCTTTGAGGGCTAGGAACCAAGAGGCCCGCCCTCCCCAGCAGCCAAGTGGGAAAGCTGGTTTTCTGCAGCGACTAAGGAACAGCAAAGACTTTTCCGTCACCTCGATGAGATAAGGCTCAGGGCGTGGCTCATTCCATGGCCTAGGGGTGCCTGCCCACCTGGAGGAGGGCACGGGGGACTTGGTACAAGCCTGGCATCGCCAGTCTGGGCTGAAGCCGAATCTCTTTACTGGAGAGCAGGAATTGATTTTCCTTCTACTTCTGACTGAAGAACTCGGGTGACCCAGAGAGATCCCTGTTCACACAGGCTGAGCTGGATCCCAGTGGCTTTAGCTATAGCAATTTGCGTCACTGAAGCTAGACAAGGCGAGGTTCACTGTACCCCAAACTAACCACACACTCAGAGCTTCCTAAAGGCCAAGCCCTTCCTCACTCCAGGAGGGCACCGGCCTTAATTTTAATGCTTTGTCCAAACCACTCAGGACATACTGTTTTGAACTGGAAGGGGATGGGGCGGTCTGGGAATGTGGTTTTAGTTGACTGAAGACTCAACTTGTAATGTTCATAAAGCACTTAGCACAGTACCTGGCAGGTGCTGAGTGCTCCACACATGTAGCCATTATTATTATTAATATTATTATTACTAGTATCTCCACCCAGGAATTAGCACTCTAGTTCCTTTCTTCAAAATGCTAGCCGGAACAAGGCTCTTGGGTCCCAAGTACCAAGATCAAGCTGGGGGCCCAGGTGTGCGGGTTGTTGGGTGCCCATCCGGTGTGCTGCTTCTTCCAGCTTCAGCACTGACGATCAGGTTTCACAGCCAGTGCGCCTTGCTGACCACACAGAAGCAAGGCCCTCTCCAGAAAAACACGAAGCCCTGTGCAGGAAGCTGGGTAGGAGGAGTGAACAGGGGTCCTGGGAGAGGGTCCTAGTGGCTTCGTGTTGCTCCTCTGGGCTCCTATCTCACTGGCGGCTCACCAGGGGCTTCACTGCAGGACAAGAACAGAAGATTCAGCACTGTGTCATTGCCAGGCCACAACTAACTCAAGGTCCCCATGTCTTTGCATGCCCCAAGCTAGAGCAGGCTTCCCCTGACATAGTGTTGAAGAGGGCCAGCACACTGTTCTCAGAACTTACACATAATCTATTACATATGTATATATGTTATATGCATACACAGTAATATGTAATATATATGAAATAATATGTAATAGATAATACATACTTTACATGTAAATTGTAACATACAACAATGATATATAACCAAATTTAGTCCTCCCTATAAACCTATGAGGCAGGTTCCACTGATTGCTCATCCACTGACTGATGCACAAACTGAGGCCCAAGGCCCAGCATCAGAGACTGGGGTAGGGGAGAGAGCTGGGATTCAAACCCAGGACAGTCTGGCACCAGAATCTGCTCTTAACCATTATTTGTTTTGCTGAAAAAGAAATCTGTTTCTAGGAAGGAAGAGGACATTGAGTATGAAGTCTCTAGAGCGCTAGGAAATTTTAAAGAACTAACACTAATGATGATGATGAAATAGAAATGATCTGGGCTCTTTTATATTTATGAAGCCTTATTCTTCTGTGGTGTTGGAGAAGACTCTTTAGAGTCCCTTGGACTGCAAGGAGATCCAACCAGTCCATCCTAATGGAAATCAGTCCCGAATATTCATTGGAAGGACTGATGCTGAAGCTGAAACTCCAATACTTTGGCCACCTGATGCAAAGAACTGACTTACTAGAAAAGACCTTGATGCTGGGAAAGATTGAGGGCAGGAGGAGAAGGGGATGACAGAGGATGAGATGGTTGGATGGCATCACCAACTCAATGGACATGAATTTGAGCAAGCTCCAGGAATTGGTGATGCACAGGGAAGCCTGGCATGCTGCAGTCCAAGGGGTGGCAAAGAGTCAGACAGGACTGAGTGACTGAATTGATTCTTCTGGGCCTGACATAGAGGACTCAGTTTACCCACAGCCCCTCCTTTAACCTTTCAACTGTAGGAGCAGGGATTTTTGGGTATAGGCTGGGTTCGAATCCTGTCTTCACCTCCTTTCTCCTTTGCAGTTCCCAGGGCAGGGTTTCTCGGAACCCACTCCTGGGTAGGGTTGGTCTATCGCATACATGGCCATGGATGAGGGCCCACATGCACCAGAGCACGGTTCCTAGCCTGGTGGGTTCTAGCAGACGCATGCACACACAGGCACCCTCCGACCACGCAGGCACCGCCCACACAGGTGCACCGAGCATACTCCCGACATGGCTGGGTAGCACTCCCATGCACCCACGTGCACCTGTAGTGCACACCCGCGCATGCGCACCCGCCTGCCCGCTCCCAGAGCGCACCTGCATGGCGGTCCGGCTGAGCGGCGCGTCCTCCGGCCGGTGCTTGGAGTGGTGAGGCAGCTCGGCGTTGTCGCGGTAGTCGCGGCTCTTGGAGTGCTGCAGGTGCAGGACGGCCGGGCTCTTGACCGGGAGGGGCGGCCGCTGCCCCTGGGCGGGCAGGGGCTGCTGGCTGAGTTCCGATCTGGAAGGCTTGATGGGCCTCTTGACCGGCACCGGGACCGGCACCGGGACCGGGGACCGGGACCTGCGAGCCGGCCGGGGCCTTGGGCTTCCCTTGGCTCTTGTCCCCGCCCGGCGGGCGGCCCTCGGAGGTGGAGCAGGTGAAGGAGCGGACCCGGGGCGTGGGGCTGAGGAAGGGGGCGGGCGGGGGCACCGGCTTGCCGGTCCCCTTGCTGCCCTCTGCTTCCTGGGCTTTGGAGAGAAGGATGCTGGGTGACATGATGCCCGGGTCCGGGCAGGGCGGGGGCTCCTTCCTCAGCATCTTTGGGGACTCCTGCTCTTTCCTGGGAGCCGGCTTCGGGAATGCGCTCACAGACCCGTACAGGGGGTTCTCAAACATCTCGGGCTTAGTCAGCTGCAGCTCCTCGGGAGGCGAAGGTTCCGCCACACTCTTCACCACATCGCTGGGCCTGGAGCGTGAGAAAGAAGACACACAGGGAAGAAACACAGATGGGGAATGACTGCTGAATGCCTGCGGAGTTTCCTTTGGGGGTGATAAAGACCTTTCGAACTAGATTGAGGTGGTGGTTGCCTTAACACAGTGAAGGCACTCAATGCCACCTAGTTGTTCACTGGAAAAATGTTGCTGCTGCTGCTGCTAAGTCGCTTCAGTCGTGTCCGACTCTGTGCGACCCCATAGAGGGCAGCCCACCAGGCTCCCCCGTCCCTGGGATTCTCCAGGCAAGAACACCGGAGTGGGTTGCCATTTCCTTCTCCAACGCATGAAAGTGAAAAGTGAAAGTGAAGTCGCTCAGTTGTGTCCGACTCTTAGCGACCCCATGGACTGCAGCCCGCCAGGCTCCTCTGTCCATGGGATTTTCCAGGCAAGAGTACTGGAGTGGGGTGCCATTGCCTTCTCCTGGAAAAATGTTAGGCTTCATTTTATGTTATGTGAATTCCACTGTGATTAGAGACAAGAGAAGGAACTCTTCCTCTTCCTCTTACGTTGATGGTCTCAGAGGTAACCTCCACCTTTCCTTGGACATTTTCCACCATAGAAACTGTCCATACCAGAGCATCACTAAGCAAGGGGGACGAGCGAATTCTGCTCTGAGCCACAGAGGAACAGAAGCCTGTGCTACTGGAGGGTCCCAAGTTCAGAAGCTCGGTTTAACAGAAGCATGGAAGGCCCCCAAGTGTGAGACGCTGCCCCTCGCGCAGGCGATGGACGGGAACCAGACGACATCGGTGCTCACGGGACCCACAGCTCCTATTAACACGGTGTTCTTTCCTCTGCATAAAGCCCTCTCCCCGAGGGCTCCTGGTGAGCGGGGCTTCCTTTGTGCCTCATTCAGAGTGAGAAGGAAACAGTGGTGTTCGTGCTGAAAATTAGAAGCCACCTAGAGATGCGCCAGGAAACAAGCCAGTAGCAAGAACAGAGGCCTGTCTGATTTCTGGACCGAGAAGGAGGTCCATGCTGTCCCCAGGGCAGGTGAGAGCTTCCTTTGTGTTTCCTGATTTACTTCTACTCTTGCTGGAGGTGGTTTCCTGCTGAGCGAACTAGGAGAACTAGGAATGGGGACACATTTTGCTTTCTGGCCAGTGGCGTGATCTCCCAGGGGTGTGTTCTGGGTTCTTCAAAAATGAGGAAGCTATTGAGAACAAAATGTGGGTCCCCTTGGAAAACGCACTGAACCGGTCAGGCCGTGATGCCTCATACTGATGGAGCATGTGCTGCAACGCTGCTCAGAGGTTTCTGAACAGCCTCAGCTCATGGACTCTTTAGGGAGGAGGAGTGGGCAAAGGACAGAGGCGAGATGCTATCCTCTCACTGGGGCCAGTGAGACAAGGTGGGGTTTGGGGACACGGAGAATTGGGCTGTCGCTCATTACTTTTTGGAAAGACCTGGAAGCAGTTGCCTAAGCAGAAGGCCGCTCCTCCCCTCTGGGCCGTCCTCGGCACCTGCTCTGGACCCCCAAAGACCTCTGCTCTGAGTTAGCCTGGGGAGGAAGGGGCAGAAAGGGAAAGCAGCATTGGGTGAAACTTCACCTGAAGTTTCGGATGAAGAGGCCAGAAGGAGAAAAGAAAGGTGCATGGCCTGCTGCCTGAAGCTTGCTCTAGTGATGAGATAGGAAGGCTCCTGCTTGCAGAGAGTTAGGGTGTGGATGCAAGCATTTTGCTGATTGCAAAGATGGGCAGGCAAGGCAAGCTTCCCTCAAAGAGGGGGCTTCTGCTTGCTGGGGGCAGGGAGACTGGGGAAGACTGCTTTTAAAAAGTCTTATTTCCTTGATGGGAAGTCACAAGGAAGCAGCTCCCATAGTAGCCACGGCTGTGGAATCAGCCAGCCCATCCCCAGGGTACAGAGTGGGTTCTTGGGGCCAAATGACTTCACTCCTCAAATCCGGAGTCTGTTCTTTTCTAAAGGAGCAAAGCACCAAGCAAGGTCTGAGAAGAGCCTTCTTTCTCTCTTTTTTTCTGTTTAAACTTTTTATTTTGTATTGGGATATAGCTGATTAACAATGCTATGAAAGTTTCAGGTGGACAGCAAAGGGACTTAGCTATACATACATATGTATCCATTCTCCCTGAAACTCCTTTCCCAACCAGGCTGCCACATAACATTGAGCAGAGTTCCCTGTGCCATACTGTAGGTCCTTGTTGGTTATCCATTTTGAATGTAGCAGTGTGTTCGTGTCCACCCCAAATTCTCTAACTGCCCCTTCCCTCTGGCAACCATAAGTTCATTTTCTAAGTCTGTGACTCTCAAGGAAAGCCCCCTTTCTAACCACATCATTTCGGTCCAGGGTGACCAGTTGTCCAGGTTTGCCCAGGACTTGAGGTGTTTCTTGGGATGTGGGATTCCTGGTGCAAAAGAAGGGGACAGTGCTGGGCAGACTGGGACAGCTGGTCATTCTGCTTGGTTGCTGTGCAGTGTTGGGAGGACTGGGACACCCCCTTTCCCGTAACCATCTCTCAGGCCGAGTTGGGGCTCAGGAGCAGCAAGAGGATTGCAGGCAGGCATGGGAGCCCCCAGCGTCTTGCCTCCAATCACCTCCTTGCTGAGAAGTACCAATTGCTGAGAAGCACCCACCCCACCCTGTATCTACGATGTCCCCTTTCTGAAGCTGTCACCTATAAAACAGGAGGGAACTGCTGGCCACCGTGTGCCCAGATGTGTGCTTGAACTTGAACTTGTGCTGTGTTTAGGTTAGCACAAAGAGACATTTACTTTGGGAACTTAACAACATTTCACTTGAACAATCCCCCTGTTCACTGTGGTTGTTCCTAACTCTGTTTCCTGGGGTTGCCAAAGAGAGGACCTTTGCCAAAGAGGCACCTCAGGACCCGCCATACCATGGCTTTTGTTCTCATTTTTCCCGGAGAGGAACCTAGGCTGCTTCTCCTTCTGGTTTTCTTACGGAAAGACTAGAGTCCATGATGTTATCAACAAAGTCTGAAAACTAGAGGTATAGAGACAAAACTGAGCCTGCCCTGTCCGGTCCCATCCTCCTTCCTTCTGTCCCTTCCATCCTTCCATGCATCTGCCCAGTTTCTTTTTTTTAAGAGAACAAAACTTAAGAGAGTTATAAACTGCCCTTCAAGCCAGAGGAAACTCCAGCCAGGCCCGGTGAGAGTGTTGGGAGTGGCAGGAGATGAGAGGAAACATGTTCTATAGCACGCTCTTCCCTGACTCTGAATTCACGACAGAAAATGCCAAGAGGAACGTGGGACCTTAAGAGAGGGGAAGACAGACCCAGAGTGGCCCCCCCGAAGACATCATAAACGGTACCGGCAGCCCCCAAAGGAAGCCTATGCTGACGATACTTTGCACATCTTCAGTCATTGTTAGTTAAGGTCTGCACTTTTAATTTCTGACACCCTGTGGTTACGGGAAACCTGGAGGGCTCTGGAGCCTGGCAAACGTGTGGGTTTGCTTGCTCAAGGCAGCGGCTGTGTGGGCTCCTCCCAGGCTCCCAACCTCCGGGCATGTGCTGCCTGGACCAATTCTAGATGCAGGCTAGCCTTCTCTAACCACTGGGTTTTTCCCGAAGTTTCACAGCCAAACCCCCTTCTCCCTCTGTGGCCTGACTGCTCTCCTCCTCTTGGGAATCCCCAGTCCCAGCTGCTGCTTGTTTGAATTGGTCTCAACAGGACAGAAGGGACAGTTGCACCTGAGACCAGGAAACACCGTGGTTGACAGGAGACTGAGGAACTGGGAGCTGGGGAGGGACTCCTACATGGAGATTCCCGTCTCTGTTCTGCAGGGCCCTCCCGGGAGTGGGAGGTTGACAGGCATTTACTGCTTATAGAACCGTATTTTTCAATGAAGGTTGTTTTTACAGGACTGTGTTTTTCTTTGGCAGTATGTTTAAATTTTTTTCTCCATGTTTTAAAAAAACTTTCCAGGGACTTCCCTGGTAGTCCAGTGGCCAAGACTCCACACTCCCAGTATAGGGAGCCGAGGTTCGAGCCCAGGTCAGGGGACTAGATCCCACTAAGTTTGCATGCCACAACCAAAGATCCAGTGTGCCGCAGCTAAGACCTGGCACAGCCAAATAAATGAATATTAAAAAAACACCAATAGGGTAGCAACTGGAGATTCCACCTGCATTTCTCAAGAAACTCCTGTGTTCTAGGCCCTGAGGGTGAGTCAGTGACCAAAGTGGGACACACAGCCCCACCCTTCTATTCGAGGCCCAGGCTTCCTGGCTGTGAAAAGCCAGGGAAGGGTGAGGTCATGGTGAGAGGACACTCACCTTGACTCCTGTGTCCTGAGGCAGGGGCCCCGGGTTGCTGTTGACGATGTAAACTTCTTGGGTGATACGGGTGGTTGGGAGGGTGGCGTCGGGGGGCTCTCTCCCCTTCCAGGCCCCAGGGCGGAGTCCTTGAGTGGCGGGTCGTAGCTCCAGGCAGTGGGCTGCTGGTCGGGGGACAGGGTCTGCTTCAAGTGCCCAAAGTTCCCCACCCCCATGTAGCTGGGGTTGATGATTTCTGTGATGCCGGAGCTACTGCATGGAGGGACCCTGAGGGGGGAAGAGGGGACACAGTTACAGCTCACAGCTCCTCTGGGGCAGCACTGGTCTGAGGACAGTGTCTTTTGATGTCCCTCGGCGCTCCTCAGGCTCTCCCCAACCCCAGTGACTTTCCGCCTTAGAACAGGCTGGGGCTTTTAGCTCTGGAGCCACATCTGCTAACGTCCTTGGTCCTCAGGAAATATGACACCCGTCCCGTGCGATCATCTCTGTAGCTGCTTCCTCCTGGGGTGGGCGTCTTTCTAGTAGGCTATGCCTTTCCAAGGCAGGGACTGCACTTAACGTGCTTTGGTTTCTCTAGAACCTGACACATGGAGGTACTCAGTGTTGGCTGAACTGAACTTTGCAATGCAGAAGAATCTCCCTGGCCTTGTCGCATTCACACCAACCTCCCCTGAGCCTGAGGTTTGCGGTCAGAAGCCTCGGAGCTGGAAGCAGGACAGGCCTCTTGTGGCTGGCACTTTCTTTCCCTGTGAGTCCTTGCTTTCTCTCTCTTCCACTTCCCCACTCCCCGTCCTGGGTCTGTAAAGCCAGGCTAGTTTGCAGTGAAGTCCTGGCTCTTACCCACTCTCCAGGCCCCCAATCTACCTGTTGGCAGGTTCCCACTGCTTCATGGGGTCATGGCTGGTAAGGCTTTTCAGGGACTTGGGTCCACTGGATTCATCCCGCTCCGTCTTCACAAAGTCTGCAAGAAAGGGGCCGGGAAAGACCTTGTGAGGGGCAGCCCCCAGGGTTTGGGCCAGGATGGCTCAGAGGTGTCCACTGGCGTGCTGAAGCTGGAGAGTGAATACTGGCTGCCTGAGGGCAGATTCTGAGACCTTGTGTGTGTTTGGTGGTCGATCAGTTATGCCTGCACAGCTCCAGGGCTGGGAGAGTGGGCATGTATGACCCAGAGTTGTCATTTCCTGCAACATCTCCAGCTCGGTGGTGTCAGCGAGGGACAATGCAGGCAGCTATTTTTTGGCAAATCTGAATAAAAGAAATACAACAAGGTAGTGCTGCAAGAGCACTCAGTGCCCAGAGCCAGCCTGTTCACAAGCTAAATGGGGAACTGGGACCCCATCTTCATAACCGACTCTGGTTGTGGCTGCAGGGGTACCAGGTCCCCCTCAGGTCCAGATCCTGCAAGAGAAAGCAGCTCCCAAAGGCAGAGCCAGGAGGCACACGCACAGGAGGCTGCACCCTCGATGCCCAGAGCCTTCCACGACCAGGGGCTGCCAGACTGTTCACATGCACGAGTCCTGCTGTCTCGCTGTTCATGTGAGCGGCAGGACCCCATCATGTTTACAAACTTACGGATGCTTAGCAGGGGCTGAACCTGCACTTTCACCCTGGACCAGCCACTTGGCTCAGCTTGTGACCTTCAGCCAAACACTTAACCTCTCTGTGCCTTAGTTTCCCTATCTATCAACCAAGGACAAGACCTTGCTCTCGGAGCTATTGTGACAGAGAAATGAGGTGGCATTTAATAGATAATCGTTTCATGCATCAAGTATAAAATGAAAGCCTGACTCATTTTAGACACTGTTATTTGAGCACTTTTGAGGAAGAATTAAAGCGAAGAGGAAAAGGGAAAGATCTATTGTCTGAGAAGGAAGACAGACTTGATTAACATATTTTGAGCAGCTCTGTGCCTCTCAAATCATTTATTATTTCAAGCAGGGAGGTTTTAATGGGATGGATACTATTGAGAAGGACACGTATTAATTTCCAGGTTTCAAAAAATGTATGCAGGGTTCAGAGAAAATTACAAATTCGCATCTTCCTTGTGTTCTCTTTATGTTACTAGGTCTCTTGACCACATTTCAGTAGTCTCACAGTGAAGCTGTGACAGTTCTCCTCTCCGAGATGCGACATCTGAACTTGCCTAATGCAGCAGCCCCCAGCCTTTTTGGCACTAGGGACCGGTTTCGTGGAAGATAGTTTTTCTACAGACTGGAGTGGGGGGCGGGTGGTGGTTTCGAGATGAATCAGGTACACACTTACTGTGCAGGAGCCTGGTGGGCTGCTGTCTATGGGGTCGCACAGAGTCGGACACGACTGAAGCGACTTAGCAGCAGCAGCAGATGGCCAGCCAAAGTAAGCAAGTGGCAAATTAGGGGGAGAATAAGATTGAGTTCAAGTTCAAAGAAGTGCTAGGGGACTCTGCCTGGCAAGAGAAGGCCACGGAGGGTGGCTGGGACTAGGATCAGGAAGGGCCAAAGAAATGTGCTCAGGATGAGAGTGGGGCTTCCAGGTGCACACGGTGCATGAAGGTGATACCAAGGGTAGGTGATACCAAGATGCCCAGGGTGGGTACCAGGAGGGCGAGCTGTAGGCACATACGCGGGCGTGTGTGTATATATGAGTGCGCACCACGTGGCCACAAGGAAGAACAGGAACCACGTGGGAAATTCGAATCTCAACTGCAGCCGTGGTTTCAATCTCCCTCGCCCCTCAGCCAGGAAAGAGACTGTGAGTAATCAGCAGGTCTGTGCGCAACGCTGGTCCTCCCGGTGGAGGTGTTGAGTTACAAGGCCCGGAAGGCTCACAGGAGAGCAGAGGACCTGGGAAAGCCACACGCTGCACCTCTTTAGAGATATGAGTTGACTGGGGTCGGGGAAGGGTGATCTGAGGCTGTGGACAGTTGCGGTTCTGTAGGGAAATTCTTGAACCTATGGAGGGTTGGGCCAGATTGTCTCTGAGGCCCCCTCCAAGGCTGGATTTTCGTCTTGAGGCCTCAGCAGACAGAATATTCCATGCCTGTTCCCCGCCCAGCGGTGCCGAGGAGGGAGCAGAGGAGGGGGCATGTCCACTTACCGTAGAGCTTCTCCCTCATCTTGCCCTGGGAAGTCTGCAGCTTAATGTTCCCCCGGAAGTGACCGGTCATCTCTCCATGGTGGGTGAGAGGTGTGTAGATGGGGAGCTGAGTTTCCGTGGCTTCTAACCGTAGAGCGATGCAGCCCTCGCCTGAGGAGGTGCGGGGGACAGTAGTCAGGTCAAGACCCCCTCATTTCACTGGAGAAACACCATGCATTTGTCCTGGAGATTTAGTCCCCCTCCCAGAGCTGCAGTGGCCAAGGCAGGGATTATGGGACTAACCTTTCAGAACAACTGCTCAGCAATTTGGGGAAAACAGCTCAAACCTTCAGTGAACTCCATGCAGATTAGTGGATGCAAGAAATTAAATCATAGAAAATCCAGCAGAAAACCAGAATTAAATACTAATTTGATTGCTGGAGAGAAGGATAACCTCCCAAGGTTTGAAGCAGTGTGAGAAATGACAAAACAAGGCTGACAGATAAGAGGATATAAGAGTTTAAAACTTCTGCATAGAAGAATTTTTAAAAAATGGGAAGAGGACTGACTGAGGCCATTCGCTGCAGCCAGCTTCAGAGAGGATATTTTATCTGAACGCCTCAAAAATCAAATCTCCAGCAGAGTAATGGGCAGAGTACCCCACAGACATTTTCTACAAAAAGAGAAATGTAGCTGGTTAATTTCATTACTCTAAATGGAAACCAGTTCAGTCTTCTGAGTCATCAAAAATGCAAATTAAGGCAGCACTTAAGGGACTCTCTCACAGACATGAAACTAGCAAAAGAAGGAAGCAAAGAACAGTGCCAGTAAGGATCTGGGAAGACACGTACACCTGGACATGAGAAGGTCAACAAGGCAAGAAGGAGCCTTCACAGCCATCAGTTTGATGACAAGGGCCAAGAATCAGAAACACATGTACACATTGCTTTAGCCAGGAAACATGGGAGCTTGTCCTAAAGAGATGATCCAAAAGGATCAATGTAGCCAAAGGAGATTGAAAAATGTCCACAAAGAAGAAAAGGCAACCCTCGTCCACTCTTGGTGGGAATGTGAATAGGTGCGGCCGCTGTAGAAAACAGTATGGCATTTCCTTACAAAAAAAAAAAAACTAAAAATAGAAGCAATCCCATTCCTGCTCATATATCTGGAGAAAAGGAGAAAACTCTAATTCAAAAAGATACATTCACCTCTGTGTTCATAGTAGCACTATTTACAGTAGCCACGACATAGAAGCAACGTAAATGTCCACTAACAGGTGAATGTGGTGTACATACACAATGGCATATTAGCTGCAAGAAAAAGAAATAATGCCATTTGAGGCAGCAGGGATGGGCCTAGAGCTTCTCATACTGAGTGAAGTAAGTCAGAGACAAATATCATACGATATCACTTACATATGGAATCTAAGTGTTGTTCAGCATATTTACAGAACAGAAGCAGACTTGCAGACATAGAAAACAAACTCCTGCTTACCCAAGTGGAAAGGAAGCATGGGGGGGATAAACTAGGGGTTTGGGATCAGCAGATAAGACCACTACATTTAAAATAAATAGCAGAGTCCTACTGTATAACACAGGGAGATATATTCAATCTCCTATAATAAATCATAATGGAAAACAACATGACACGATATATAATATATATCTGCATCAACTTGCTGTACACCAGAAACTAACACATTGTAAACCAACTGTAGTTTAATAAAAAATAAAAACGTCCACAAAGAGCTCCATTTGAGCATTATTGATAACACTAACAAAAATAATCGGCTGAGCCTCAACAGTGGTAGTAAGGAACAGTTTTAACAATGAGGATATAAAAAGATTGAAAGATGACCAAAAAATGAAGATATAGTAAGTTCATGGAATATTATGAAACCATTAGAGGCAACCGTCATGAAGGCTGGGTTGGAGGATCATGGAAAATGTGTCTTATCTGACACTAGGTGAGGAAAGCAGACGATAACGGGTGTCTCTGTGGTAATTATTCATGTAGAAATCTATGTGCCTATGGATGAACGCTGGAGTGTGAAAGCAAATAAATACGAGACTGCTGAATGATTTTTTTCCTAGTTATTAGTATGATGGGTCTTCCAGGAGGTTAAGAATCCACCTGCCTGCACATCAAAGGAAACTATTAGCAAGGTGAAAAGACAGCCTTCAGAATGGGAGAAAATAATAGCAAATGAAGCAACTGACAAACAACTAATCTCAAAAATATACAAGCAACTCTTGCAGCTCAACTCCAGAAAAATAAATGACCCAATCAAAAAATGGGCCAAAGAACTAAATAGACATTTCTCCAAAGAAGACATACAGAGGGCTAACAAACACATGAAAAGATGCTCAACATCACTCATTATCAGAGAAATGCAAATCAAAACCACTATGAGGTACCATTTCACGCCAGTCAGAATGGCTGTGATCCAAAAGTCTACAAGCAATAAATGCTGGAGAGGGTGTGGAGAAAAGGGAACCCTCTTACACTGGTGGTGGGAATGCAAACTAGTACAGCCACTATGGAGAACAGTGTGGAGATTCCTTAAAAAACTGGAAATAGAACTGCCTTATGATCCAGCAATCCCACTGCTGGGCATACACACTGAGGAAACCAGAAGGGAAAGAGACACATGTACCCCAATGTTCATCGCAGCACTGTTTATAATAGCCAGGACATGGAAGCAACCTAGATGTCCATCAGCAGATGAATGGATAAGAAAGCTGTGGTACATATACACAATGGAGTATTACTCAGCCATTAAAAAGAAAACATTTGAATCAGTTCTAATGAGGTGGATGAAACTGGAGCCTATTATACAGAGTGAAGTAAGCCAGAAGGAAAAACACCAATACAGTATAATAACACATATATATGGAATTTAGAAAGATGGTAACAATAACCCTGTGTACGAGACAGCAAAAGAGACACTGATGTATAGAACAGTCTTATGGACTCTATGGGAGAGGGAGAGGGTGGGAAGATTTGGGAGAATGGCATTGAAACATGTAAAATATCATGTATGAAACGAGATGCCAGTCCAGGTTCCATGCACGATCCTGGATGCTTGGGGCTAGTGCACTGGGGCGACTCAGAGGGATGGTATTGGGAGGGAGGAGGGAGGAGGGTTCAGGATGGGGAACACATATATACCTGTGGCGGATTCATTTTGATATTTGGCAAAACTAATACAATTATGTAAAGTTTAAAAAAAAAATAAAAAGAATCCACCTGCCAATGCAGGAGACATAAGAGACACGGCTTCGAACCCTGGATGGGGATAATCCCCTGGAGGGGGAAATGGCAACCCACTCCAGTATTCTTGCCTGGAGAATCCCTTGGACAGAGGAGCCTGATGGGCTACAGTCCACGGAGTCGCAAAGAGTCGGACGTGACTGAGCGTCTGAGCACATCAGTATGATGTGCTATTTGTCAGCATGAACACCAAGAGAAAGAAACAAACGAGGACCTCAGTGTTTGGCAGGAAGATGGAGCCTCAGACCCGCATGCCCGTTTCCTGCCGGCAAACCTCCTGACGCTCGGGCACCATGTAGATCCTTTTTCTTTGCTCCATCAGACTCCTCAGGCTCTACCCGCCCCTGCCCTGGCTCAGGGACCTCTTTTCCAGTGTTGTGGTGGGAGGGAGTGGAGGGCAAGATTCTGGAGCTGTGCTATCTGGGTTCAAGTCCAAGGTCACGCAGCAGTGGCTGGGTGACCTTGGACACGTCACTTCATTTCCTCACCTCTGCAGTGGGGGTGGTGATGGCACCTAAATCCCAGGGCTCTGGGTAGAGCCTGCAGAGTGGGCAACAGACACATGTGGGCACCCTTCCTGTCTGCAGCCTCTTTCTGCTTCCTGGCTTCCCCCGATCAGCATTGACCACCTGCAGATTCCTTCCATTGGAAGCAGACGCCCGCCCTGGACCCCACTGCACATGCTGGTGGGCCTCACGCCCTCCGCTTCCTCACCCCACTCACTCCCTCACTGCACACGGTTCTCCCAAGTCCAGAGATGATCCCCGGGGCTCTTGGTCTGCAGGACGCAAGTCTTTACTTGGCCGGATCTCTCGGCCACATTTGCTGTCATAACCACCCGCTCCTCTTGAGCAGCTCTGACGGCGTCCATGACCCCAGTCTTCCATTTTCCTCCCACTTCCCTGGCTGAGTCTGCTTCACCTGCTCCTCCCCACAGCTGACCCAGTTCAGGAAATGGAAACATCTGCTCAGCTACTGAAACCAGGAGTGCAGGGCCATCCTCCAGCCTCTTCCCCGGATTCCCGTAGTCAAACAGTGGCCCTTCTCAGTACCTCTCAATTTTAAACTCTCTTTTTTTTTTGCCGTCACCACTTTCATTCTGGCTCCCTCATCCACCACATGTTGTTGTTGTTGTCGTTCAGTCACTCAGTTGTGACCGACTCTCTGCGACCCCGTGGACTGCAGCTCACTAGGCTTCCCTGTCCTTTGCCATCTCCCGGATCTTACTCAAACCCATGTCCATTGAATCGGTGATGCCATCCAACCATCTCATCCTCTGTCACCCCCTTCTCCTCCTGCCCTCAATCTTTCCCAGCATCAGGGTCTTTTCC
>NW_011494730.1:4155341-4156827 GCF_000754665.1 Bison bison bison | reverse complement strand
GAATCGGTGATGCCATCCAACCATCTCATCCTCTGTCACCCCCTTCTCCTCCTGCCCTCAATCTTTCCCAGCATCAGGGTCTTTTCCAATGAGTCGGCTCTTCACATCAGGTGGCCAAAGTATTGGAGTTTCAGCTTCTGCATCAGTCCTTCCAATGAATATTCAGGGTTGATTTCCTTTAGGATTGACATCCATCAAGTTGATCACTGCAAACTCTAAGTTGCAAAGCTGACCATGTTATCATCTTGCTTGACTCTTTAGTGGCTTCCTGCTATCCCCAGGATGTGGTATTTACCCCTAACCTGGCTTGTGTGGAGCTGCCAAGCTGGCTCCTTGCCTCCAGCCTCTCTCTGACTACCTGCCCCCTCATTCCATGCTCTAGCTGCACTATACATACGAAGTTCAAGGGCAAAGCTAACACCATGCTGGAGCCAGGGGCAGGCTGAAGATCTTAACAGAAGATGATGTCTCTCTAGGAGGACAGTTGTTGGGGCCACAGGCCTTCTCAAACTAGTCTGTGCTGGGCATTGAGCAGTGCCAGGTGGACCTGGGTTCAGATGAGGGCTCAGCCAGTTACCACCCATGTGGCTCACTTTACCTCTCTGAGCCTCAGTTCACCCATTGACTAATGGAGAGGGTAGTGTCTGCTTCACAGGGTCGTGTCAACATCAGTCGTGATATTTCAAGCGCCTGGCATGGAATCCGACACGGGAGAGGCTCCATGGATGAGAGGGGCTGTGTCCCTCTCGGGAGCCCGATGGGTCGGCAGGATGACTTCCTGGTAACTGTTCCTCTGGCAGGACCAGGATGGGCAGCAGGTGGTTTTTTGTGAAGGAGATAGCTCCTCTCCCTGACGTGGGTGGCCTCGATCACAGGTATGGTACCTATAGCACCTCCTTACCGTAGGATTCGTCGCTGTCGGAGGACTTGATGCTGATCAGGATATGCTGGTCCAGCAGGTACTCAGGGTCAGAGATGATGGGCTTTAGCTGCAGAGAGAACAGCATGGGTTAGCTCGGACAGGTAGGGGACAGGCTTGGGGGAGCCAGCCCAGAGAGAGGGGAATGTATGGGGGGAAATGTATGAGGAGAGGGACACAGATGTTCTTTTTAAATTCAAATATCTGCTTTTCCTGTCCAAGAGAGCAGGGAGGAACCTGTATGTCCACCCTGCCCAACATGGTGGGGTTAACTTCCTTTCTGACCCCCCACCCCCATCACACTGCACCCGGGGCCCTGGGGAGAGAGCCTGACCCCAAACATGCCTTCACCCGCACCACCTCCCTTCCCTTCCCCCACCCGCACACCCCACAATCAAGGGGTGGGGGGAGGGACGGGGCCAGGCTGATATTCAGACGTCTGAACGCACCCCGCTCCCAACAAGAGCTCAGCCCTCCCCTCGGCCCCCCGTCCTGGGATGGAGGCTGCATTGAAGGAGGCGCCGCAGGATCTGCCTTCCATCTGGGAAGGAGGAACCTGTGTCCACC
>NW_011494730.1:4148882-4155240 GCF_000754665.1 Bison bison bison | reverse complement strand
TGGAGGGCGACTCAGCAAGCGGCAGGCACAGACCCCAAGTTCCAGCCTGTCCCTGAGTCCCTGCTGGTGCGGGTGGGGGCATGCGGCAGGGCCGGGGGCACGCGGCAGGGCCGGTCCACAGGCACAGGGAGGGGCTTTGCAAGGCCGCCTGCTCCTGCCGGCTACCGCTTGTGACTTCCCCCCAGCTGAGGGCTGTTCCTCGTGTGGACCCCAACACAGAAGCCCTAATAAAACCCTCACAGGCTGCCCCCTTCCCTCCCCTCCACAGACACCGAGAGATCCCCTAGTGTGGGCCTCTGGGTCCATGCCAACTGACAGGATGGACTCTATTCAGAAAGCTCCAGAACAGGTGACTGGACATGGCAGTGGGAACTCTGGGCCATTCTTGAGGCTCCAGTGCTGTCCCCAGAACTCGGTTCACCGATGTGCAGAGACCACTGGCTCCAAGTCAGCCATGGGGCTGGGGTGCTGCTGAGGCAGGAAGAGGAGCCCCCCTGCCACCACCATCACTGGGCAGAAGGGGGACGGGAGGTGGAATCTGAACACAGAAGGTCTGCGAGGGACATGTGCACCTCGTGGGGGGCGAGGAGCCTCGTCAGGTGCCTCGGCAGGGTTGCAGAGGGTGAGGAGACAGGGGGTGACAGAGAGGGGGCCCTGAGATGCTGGGGGAGCAGAAGAGACCAAGAGAGAGGAGAGGGCCAGGAACCAGGCTGAGGAGTTGACATCAGGGACCCCACCGGATGCAGGAAGCGGGGCCAGGAGCAGATGGGCATTCCAGAAAGACCCCTCGGCCAGTAGGGAGGGATGGAGCCCCCCGAGAGGCAGCAGTGGGGCGGGGAGGGCCAGGAGTGGGCCGCTGCAGGGACGTGGGGATTGGGATGCTGGCATCGTTCCCGACTTCACGGAAGTAAGAAACGCGCTGTCCAGGTTCTTCCCAGGGGCAGCGGGAGAGGGTCAGGTGGGGCAGTGGGGGGCTGAGCTGGGACACTGCCTTGGAGCCCAGGGCCACCGGGTCTTGGGTCCTGAAAACAGCGCCAGATGGGGATTTCTGTCAGCCCCGCCCCAGCCGCTTGCACTCAGCGAGCATGCGTGCTCGGTGGTGTCTGACTCTGCGACCCCATGGACTGTAGCCCGCCAGGCTCCTCTGTCCATGGGATTCTCCAGGCAAGAATACTGGAGTGGGTTGCCATTTCCTCCTGCAGGAGATCTTCCGGACCCAGGGATCAAACCCAGGTCTCCTGTGTCCCCTGCGTTGGCAGGTGGATTCTTTACCACTAGGGCCACCTGGGAAGCCCCAGCCTTTTGGAGGACCCCAATCTGAAGTCTACCCAGACTAGAAGACTTCGGGACTCAGACATAGGTCTTTTCATGTGTGATCCACAGGTCGGTTCCGATCAACAGTTAAGGCCAGTGCGGGGAGCCCAGGCCCCTGAGACCTGCTTGCCCACACTAGCCTGAGGCCGTCCTTTAAAACTCACTTAGGGCATCACATTCCAGGGAATCTTCCAGCGGGGCCTGAGACCCCTGCCCTGTGTGAAAAACCTGCCCGGCCCTGGACACTTCCTCTATGTCCCTTCCCTTGTTAATTGATAAAGAAGCAGGGTCCTATTCCACGTGTCTCCAGAGTGAACACCAAACATGTCCATCATCAACGTAACATCACAAAAGCAGTGCTGGGTCCCAGTTTTCTGTAATAAAGACAAATGTGTTCCTACTAAGGTTGCCTGCAATTCTACCCTCTGCTGGTTGGGGGCCAAGGACAGGTCAGGTTCTCTGCACATCCAGAGCCAAGACACCTCTGTCTACTCCTTCGTGTGATCTTCCAATCCAGGGCTGAACAGAAGGACACCGCAGGGGAACTGGGGCCTTGGCTTGTGGGTGCTGGGTCTGTCATTGCAGCTGTGTGACCATGAACAAGCCTCTCTGGGACCTGCCTCCTTTCCTCTCTCTGTAAAATCACGTGGTCAGATGACACAGCCTCTAGACCCCTTCCATGATCTATCAGGGGAACTGAAATCCATCTAGGAATACTGGGCCCACTAGGTGTGGTGAGAGTTGGGCCATAAAGGAGGCTGAGCACCGCAGAATTGATGCTTTTGAACTGTGGTGTTGGAGAAGACTCTTGAGAGTCCCTTGGACTGCAAAGAGACCCAACCAGTCATCCTAAAGGAAATCAGTCCTGAATATTCACTGGAAGGACTGATGCTGAAGCTGAAGCTCCAATACTTTGGCTACCTGATACGGGGAGCTGACTCATTAGAAAAGACTCTGATGCTGGGAAAGATTGAAGGCAGGAGGAGAAAGGGATGACGGAGGACAAGATGGTTGGATGGCATCACCAACTGAATGGACATGAGTTTGAGCAAACTCCAGGAGATAGTGAAGGACAGGGAGGCCTGGCGTGCTGCAGTTCATGGGGTTGCAAAGAGTCAGACACGACTGAGCAACTGAACAACAAGAGGTGCAGGCCCACGTTTAACCACTGCTGGGAGGAGCGTCATAAACCACCGTGAAAGAGAGGCAGCTGCTTCTGCCCGGCCGGAGCTCTGCCACTGGCCAGCACCTCTGGCCGGTGAATACAAAATCGTCTCTGTTCTTGAGTTACCTTTGGGAGGGTCTCGCCAAACTTCACCACCAACTCCCCTTCGCTTCCTTCTTCATTTTCTCCTTCCTGACTCTTGACAAAACCTGTCGGGGGGACAAGAAGGCAGGTTTTCAGAAGAACAGCACAAGAACCAGACAGAGAAGACTCCTGGGGTCGCTCCAGCAGGACCAGGGAGGACACCCACCCTCCTCTTTATCTGTTGGGGCCACAGCATCGTTGAGGAGCAGAGCTTGCTGGAGATTCTGTTTTGGTTCAGGGGATGGTCATTTGCCAACACGGTCTAATTATTTTTAGGACACTCAGAGATTCCCCTCCCTCTCGGCTCCTCTTTGCCACAAACCAGGCAATGGAGGACTCATCACATCATAGGCGAGGAGGAGATTAGGAAACAGGACGGCTCTGGCTCGTCCCACGCCACTCAAGATAACAGCCTTTTGAAATGCTAATTTAAGCTTCCTAACATTCTGTTTCCATAGAAATGTATGCAAATGTCTCGATAGTTTATTAAAAACACCCGCACAAAAATCCTCGTCATTTTTGGAAGTGCTATGCCCTTGCTCGGTGAACTGGGACCCGGGGAGACTTCAGGGAGAAGGTGGATCTGTCACCAGGAGGGGAGCCCAGGCGGAGTCTGCGGAGGAAGGGAGGTGGGACGGCACTGCAGCAGGTGGCCCATGTCTTGTTCCCAGTTTCTGGAAGCATCTGTCACCCCGTGACACAGGGCCTGCTGTTGTGGGGCTGACTCCCCACTTCCCACTCCGGGCCATCTCTGCAAGGTGAGCTAGAAACCGCACAGACCGCCTCACCGTGGCACGGCTCTAGACAGTATGCCTAGAAACGCCCCCTAGAAAGACTATCTCCTAAACCCAGCTGTGTGCGAACCGCTCCTGGCTGACAGGAGGCTGTCCATCTCTAGCTCGCTTTCAGATGCTCAGACCAGCTGAGAAAGATTGTCTGTGATGCAAGAAAGAGGAGGCGACCCTGGGGAAGAACAGGTGATGACCAGCAGCTGCTCCATCCTGGCGCTGGCCTCCACGAGCTCTGGACCTTTGCCCAGGACTCTCTGGTCACTCCAGAGCCCCGGCTTGGGGGACCCAGGAGTGGGCCAAACTCCGCCCGGAGGGGCAGGCAGAGGATCCAGTTGCCCCGCTGCCCACCTGGTACGTCTGTGCCCCAGGGACCGCCCCGACCCTGGAGCAGCAGCATCGCAGGTCACTGGGGGCCCCGCAGTAACCGGGTCTCCTCTTATACTGTCCACCCGCAGCCCCACTCTCTGACCCTGTCCCCACCAAGGCCCATCAGGAAGGCCTTCCCACAGACAGAAGAGAAGCGTCACCAGGGACCAGGCACTGGTGAAGGGGCCCTGCCTGCACCCCCCCAAAAGGCAGTTAGTTGAGCGAGCACGTACTCTCCAAGCAGCTGGAGTGGAACTCCAGGTAGAATTTGGTCTGGGACTTGGTCTTCAGTGTGGCGTAGCACCCGAGAAACTCGATCTGCCCTTGGCTGTCAGTGGTCCCGGGGCCTGGAATAGAGGAGAGCAGAGGTTCGGTTCCACAGTGTGTCTGGAGACAGAGCGCTTCGATCCTGCCCCCCTCCTCCCCTGCAACACCGAGCTCCCTCCTTGCGTCCAAGGTCTAAGCGGAGGGAGTGTGTCCCCTGAAATCCCACCACCCACGCCGGTAACAGCCTCTCTGATGAGTCCAAGCTGGTGCAGGGCAGAGGGAAGAGTTCTACGCTCAGCTTTGCCACCAAAGCTGTGTGGGCCCCAGGTGACGCCCTTAACGCCGTGGCCTCTCCAGGGGTTCCGGCAAAGAGGGCTGGTGGATGCCCAAACCTATCTTGTTCCTAAGTTCACATGGAGAGGCAGGCCTGCTCTTCCTTCCAGGCACGGCTCCTCCCATTCCTTCCTCACTGGCACCCAGGTAACCTGCAGGTGTGGTCTTCCTTTAGATGATGCTTCTGCGAGCGTCCTGAGGCCAACTGTGAACAGTGTCCCGCCCTTCTGTACAAACTCTGAGCCTCCTGAGAGCAAGGACACCCCCCATCCCTCTATCCTTCCCCTCCTTCCTGCTTTCCTTTCCTTCTCCCCTTGATTGAAGACCAAGTGGCAAATATAATTGTGTATACTTAAAGTGAACAACAGGTTGAGCTGATACACGCAAACACTGTGAAATGATTTCCAAGATTAAGATAATAACATCCATCATCTCACATCATTAATTGTTTGTTTGTGTGTTTTGGTAAGAACACTTAGGACCTACTCTCGGCAGATTTTAAGTATACAATGCTGTATTATTATCTATAGTCATCATGTGGAATATTAGAGCCCTGGAACTTCATCTTATAACCGGAAATCTGTAACCTTTGACTTACCTCTCCTCCCCTCTCAATCAACTTCACTAGCTCCTGGCAACCACCACTGTACTGTATAATGAAACTGGTATTTTTTAATAAAGACCCCACATGTAATTGATACCATATGTATATCTTCGACTCATTTCTCTGTCTTATTTCACTTAGCTTTCCTCTTTTTTTTTTAAACACCCAGCACCAAGGCCATGCTCCGCTTAGGTAGATGTTAATCCCGGCCATCGGTGTTTGTGAACATCTACTGTGTGCTGAGTTGCAGTGGATGCAGGGCAAGGCTGACTCTGGGGATGGGAAGAGGGTCCTCACCGGGCGTGTGATGTATGGGCTGCTTTATCAATGCTGCAGGAACTCAGAGAACAGAGAGAGGGATGGGAGCCAGCAAGAGGTGGAAGATTCTGGAAAGGCACAGAGGCCAGAGCTAGGACGGAGACAGGATGGTGGGTCAAGGCTTGCGTGGAGAGCGGAGGTCACATTGCTGGGGCCATGGATGTCAGATCAACAGCCCATGGGCAAGAGTGTCTCAGGAAGACAGGGTTCCAGCCCCATTGACATGAAGGACGAGAAGCAAACCAGGCTTTTCCAACCTGTGTTAGGCCTTGCACTCGGCCCTCCTAAATGAGCCCTCGCTGTCTGCTGATCATGGAAGTGGGGAGTGGGCGGAGCAGGTGACAGCATGGCTCTCTGGTCACCCAGGCCCAGGGCGGGACACGCTGCAGACAACACCCAGGCCTCTGCTTGGATGAGGCTGGCAACCACGGCTAAACTGGATTATTTGCAAAATTACCCGCAGATTATAGAGTATTATTTACTCCAGTATTTCCTCAAACGCTATCATCTGCATCCTATCTTCACAATTTTTACTGCCTACCACGCACCTGTCCTAATATTGACTTAACATTTCCTTTAAACAGACTCACTTTAAAGCCTTAAATAAATGTATTTACATATAAGAGTGCATCACAAGACTAAATGGAAAACCAGTGTTGCTTGCCTTACACAGAAGCATCACATTTAAAGCATATTAAAATAAATGCATTACTAATAAGTGTTCATCCATGTCCCACCCAGAATCATCTTTGATGACACCTATGCTGCACCTTGGGAATCACTTATTTTTCCCAATTTTAAAGACTGTATTAAAACTGAGGCTTTAAGAAGCTGGCACGCTTGCCAAAGAGAGAAAGAACATGCTCTGGACTGAAATCATGGTGCGGTTTGGACATGAAGGGAGCCGATGTGCGGACTGTGGGCTTACCCGGAAGGATGAACATTTATCTAATGCAGACAATTGATTACTGCAATCAGAAGACGAGCGCCCAGCCCTCCTGTCTGCACGGAGAAGAGACAGACAGACAGCACCCCCCCCCCCCCCCCCCCCCCCCG
>NW_011494730.1:4146743-4148782 GCF_000754665.1 Bison bison bison | reverse complement strand
CGTTCTTGGAGACAAACTGGGAGGTGACTCCTGCCTCAAATGTGGCAAAAACAGGGCTGTGGTCACTGGTCATGATGTCACTGGTGCTACCTGCAGGGGAGGGAAGGAATTTCTGAGCAGGGGAAGAGGGATCCTTCTGGTCAAGCCAAGGATGGCCAACGCATAGCAGAAATCAACTGATGCGTATGGAAGCCACCACAAGTTTGATGGTTTCGTATGACTGCTCCATTACCTTCCACAACCATGCCTGAAAGTCTCCGTGAAAGCCTGTGACCCTCTCCTCCGTGGCTAAATATACCCGTAATAGTTTTTTTTTTTTCCCTAAAGACTTGTTGAGTTTTAAAATATATAGATTGTTGTGTGTGTGAACTGTGGGGTTTTTTCTGGTCTAAGCACTTTGCTGCCTTGATGAGGAGCTCACGGCACAGAGTGGGATGGGGATCTCATCACTGTCCCCCAACCCACAATGCCTCTGGAGAGCACGGAGGTGATGGAAGTGTAGAAACAGTACAGAGGATTCTTTTAAGGAGCCTGGCACTCAGATGAGAAGGGAAGGCAGCGGAGCATGTTTAGAGGGGATAACAGAAAGAGCAGAGGGTCTAGAAGTCTAGAGTTCCAAGTGCATGTGATAGAGTTACATGGAGATGTTTGGCTGAATACTCAGGGCTGGAGATTTTATCTTCTGCTCTGGAGTCACGATGTTAGGTGGTAGCAGAAGCCACAAGGATGTCTGAGCTTCAGAGGGAAGACATGAAGGCTGAGAAGAGATGAGGATGACAGGCCAGTGATGGGGCAAGGCCAGCATTACCGGGCAAAAGGACACGCAGCACAGGAGAAAACAACGAGCCGAGATATACTCTTCTCAGTAAAGCATTTACAAATCAGCAGAAAAAGAAAAAGAGATTAATATACCACCCCTCCAACAACCAAAGGGAATGGGCAGAAAATTCAAGAGAAATATAATAGACTGTCCAATAAACAAGGGAAAAAAAGCTCACTGGCAAACAACCATCAGAAAGACAACTTTTGAGAACTTCCCTGGAGGTACGGTGGATAGGCATCTACCTGCCAATGCAGGGTACACGGGTTCGATCCCTGGTCCGGGAAGATGCCACATGCCTCAGGCAACTAAAGGCCAAGAGCCACAACTACCGGGCCCCTGTGCCACAACTCCTGAAGCCCGTGCACCAAGAGCCAGTGTGCCACGGCAAGAGAAGCCACTGGAATGAGACGCCCAAGGATGGCAACAAAGACTAGCTTCTTCACACAGCAACCAGAGAAAGCCCGTGCATGGCAACCAAGACCCAGGACAGCCAAATAGAAATTAAAAAAATAAATACATAGAGAAATCATTTTTCTTTCCCAAAAAGACAACTTGAAACAACAAGGAGATGGATGGAGAAAGAGAAGCAAGGAGAAGCAAGATGGTGGGGAGACTGGGACTAGGGGAGAAGGAGGGCATGCAACAAAGGGCTCGAGTGAGAAGCTTAGCTAGGCCAGGAGGAGGGCACCCCGTTATACTGAGACAGAATGGAAGAGGGAGGTGGCACCCCATCTAAACACGCTTGGCCATTGGCAGGAAGAAGTCAGTGAGGGTCCCGTGTTGTGTGAAGCAGGAGATGAGGGAAGGGGGGCAGTCAGGCCAAGTGTGGGGCCACAGATTTGTAGTGGAAACAGAAGAGCAGCTAAAGGGTGGACAAGCAGGTTTTTTAATTGTTCTTTAAAATATTTTAGATAAGGGGGACTTCCCTGGTGATTCAGTGCCTGAGACTCTGAGCTTGCAATTCTGGGAGCCCAGGTTAGATCCTAGGTCAGGGAACTAGATTCCACAGGCTGAAACTAAAAGTCCGGCACACAGCAACCACATCAGAGAGCCTGTGTGTTGCAACTAAGACCCAGCACAAATAAATAAATATTAAAACATAGTTTAGATGTGTGCTGAGCATGACAGCATTAGCACTAGGGCAACTGCGTGAAACCTGGGAGGTGGCCTCCCTGTGACTGTGTGCCCTGTGGGTCCCGCCTGCCTCGGTCATTCT
>NW_011494730.1:4137105-4146643 GCF_000754665.1 Bison bison bison | reverse complement strand
GCCATTTGACTTCCTTGGGCCAAGAGGACATTAGTGAATGTGAAGCAAGCAGAGGCCGGGCAAGCACTTCCACAGCTGGGACGGGCTGCCAGGAATCCCCGGCCCCAGGCAGCAGCAGCCTGAACCAGCCTGCAGGCTGGGAGTGGATTTTCAGATAGATGTTATGCAGCCAGAGATAACTGATACATACTATTGACGTTACCATCGGGAGACCCAAGCTCAAAGTTTACCCCCACTTCCTGAGTCGGGACATTCACCCCCTTTCTTTTCCCAATTCCCTGCCCACTTACTACTCACTAAACCCTCTTCAGCATGCCATGAAATATCATCAGCAAAACGCCCGACCTCTTCACCTTCACGTGCAAATCTGGCCCTTCCTGGAAGACCGTGCAGCTCCTAGGTGAGGCCTGGCTTTCCTCCCGTTCCCGACGTGGCCCAGACCCTGGGCGGGACGGGGGAGGCAGCTGTGTCTTCCCAGCTCATCTATGCCAATTCCAGACCAGTCTCCCTCCTTCTTTCTAAAGACCTCCACTTGCTTTGAATGCCAAGTTTAGGCAGATGGATGGACTGCAGCCCTTTAACTTAGGAAAGTGTGACCTCTTAACTTGCTACTCACCGTAGGACTGACATACCACGTGTACCAGGGGGTAAGACTTCCAGAGGACTCGGTCACACCAGGAGGGCAAATTGTACTTCATCTGCAAGTCAAAGTCAAGGCTGTGTGAAATGCTATGTAATAGATAGCTAGTTAGCTAGCTAGCTACATACAGATATAGATAGATGATAGATTTAATGCTAGCAGAGCCTGGAGGTAAAAAATTGACAAGACCATTATACTATAAGATATAAAAATTCAGGCCAATCTCTTTCATGAACATAAATACAAAATACTTACAGTATTAGCAAATCAAATCTAGCAATATATTTTAAAAGATAATATACCATTACCAAATTGGATTTATTCCAGAATTGCAAAGATATTTTAATATGAAAAATCATTTACTGTAATTCACTACATTAACAGAGTAAAGGAAGAAAATCATATTGCATCCATAAAGAAAAAGAATCTGACAAAATTTCATATCCATTAAAGATTAAGTATATATATTAAAGAATAGAAGGGAATTGCTTCAATCTGATATAGTATTTGCAAAACAAAGCAAAACCTAAACTACCCCTTACAATATTTAAGGCTTTTACTCTGAGATTAAGAATGAATCATGAACGTCTGCTATTCCTATTTTTAGTGAGCATTACCAGGCCAAAAGCAAAGGTTCAGAAGAAAGAGCAGATAGCAACACCTCTAGAATCATGAGTGACATAACCATTTTCCGTCTCTATTTTATGCCCCCAACGTTATTCCACACCTGCTGCTATCACAGCACCTCAAATATTTGATTACATTTATATTTACTTGCAAGTTGGCTTCCATTAAGTGATTTAGAAACTTTTTGAATAATAGGAATCTTGTTGACTCTGCTATAATCCAGAATGTGACCCATGGACTATTAATATTTGAATATTTCATTAAATAGTAATGTCCCCTAAAGCTCCTTGTCCAAGTTACTATTATAAAAAATATGCATGCTACTTTTAAAAGAAATCATAAAAGACGAGATTAACTCATGGCATCTGTAATCCTTGGGTTCGTCTGCTGCTGGTTCTTTATAGAATTTCCCCAGAAGCGGTTTTCAACTCTTTCCACCTACCTTAAGTCCTGGCTCCACGGTCACGACCCACAGTTTCAGACACCTACACCCCTTCTTTAATGAGGTTCGCCTGGCCGTGCTCCCTTACCTATCCTCCTCACTATTTCAGGCTGTCTTGTTGCTTTATATTCTCTTACTTTTTTTGGACTCAAATGAACCCCTCTTTCTGATTTTCAATCTAATCTCTGCTTATTTTCTCCAACAATTTACTTTAATAACACACTCTAGCTATCTGTCCCCCTGCACTCATTCATTCACCATCTATCCAGGCACTCATTCACACGTCCATCCATCTGCTTACCTACCCATCCACTTACACATCCGTCCCTCAACTACTTACCCATCCATCCATCCATCGAGCCATCCACCTACATAATCATTCAAACAATATGTACTATGACAAGCACTCTCCAAGATACACCATGAGCAGGATGTCTCTTGGTTGTGACTGATAATGCAAACTGGCAGTAACAACCCTCCTTAATGAATATCCCCTTTCAAGTTCTAGCTCCTTCTCCTCTGCGTGCTAAGTCACTCAGTTGTGTCCGACTTTTTGCAACCCTGTGTACCATAGCCCGCCAGGCTTCTCTGTCCATGGGATTCTCCAGGCAAGAATACTGGAGTGGGCTGTCATTTCCTTCTCCAGGGGATTTTCTTGACTGAGGGATCAAACCCACATTTCTTACATCTCCTGCATTGGCAGGCTGGTTCTTTACTACTAGCGCCATGCCTGCAAACATAATATTTCTCATCCTAAAAGAGCCTATCCCTGACACCTCCTTCAATTACTTTTTTCTTTTTTGCCATTTTTCTTTCAAGAATGTTCTCTTTTCACTGCCTCTATTTCTGGATTCCCCATTACTCTTTCCTAACTTGAGGTATATACAACCTGATCTTCCCAGGTGGCTCAGTCCATAAAGAATCTCCTTGCGAACGCAGTAGACGCAAGGGACTTGTTTGATCCCTGAGTAAGTCCCTGAGTCAGGAAGATTCCCCTAGAGGAGGAAATGGCAACCCACTTCAGTTTTCTTGCCTGGAAAATCCCATGGACGGAAGACCCTGGTAGGCTACAGTCCATGGGGTCTCAAAGAGTCGGACACGACTGAGCGACTTTAGTTTTTTGCCTTTTTTTTTTTTTAATAGTAAAGTGCGGTAATCTACGCTGTACAACTTGAGGATTTTGTTTACATTTGTATATGTCCACTTAACCACTACCCAGATCAAGCTGTAGAAAATGTCTATCATCCCAAAAGATCCATTTGTGTCCCTTCCTTATCAATACTACCGCCTCTGGGAGGTAAACATGACTAGTGGCCAAGGTTTCTCCATTGGTTAATTCTGCCCACTCTTGAACCTATCAGCGGACTCATTCAGTACATATTGTTTTGTGTTTGGCTTCTTTCAACCTTCTTCATCCTATTTCTTGTATAAATTTGTTTTCATTTTATTGCTGCAGTTGTGTCCCATTGTATGTATAAATCACATTCATCTACTCTACTCTCACTGGAAGTAGAATTGCACCCAGTTTTTGGACATTATAAGCAAAGGTGCTGTAAACGTCCTTGTATCTGTCTTTGGGTGAACAAAAGCACTACTTTCTCTCGGGTGTACACCAAAGCAGAACTGCTGAGTAGGGTAGGTGCACGTTCAGATTTCAGAGATGCTGCCAAACTGTTCCTTAACACGGCAGTTCTCAGCACTGGCTGCTCTGCAGGATTAGCGGTGGAGCTTTACAAAGACCCAGAGAGCGGGGTCCCACCCCTGATCTGTTGCATCAGAACCTCTGGCGAGGAGGTGGAGACATCTGTATTTCTAAAAAGACTCACCAGTGATTCACCTGCACATTCTGGGTGAAGAGCCACTCTGATCCCCTTGTAGTCTGGATCTCACCCCCAAGACTCTAAGTCAAGGGACTTCCCTGGGGGTCCCATGGTTAAGAATCCTCCTGCTAATGCAGGGGACAGGAGTTCTATCCCTGGTGTGAGAAGATTCCACATACCTCACAGCAACTAAGGCAGGGTGCCGCAACTCCGGAGCCTATTCTCTAGAGCTCGTGATTCACAGCAAGAGAAGCCACCACATCGAGAAGCCCGAACACCACAAGTAGAGAGGAACCCCCATGTGCCCCAGTTAGAGAATGTCCACCAGCAGCAACGAAGTCCCAGCGCAGCCAAAAAACAAAACAACCTCTATGGCAACTGTTCTTTTAGTGTCCACCCAAACCCCTGAAAATCCCATGGATGGAGGACCCTGGTGGGCTGCAGTCCATAGGGTCGCTAAGAGTCGCACACGACTGAGCGACTTCACCTTCACTTTTCACTTTCATGCATTGGAGAAGGAAATGGCAACCCACTCCAGTGTTCTTGCCTGGAGAATCCCAAGGACGGGGGAGCCTGGTCGGCTGCCGTCTATGGGGTTGCACAGAGTCAGACACGACTGAAGCGACTTAGCAGCAGCAGCAAACGCCTGAACCCAAGTCCGGCTGCCTGCTTAGGGCTCCTGTGAATGTACCTACCCTCCTTGGCTCACACAATCCACTCTGCGGACCACCGACCCTGGCAAGTCTCTCGGCCTGGCTTCTGTGATGCTTCGAGCTGTCTGCTTGGTCCTCTAACCACCTACATCCACTCTCTTTCTGTCTCCTTTGTCATCTCTGCTTCTCCCTCCCCTCTCTGAATGGAGATGACCCCAAATCTGTCCATAGCTCTTCTACGGTCATCATCCACGCACTCTTTGGCGACCTCACCTATTCCCATGGATCTGACCATCTTCTCTGTGCAGACAGCTCCCAGATCTACAACCCAGCCCTGGCATCTTGCTTTAGCATCAGTCTAGTATTCTTAACTGCCCTCTGGATCTTTGGGATTTTCCACTCACATTACACAGTGAGTCTGAAAACAAGCTCTATTTCCCCCCTCGGCGCCAGCTCTGCCTTCTGATCTCACAGTTTGTATGAACGTCAGTCAGATGGATCGATATATCCTGCTTTTCTTCTTTCATTTTCACCGCTTCTGCTCCCACTCCAGGCCCAGTTATTTCTCGGCGGGAGCCTCCTCGTTGGTCCCCTGAGTCACCCTCATCCTTTACACTGATGCAGACCAGTCTTCTCTGTGTATCACCGTGATGCTACCAGCCCTTCAGGGGATCTTGTAGTGGCTTCCTGAAGCAGGTGCTCATCTAACAGGTGAGATTGCTTTGCCTGGCATCAAGGACCTTCCTCTCTGCCATCTCAAGCCCCCGTCTCTTTCTCCTCATAACTCAAGTCCAACTAGACCATCCCCTCACCACCTCCAAATGTACCTGCCGTGGGCCTGCCCCGATGGTGCCTTTAAGCCAGATGAGTCCAGCCACACAGCAGCCAGTGAGCACCTCATGAGGTGTCCTGCCTGCCCCGAGTCTCAGCCTCCTCATGGAAGCAGTCCTGGATCTGCTTTCCTCCTCTCTGCGTTTTTCCCCTTCTCTAACTCCTGCATTGTTCAGGCATCTCCCCAACTCTTGGCCTTTCTCTTCCACTGCCATCCAGTCTTCTACCTGTCCCTGAGCCCAGGTGTTGCCCAGAATTCTCTCCATTTCCCCAGGCCTCTAGCAGCCAGGGAAGCTCCCCACTGCAGGCCCCAGGACCCAGCACAGGACTGGTCCCCCTGGATTGGCTCCCAGAAGGTGATGGGTGCCAGAATTCCCTGCCTCGGCATCTGCTCTGGCAATCCTTTCAGCCTGAAGTGGATCAGCCTCCCTCAGCCCTTGTCCTGCCTGTTGAAATCCAAGTGCCCTTCAGGCACCACAAAGCCCCTCTTCAAGAAGCCTCCAGGATTCTTCCCTGCCCTGGTGGTTATTTCCCTCTGTGTGTACTCGTTACAGAATTGGGCATCACATTATATTCTGCCTCTCGTTAGGGCTTCTCTGGTGGCTCAGATGGTAAAGAACCTGCCTGCAGTGCAGGAAGGAAGATACCCTGGAAAAGGGAATGGCTACCCACTCCAGTATTATTGATTGGAAAATCCCATGGACAGGGGAGTGTGGTGGGCTACAGTCCAAGGGATCATAAGGAGTCTGACATGACTGAGTGACTAACACTTTCACTTTCTGATGAGTTGTGTCTTTGTCTTATCTTTCCTACTGTCAACTCTTTGAGGGCAGACATCTAACTCATCTTTGATCTCCCACCACCTAGGACAGTGCCTAACCCATCACAGGTCATCAGTAAATACCTGTTGAACAAGAATGAATGAATGCTTTATAACAGTTTCCTCACTGTGCCATGGAACACAAGTGGTCTCGTAAGATACTAACTGATATTTCATGACCAGTTGAGTTTGGCACCTGAATTTTCCCATAGAGAACCAAGTGCTCATAAACCTGTAAAGGCACTGATAAGTCCTGAAGCAAAGAAGCTAGTATAATGATGATTCACTTGGCAGATTAGCAAATATATTAATAGGACTTAAAGAGACATAAAATATGCAAACAGCTCAATATAAAAAAACCCAAATAACCCAATCAAAAAATGAGCAGAAGACCTAAATAGATACCAAAGAAGACATATAGATGCCCAACAGATACATGAAAAGATACTCAATATCACTAATTATTAGAGAAACACAAATCAAAACTACAACGAGGTATCACCTCACACTGGTCAGAATGGGCATCTTTATTTTTTAAAATCTACAAATAAATGCTGGAGAGACTGTGGAGAAAAAGGAATCCTCCTACACTCTTGGTGGGAATGTAAATCGGTGCAACCACTATGGAGAACAGTAGGGAGTTTCCTTAAAAAACTAAAAATAGAGCTGCCATATTATCCTGCAGTCCCACTCCTGGGCATATATCTGGAGAAAACTCTAATTCAAAAAGTTATATGCCTTTCAATGTTCATTGCAGCACAACTTACAGCAGCCAAGACGTGAGGACAACCTAAACGCCGATCAACAGATGGACGGATAAAGAAGACGTGGTGCACACACACACACACACACACACACACACGCGCGCGTGCACACGTACACACACACGCGTGAACAGCAGCATCGTGAGCCAGCTCCCTGCAGTGCCCATGTCTGCTTGCCCAGCCTCTCCTTAGGGGAGGGTTTGTCTCTGTGACACGATCAACATAGGATTTCTAGTGCTATTTCTTTTTTGTCACCTGGTGGATGAGGGTTCTCTTCACCTCCTGTTCGCCTTTATGGAGTGGACAAAGGAGGGGTGAGATGTGCAAGGCGGATGGAGGTGGAGGACAGGAAAGGACTCACCCCCGTGGCTTTCTGCTTAGTGTAGGCGTATTTGTCCCGAGTCATTCTTTCAAAGCGATAGGTGGGTGCAAATGTGATTTCTTCTTCCTCTGAAATCAAACAAAATGGTGGTTTCAGTTTTGACTTCCCGTGTTTCACATCTGGGCAAGTTTCTCTCTTTTCCAGGCATCACTCTTCCCCGCCTGGTGAGGATGTTTGGGAAAACGGGAGACAGAACCATGGAGGGAGGGGGCCCATGAGAAAAGGATGGTGGTTCTCACCAAAGTGCAGGAAAACCTTCTGCTCCTTCCTCTCCATGAGCAGCTGGTCGTGGGACAGGAGGTCTGCATACTGCTGCTGCCTGATCTTCTGAATGATGGTTTCTGCCTCCTGGAGCAAAGACATGGCCGGGCCACTGGTGAGACGACCCCTTCACCACATGACAAGGGCCACATCATCCACATCCTGCCTCCCTGCCATACCAGGACTCCGAGCCCCCGAAGCTGCCCCAGACCCTGGTTCTAGAGATGTCAAGTTGGTGCTTATTTACACTCAATCATTTAATAAGGAGAACCCTGCAAGTGTAGTGAAGTATCAACTCAATAACAGAAGCTTCTGGCTGTCCTAAATTTGCAGAGGGACACTATTTTTGCACATGGACTTCTGGCATCCTTTTTATAAGACTTCCTTGGTAGGTATGTCTCCCTTGCTCTCTCATGGTCTCTGTGAGACAGCTTGTTCATAAGGCTATGAAAGGATCTGAGACCCTAGCCCCTGAATCTGTGGGCACCAGGCCTCTGTGATCTGGGCTCAGACTCCGAGTCACCATGACGTTGGTGGGCTGTGCCAGCCTCGGGATCCAGCTGTCCTCTCTCCCAGGACTTATGTTACATCCACTCTGGCAGATGCACTGGGCAGACCCTCTAGGGAGTGAATGGCTGGGATGGCCCCTAATTGGGAAGGGTCAGGATCTGTGGGGCCCCTGTCTACCCCATCCCCTCTGCCTGCTCAGTCAGGAGGGAGAGGAGGAATTCTCGAGAAGCATCTTGTGAGGGAGGGAGGGGTTGGGGAGGGTGAGGAGGGCGCAGATGGGCCAAGAGCCGCTGTGGTAGCGGGAGGCCCAGGAGTGCGGGATGTGGGATGCCTGGGAAAGCATCTGGGAGCAGAGCCCCAAGGCCCAGGTCCAATCCCACTGTCAGAGATCTGCGGCGACCCAAGGCCATCTTCTCAGGCTGCTTGTGCTCAAAACTGTAAAATCAGGTGTCTCCACCGTCCCCTCCCCCGGCACAGACACCAGTGCAAAGGACTCCTGTTACACAGGGAGCAGACAGGCGTGGTTCTGCTCCCAGGCCTGGCCCCTGCCCCCTTTCAGGAGCACAAATGTGACCGCATTTCGTTCTTATCACGTCCAGGGGCCATGCCAGTTCACCCCCTTCCCACGGAATCCTTTACCTTCCCCAAGGGAGCAAGGCCATCTGTGCCGGGGGCCCCCTCTGACTGCTGCTCATTGGATGGGTGTCCAAATTCAGGAGTGTCTTCCTTAGGCTACCTGGTGACCCATGATTTGGGGAGAAAATTGAGCTGGTCCCCACAGACTTCAGCCTTTCCTCGGGATCTGGGACTGGTGAGTTGAGAGGCTGCTGCTGGTCAGCTAGGGCACCGGAGGGGCAGAGAGGTGGTAGGGAGGGGTGGCCAGAACAGGTGTGTGGGAAGTAGGTGTGAGCAGAAAGTGAAAGTGAAAAGTCGGACTGTGTCCGACTCTTTGTGACCCCATGGACTATACAGTCCACGGAATTCTCCAGGCCAGCATACTGGTGTGGGTAGCCGTTCCCTTCTCCAGGGGATTTTCCCAACCCAGGGATCAAGCCCAGGTCTCCCACATTGCAGGCAGATTCATTACTAGCTGAGCCACCAAGGAAGCCCAAGAATACTGGAGTGGGTAGCCTATCCCTTCTTCAACAGATCTTCCCGGCCCAGGAATTGAACTGGGGTCTCCTGCATTGCAGGCAGTTTCTTTACCAGCTGAGCTACCAGGGAAGCCCAGGTTGAGCAGAGGCGAATGGTAAAGAAAGGCAGTGGCTCCATAGTTGCAACAGTATCGAGTCCCAGAGGAGTGGCCCCTCTGGACCAGCTCGGTCTGTGGGTCTCCACGACCTCCACCCTGAGTCAGCTCAAAGGAGCCTCTGTCCTGTGCAATCCCCGGCCCTGGGCAGAGAGCCCCTCACCCAGGTAGGCAGCTCCACGCGGTAGTTGAGATCCCCGAGCCAGAAGAGGTGGGTGAAGCGGTGAGTGATGTTAAAGGAACTCAGCTTCTTGTCTCCCAGGGCCAGAAACCGGAGAATATTCATATAGTTTTGGTTTCGCCTAATGAAACGAAAAAGTGGCCAGCTTAGCATGGGATCGTGGGTTCCCTACTCCATGGGCCAGGAAGTCAGAGGGGGACATGTGGGGAAGTGAGACTTAAGTCTGCAGCAACCACCCATCTGATGTGGTCCCTGGGCTGAACTGGGAATGCAGGGCAGGGCCCTGGGAGCATCTGCTCTGCAGGGACTCAGTCATCAACCTTCCCGATGACTCTGCATGACTGGGCCACCATAGGCA
>NW_011494730.1:4133939-4137005 GCF_000754665.1 Bison bison bison | reverse complement strand
TAGGCAAATCGGGCTTTCACTTGTGATGGTGCCCCAAGGAGGCTTTCCCCTTGAGAAGCGGAGTGGTGTTTAGGTGCCTCTGGGGTGACACAAGGAAGTGTCTGTTCTGTCCCCTAGGCAAGATTCACCCACACCCCTGTGCCACAGTTAGCTTTGATGAGACCTCAGGAAAAGTCCTTAGAGTCCAACAGGGCAGGGTCGTGGCCAAGGGCTTACAGGGTTCAGGTGTTGAGGTCTGTCTGGGCAAATAACCCCAAAAGTTGCTCTTGGGGAGTGAGCGCCATTACCTGAGTTTCTTTTCACTTCCTGAAGTCAGGTGGCTGTTAACAAATCCCAAGGAGGTTCCGTTGAACATGAACGACACCCCCACGGCTCCCTTGTTCCCTAAAGGGAGGGGGAGAAGGGAAAAGTCAGAACACCCGACAGGCAAAGTTGCCAAGTGGTGGGAAATCAGGGTGAAGCCAAGCCACTCGTCAGGAGAGAACAGGTGTGGGGAAAAGTGGAGGCCAAGGAAGAAAAATAGCTTCATCTAGGGTGAGAGATGGCAGGGGACAGGGACTGGGGTGGGGGGTGAGGTTCCTCTAGAATAAGAAAACGGGGTGAACAGCCGGCAGCCTTGGGGTTCTCGGCAGGTCTGAGGGAGGAAGCTGCTGGTGTTAAGTCATCCTGGCATCGCCCTCTCAGCAGGTGTGTGTGTGTGTGTGTTTCCCACAGGTCCAAGCAGGGCCATCAGAAATACTCAGAAACCTTGAGAAGAGGAGGTAGAAGGAGGAGCCGGTGGCTGGGGTGGGGCTGACCTCGCACCAGCAAACCCCAGCTTCCTGGAGAGGCCAAAACCCGCACTGAGACCCATGGTTCTCAGAGTGCATTCCCCAGACCAGCAGCATCAGCACCACCGGGAACTTGGTGCAAGCGCACATCACAGGCCTCGCCCCGGACCTGCTGAATCAGAGCTTTGGGAGTTGCTGTTGTTCAGTCGCAAAGTCATGTTTGACTCTTGCAACCCCATGGGCTGGGCTGTAGCCCTTCAGGCTCCTCTGTCCATGGGATTTCCCAGGCAAGAATATCAGAATGGATTGCCATTTCCTTCTCCAGGGAAACTTCCCGACTCAGGGATCAAATCCACATGTCTTGCATTGGCAGGTGGATTCTTTACCACTGAGCCACCAGGGAAGCCCTAAATATATTACGTTTGTTGTTGTTTAGTCACCAAGTTATATCCGACTCTTTGCGACCCCATGGACTACAGCATTGCAGGCTTCCCTGTCCATCACCATCTCCCAGAGTTTTCTCAGACCTCATGTCCACTCACTTTGAGAGTGGGAGTCAGTAATCTCTGTCTAACAAGTCTTCTGGGTCAGGAGTTCAGCCAACACTGTCCCACCACCAGCTATAGGGCGGTTTTTACATTTTCAAATAGTTGGGGGAAAATCAAAAGAAGAATATTTTGATTAAATATCTGATATAAAATTAAAATGATATGAAATTCAGAGTCTATAAACAACATTTTATTGGAACACAGCTATGCCCTTAGATAGAGTCCGGTAGTTATGACACAGACAGCATGACCTGCAGAGTCTTAAATATTTACTATCTAGCCTTTTAGAGAACAAGTCTGCCAGCCCTGCTCTAGGTGGTTCTGACACATGCCTGGGAACTTTCTCTGCCCATCATGGCAGCTGTGAGATGTGCTGGTCTTGAATGAGACGGGCTGTGAGTATAAGAGACACAACAGAATTGTAAGCCTAGAAGAAGAATGGACTGTAAGATAGCTAATAAACCTTTAAATTGAACACCCATTGAAATGGTAATGAGCCCTGGTGGCTCAGCCGGTAGAGAATCTGCCTGCAATGCAGGAGACCCATGTTCAATTCCTGGGTTGGGAAGATCCCCTGGAGAAGGGCAGAGCAACCCACTCCAGTACTCTTGCCTGGAGAATTCTATGGCCAGAGGAGCCTGTTGAGCTACAGTCCATGGGGTGCGAAGAGTCAGACACGACTGAGTGACTAACACTTTCAGGAGGTTTGATAAGATACATTGTGAAGATTGACTTTCCTTGTTTCCTTTTCCTTTAATTTGGTACTCAAAATGTAAAACCACCCAGCTGGCTAACATTCTGTCTGGGTTGGACAACGAGACGGCCCCAGGGACGAGCCAGGCCGGGCCTCCTGACCCAAGGCTCTCTCCCCTCTGCCCTGGAGTTGACTCCCCTGTCCCCATGAGGCCCCTCCTGTCAGCCTTCTCCCCAGCCTGGGGCCTAGGCTTAAGTCCCTGCCCACCACGTCCTTGCCACAGGGCCTTGGGCAGGTTTGGGAACATCACTGTAGCCTCCAGAGTCATGTCTGTGAGGGGGGCTCACAATAGTCCCTGCCCCGACAGGGTGTTTGTATTAAATGAACACAGCAAGCACTTAGCACACACGGCCTGGCACTGGGTCCACCCTCTCGGAGGTCTCAGCTCTTCCACCAGCCAGTCAGCACCCAGTGAACTCCTGCCCTGTGCTAACCATGGCTGGGAGCCATTTCAGGGGAGGGAAATGGGGGGAGATTGGCCCCAGAGGAGAAGAGGAGGGGAGGGAAGCAGGGACTGGGAAATGGTGCATGGGAAATCCCCTGCCTCCAAGCTGCCCTCCTAGAGCCATGAAACTCAGACTGCCCGGGCCTGCTGCCTCCCTCTCTGGCCTTGTCCCATCACCTGTAAGGCTGAGCCCAGTGAGCACAAGGCCTTTGCTTCGCTGCTCCTGCTGCGTGGAACGCTCCTCCCATTTCCTCAGCCCTCTGACTTCTCGGAGAGGCCCCTAGACGCCCCCCCCCATCTCAAGTAGCCCCTGGAGCCGCCCACCCCCTGCCACACACTCTTTGCCGGCATGCTCACTCCCCACCATCCTGCTGTCAGTCTGTCTGTCCAGCTGTGGGAGCAGCCCTGTGTGTGGTGGACAGACACCCTGGGGGCCCAGCAGCGTGCTGAGTGGGGCGGGGGGCACAGTCATCTCCGTCCCGCTGAGGGTGGTCCTGTCTTGTAACGGGAGGTCTGAGCAGACTGTGGCTGGGGGGCGGGGGGGGGGGG
>NW_011494730.1:4114122-4133839 GCF_000754665.1 Bison bison bison | reverse complement strand
GAGCAGACTGTGGCTGGCGGCTGGTGGAGGGGGCGGGCAGCCCCGCAGAGGGGCTCGAGGGCTAGAAGCGGGTTCCTGGGCAGCAGAGGGCGTGGGCGTCGGAGCAGGGCAGCTGCTGCCACAGGAAGGAAGGCGGACAAGTGGGTGTGGACGCGGGCAGCTTGCGGTTTGTGAGCAGAAAGGCTGAGGGAGCTTTTCACGTTCAGTGGCGGCAGTTCTATTTCCTGTCGCCTCTGGGGCTCTGTCCTGTCCCTGACGCCAAGCACCAGAAATCGTTGGCCTCACCCTCAGTGCCACCCACGGCCCCCATGTGGGTGCACCTGCCCCTATGCACTCCCCGCCACTCACACACAGACTGACAGACTCACACTCACACACATAGACTGACAGATTCACACTCACAGACTGACAGACTCACGTTCACAGACACACACACAGACTGACAGACTCACGTCCACAGACTGACAGACTTACACTCACAGACTGACAGACACATTCATATATAGACTGAGAGTCACATTCACACAGCCTGACAGACACACATACACAGGCTGACTAACACACTCACAAACAGACTCACATACAGAATGACAGACTCGCACTCACACATACAGACTGACAGTCACACTCACATACACAGACTGACAGACTTATACTCACAGACTGACACACTCACATTCACAGTCACACACACACAGACTGACAGACTCACTCACAGACACGCACACAGACTGACAGATTCACACTCACAGACTGACAGACACACATACACAGGCTGACTAACACACTTACAAACAGACTCACATACAGAATGACAGACTCGCACTCACACATACAGACTGACAGTCACACTCACATACACAGACTGACAGACTTATACTCACAGACTGACACACTCACATTCACAGTCACACACACACAGACTGACAGACTCACTCACAGACACGCACACAGACTGACAGATTCACACTCACAGACTGACAGACACACATACACAGGCTGACTAACACACTTACAAACAGACTCACATACAGAATGACAGACTCGCACTCACACATACAGACTGACAGTCACACTCACATACACAGACTGACAGACTTATACTCACAGACTGACACACTCACATTCACAGTCACACACACACAGACTGACAGACTCACTCACAGACATGCACACAGACTGACAGACTCACTCAGAGACACACACAGACTGACAGACTCAGACTGACAGACTTACACTCACAGACTGACAGACACATTCATATACAGACTGAGAGTCATATTCACACAGCCTGACAGACACACATACACAGGCTGACTAACACACTCACAAACAGACTCACATACAGAATGACAGACTCCCACTCACATACACAGACTGACAGACTTATACTCACAGACTGACACACTCACATTCACAGTCATACACACACAGACTGACAGACTCACTCACAGACACGCACACAGGCTGACAGACTCACACTCACAGACTGACAGACTCACACTCACAGACTGAGAGATTCACTCATAGCCACACACACAGATTGACAGACTTACACTCACAGACTGACAGACTCACAGCCACACACAGACTGACAGGCTCACACTCACACACGCAGACTGACAGACTCACTCACAGACACACACAGACTGACAGACACACATACACAGGTGACTAACACTCACAAACAGACTCACATACAGAATGACAGACTCCCACTCACATACACAGACTGACAGACTTATACTCACAGACTGACACACTCACATTCACAGTCATACACACACAGACTGACAGACTCACTCACAGACACACACACAGACTGACAGACTCACACTCACAGACTGACAGACTCACACTCACAGACTGAGAGACTCACTCATAGCCACACACATAGATTGACAGACTTACACTCACAGACTGACAGACTCACAGCCACACACAGACTGACAGACTCACACTCACACACGCAGACTGACAGACTCACTCACAGACACACACAGACTGACAGACACACATACACAGGTGACTAACACTCACAAACAGACTCACATACAGAATGACAGACTCGCACTTAGACATACAGACTGACAGAGTCACATTCATACATATAGACTGACAGACACATACACAGACTGACAGACACACAGACAGACTCACACTCACAGACACATTGACACAGGCTCACACACACACTCACAGACTGACAAATTCACAAACACACACAGACAGACTGAAAAGACACAAAAAACTCACATACACATTCACATTCAGACTCACATACTCTCTTACACACACACACTCACACACATACATATGCAGCCCTCCGCATCTGTGTCAGTTCTCTGAAGCAGCCTGACTGGTCCCACTGGCTCATGGCTGATAGCAGCGTTTCCGCCTCCACCTGAGTCTGTCTAGGTCTAGACCAGGGGCCGAACCAAGCCTCCACCTGTTGGTAGATAACAGTTCTCTACAACACGGCCGTGCTCTTCCAAGTTGCTGTTGTCTGCAGCTGCTCTCGTGTGACGGCAGCAGGGCTGAGAAATTGCGCATGGACTGAAAAGCCTAACATATTTACTTCCTGACCCTTCACAGCACGGCTGTTGACCCCTGTCCTTGATCCCTGATACTCAAGGTGGGGTCTGTCAGCCAGCGGCCCTGACACCACTGGGAGTTCGTCGGAAACACAAGAATGTTGGGCTCCTCCTGAGAGGTGTTGAGTCACAACAGCATTCTGGCAGATCCTCAGAAGCACTGGGGTAGACCCCGAGTGCATGTAGTCTGGGAGGACCATCCGGAGCACGTGGAGGCTGGGAGGACCACCCATCCCAGAAGGGATAGACACGCGAGTGTGGGCAGAAATGAGCTTACGCAGAACACACCCCCCACCCCGGCTCACCCAGCGTGTTGGCGATGCCTGTCTTCACGTTGTCGGTGCAGATGTGGCTGATCCGGTTCTCGTGCTCCGGCTTGGCCAGCACCACGATGCGGATGTTCCAGAGGGTGTGGATGGCGATCTGGCGGGGGGGACAGTGCTGTGACCCTGGGCTAGGACACAGTGCTTGACTCCAGAGCAAGAGTTTCACACCCAGCCCTCGCTCTCAGGTGTGGGGCGGCCTGCCGGTCATCCCTATACTTTAGGGGACCCCTAAGGATGCTTCACAGATGACGCAAAGTTGTCTTAAAGATAGGGCCAGCACTGACTAGATTTCGAGGAAGTAAAGGTTACCTACAAGCTAGGGCAAGGGAGAGGGACCACCCCAGTGATCAGCAACGCCCAGGGACACCATTAATCATTGGATGCAGGTGAGCCTCTCTGGCCCTGAACGGCAGGGGGACCACTGAGCACACTCTTGCCCCCAAGATGCTCCCAACTTGCCAGGTCCACTGCCCAGGTGTCCCACCTGGGGCCACGGCCACCACTCACTGTTTTAAAGGTCATGCTGGTGACCTCTTGCAGGGAGTGTTTGAGTATCTCCAGCCACTCCTTCTCTCCCAGGGGGTCCTCCTGGGTCCCGATCACGTAGATGTCATGGGGGATGTAATCAGCTGAGTCATCCCGCGTCTTTCCCTGCCCCTTGGAGAGAAACCAGGACGTGATCTTCTTGGGAGGGGGGGCGTTACCTTCAACAGCAAAACCCAACACCAAGTGAGTCAAAGGTACATCAGGAGCAGTCAGAACAGACGCAGGGGAAACATGGGGGTGGGGCAGGGGGTCACATAGTCCCTGAAAACCAGTCAGGCCGCCCAACGAAGTACCTTAGGTACAGAGCGAGGCACTATTGTGTCCCAGGATGTTACATTGCTTTGTAAAGACAGCATTAAGTTTCAAAGGCCAGAAACACTCGAAGATTCCACATGGCAACTTGAACTCATAGCACAGATGTCAGCCACTGTCCTAGTCTTTGGGGCTATAGTGTAACTGGGACACAGGCCTTGAGGAGATTACTCTCCATTGTCTCCACTGAGACAGTGCTGTCAGCTGACAGGTTTAGGATGGAGCCTTCTAACCCACAGTTAGGAGACAGCAATGCTCTCATTGCACAAGAGAGATCTCAGCCGAACACTGAGAGAGGCCGTGCAGGAGTCAGCCAGAGGAACCGAAGAGCCTGGAGCCCCTACTCCCGGCCCACCTCTACTGCCATTGGAAAACCTGAGCCTAAACAGCTCAATAAAGAAACAATGATAAAGATTTATTTCCCCCCAAATCTTGGAGGTTGAGTCAACTTTTTTTTACCCCCAGAGAGAAAACTGTCCTGGCTCACGACTGCCAAGAAGCCAAGAACTGGAGTGACCTGACCTCTACTCCCGCTGTGATTCAGCGTGGGAACATAAGCCCTGGGGCCTGGTGGTCTCTGCTCGGGAGACCCTCCCACGCTGCCCCAGTCAGCTCCTTCCATGGCATGTGAAGGGCATGTCTGCAGCTGTTCACCTGGACGGTGCACAGCCAAATCAAAGATTTCCATGCTTGCAGAAGGAAAGAGGGGAAAGGGCCAGGCACCTGTGTGCATGAAACCCTGGGTGTGAGAGCTGAGGGACTCAGGCGGCCAATGAGAAACAGTGGCTGAGACTGAGGGACACAGGAACTAGGCCCGCATTCTGTTGGGTTGACCAAAAAGTTCGTTCCAGTAAAACCCAAATGAGATTTTTTTACCAACCCAATACTTCAGCGTGGCTGTGACTCTTCGGGTTTCTGGGCATGAAGACCTGGGGAAGCTGAGGCTAGTGCAACCAGGACGGGGGGCAACTCTCCTGAGTTCCCTGAGTCCAGCCCATCTTCCACCCAGCGACAGACCAGGGGTCCCATGTAGCTTTTTCATTCAGATTCCCACTCCCTCTGCTCAGCCACTTCCTCCCAGGTGACTAGTCTACTGCATCGGGAGGGCGGTGGCCCTGATTCTGCTCCAGACCAAAGTGGGGGAGACATGCCCAGTTAAATTCAAATTTCAGATAAACAATGGATACTTTTTGGAATAAGTATGTCCCGTGCAGTAACTATCTAAAATTCAAATTGACTGGAACTTCTGTATCTACTTAATTTTTTAAAATTTCTAACTGAATATTTAAACTAAGTAATTACTTAGTATAACTCAGATTAGTATAAAAATGTGTATTAGCACCTGAGTATACACTATGCATGTTTAGCACAATGGATATTTGGTGTATATTTGCACTTCTAACTGAACTGTTATACTAAATAATTATTTAGTGTAATTATATTCAGTGTACTATAGTACATTAATTTATTTAAGATATTATACTTGGGATATATTAGTATGTAAATATACATAGCATATATATTTAGCTTAATATATATTTAGTATGTATTTCTGCTTCCCAGGGGGCTCAGTGGTAGAATCCACCTGCCAATGCAGGAGACACGGGTTCAATCCCTAGGCCGAGAAGATCTGCTGGAGAAGGCAATGGCAACCCACTCCATACTTGTCTTGCCTGGAAAATTCCATGGACAGAGGAGCCTGGTCGGCTACAGTCCATGGGACAGCAAAAGAGTCAAACACGACTGAACAATTGAGCACACACAGTTATGTATTTCTAGCTAAATTCTTATACTAAAAAATAATTTGTTGTTTACATGAAATTCAAATTCAGCTGGGCATCATCTTTTTTTCCTCTTTGTCGCTCAATAAATCTGGCAGCCCAAATCAAAGAGGAGGTTCCTTCTTCCAGGCCTGAAGCCCCTCGGCGAGTTGCCCAAGGCCGGAAGGTGCCCAAGGGCCCGTTCACCTATATATTCAAACTCTTTACCTAAAACTTTCCATTTCTGGCAACTACGTACGTAACCCCTTTCAGCTGCACTTGGCGGCTGAGAATCCCAGCGCTCCTTTCTTTTGCCTCTGGTCTCAGGATGGGTACCCGCATCTAGGGGCTGGGGGTGGGGCGAGGGTGCCCGAGGCAGCAAAGCAGAGCCCTTGAGCGGGACCGGGAGGCAGGGCGGCAGGCGGACCCACCCATGTTCCAGGTGCCGATAAAGATGGTGATCATGTCAGGCTCCGGCTGCTCCGAGTGCTTGTTCTTCATCTGCTGGAGGAGCTGGCAGAAACCTTCTCTCTTCTAGGGATTGAAGGGCAGACAGACTCAGAAAGGCCTCCGCCTCCCTGCACATGACACTTTCAAAGGACTGGTCAGCTTTGAGAAAACTGGGGGGAGAGCGGATCAGTGCCGACTTCCAGCAGAGCCATCTGGAAATACGTGCCTGAGGTCTTAAGAGAGAGGCTTTTCTCTAACCCCGACCTTCCTCTGCAAGGACTCGACTAAGGAAAGAACCAGGGACCCTGCGAAGACCCGACCACATCATGGGGACAGAAGCATGTGTTTCAACACAGAAAATCCTAGAGGCCTTCGTGTCCAGCCCTAGGAGGGGAATTGCTAAATGTTTTATGGGTCATCCATAGGCCAGAAGACCACAGATTTTAAAAATTTGGGTGCAAAAACACTTCATCAACAAGGGTGGATGGTCAAGATACATTGTTTGGCATGAAAAGCCAATTGACAAAAAGCTATGAACAGCACCATTGCATTTGTATTTTTCAAAACACACACAAAAACCATCCTGAAAGACAGAATCCAAGGATTACTAGTGTATATGAGTGTTTTCTATTTTAAACTTTTTATTTGTATCAGTTATTTTTTACCAATAAGAATTAGATTACTCATGTAATGAAAGAAAATTTAAATGAAAGAAACTAACGAGAAAGAAAAGACCCCACGAAGGCTGTCCTTCCCTGTAGGCTTCACTCTGTTGTCCTGTACACAGCAGGGCACAGAGTGGACGTGGCCGTCTAGTAGCTTACCGTTCAATAGCAGAGGCGGGCGGACCAAGTGTGGCCCAGAGTTTTCGGCTACACCATGTGAAATAGCCATGTTTGACAGTCTCAGACCTCTGTAGATGGCAATCTCCTATCATTCAGTCTAATTTAATTGCAAATCTAAGTTGCAGCTGAAGAAAGCAGCTCACTGAGAATTACAGTGGCTGTCTGTATGGGAAATCTGCGTCTAGGGGCAGCTCAGAACTACGTGCCTCGGTTTACCCTTGTACCTCATCTTCTGAGCATGTGACCATGAGCACAAGTGGGTTTTGGACCTCTGCCCATGTGCCCAGCACGATGCGTCCCCCACCTGTCTGGAACTCACTTCCTTGTTTCTCCCCAGTTCCTTCTCGATCATTCCTCTCAGTCCTTTTCATCCTCTCAGCTAATTCTGGGGCCCACAGAGTCCCCACTGGCCTCCTATCAGCTCTCCCCTGCCACACAGGTAGACACAGCCAGGTTCCAGCACTCCATGGGGCAGTCCCCGTGGGCCCGTGCCAGGAGCCCTGTCCCTCCACCGCGGGGCCGACACAGTCAGCCACCCTTGACGTGCTGGGAGCCCCGTGCCTGGCTCAGCGGAGCCACACGCTTGCAGGATAAACAGCAGGGCCGCAATGCTGGGTTTCTGCACCTGGTTGGCACGTGTGAGGTGAGGGCTCAGGTCAGAGACTCTGTCTGTACAGAGGCCCCCACAACGCCCAGATCCCAAGTTTCTCCATCAGCCCACCCACCTCTTATTCCAGCAGCCAGACCTGGTAGGGAATCTCACTTCTGCTTGGGGGCTGTGCAAGTGTAGAAATGGAGGGGGTGCTGGTTGAGACTCAGATTTAAATCTGGGGTGTCTCCGAGGGCCTCCGGGTGCATCCCAGGGAAGCTCAAAGCCTCCCAAGGGGGCTCAGCGCTGGTAAGACATGGATGATAAAGGAGGCACTCTTCCACAGGCTGGCGTGCTGGCAGAGGTTGCAGATGGGGCTACTAGCTGGCCTGCATTCCCTCCACCTTCCTGGGCTTGGCTTCAGGTGGGAAGTGGGTGTGAGAGTTGAGCGAGCTGACGGTACCTGGTACCCACTTCCAGGCACCCAGCAAGCCTCAGAAACCATGCCTCCCTCACTCCCCTCCTGGCTCGTCCTAGGGCTTTGTGGTCACTTACTTTGGAGTCAGCAAAAACGTACTCCTTCCGCAGGGTCTTCTCCTTCTCTGTTTCCACCAGGATCACCAACTTGTTCAGAAACTTCTGAGACTTGATGAGCTGCAGGACTTAAGAGGGATGGAAATTTACTTTTCTCATTATCCTCCAACACGTGAAGAGTCTCCAGGGCACTCTGGCACCTGACCTCAGCAGTCTGACTTTTCCGGGCCCAGGCTGAGCACCAAATCTGTGCCTGGTCTCCCAGATTCTTGCTCCTTGCTGCTCTTCCAGGGAGGAGCTCAGGGTTGGGAAGGGTGGAGCCTGGAATGGGAGGAGGTGGCCTGATCAGGGCAGAGACAGCGTGCCTGTCCATCTTTTCAGCTCCCTCCCTCTCTCCCTTCCTTCTCTTCCTCCCTTCCTTCTTGTGCTTGTTTGCAATTTATATCTAAATGAAAAATTAAATATTTGTGCTTCTGTCAATGATTAAAAGAGGCTCAAATCATTATGAACAATAGTACTTCCCAACTCCACCTCCCTCCAGTGTCCTGCTCCCTAGAGGCACTCACTTTCAATTCCCTGAATGGATTTTTTTGTTGTGAATGTTATTAATACTTCATGTCTTTCAAAAAGATGCTTATATTGCTACTTCCTGGTGTTTCAGTCTTACGTACTTCCTATTACATATGGACTTCCCACCACAGAGGATGAAGATTTAGCTCTCTTTCACATTTACAGCCTCTTTCCCCACCTCACCATTCCCCTCCCCCTGTCCGTGTACAATTTCAGTGTCTCCACCATCCCTCTAATAATAACATCATCATTTTGGCTGGATAAACATTCCGTGTTTGTTATTATGGGAATGCTCTTGACAGACAAGCCTCGACTGCTTTCTTTTTCCTACACAACTTTCTGTTTTTTTCCTGGAGTTAATTGCCATATTTTTCCATTGGTCCTCACTCTCCCTCTGTAATTCTCTCTGCCGTGAGGCCAAGAGCTTTCATCAGTTTCAATGCCCTGCCGGTTTCTCTCCCAGGGCCTCTGGGTCTTCTCTGCAGACCAGTGACCTCAAGGTCTGATGCAGAGCCATGACTTAGGGCCCGCCCTCTCCATCATCCAGGAAATCCATTCACCCCTGTCTCACTTGTATTGGATCCCCATGTCTTCCTCTTCCTCAGCTTACACCTTCATTTTGGTAGAGCAACATCTCTAGCAGCTTTCCAAGAAAGGGGATGGGGCGAGACACTTTTGGAGGCTTCGAATGCCTGAAAACGCTATACTCGCACTTCCCTGACACAGCTCTAAGTTGGGAATAATTTTCCTCAGGGCTCTCGAGACCCTGCTCCATCATTTCTGGTTCGCAGCATTACTACTGAGACATAAAATGTCATTCCGATCCGCCTACATGCAGAAGAGTTCCCAGGCAGGCCTGACTGCTGTCCTGGGAGAGTTTGCTTGAAGGTGGCCTTGGTTGGCATCCAGGACTTTGGATTTGAGAAGGGTCCCCAGCATGCCAGGAACTAAGAGCAACTCACTATGCCTGTGCTACCTGTACGAACAGTGTGGTTTATGCTGAATACTAGTTTTCCTCCTGGGCTACAGTCATGGGGTCACAAAGAGTCAGACACAACTGAGCAACCAACACTAACTGGGCTTCCCCTGAGAGTCTGGACTCTGGGTGTGTACCAGGCTGAAGGTGACTAGGCGACCAGCTCAGTTCAGTTCAGTCACTCAGTCGTGTCCGACTCTTTGCGACCCCACGGACTGCAGCATGCCAGGCCTCCCTGTCCATCACCGACTCCCGGAGTTTACTCAAACTCACGTCCATTGAGTCAGTGATGCCATCCAACCGTCTCATCCTCTGTTGTCCCCTTCTCCTCCCACCTTCAATCTTTCCCAACATCAGGGTCTTTTCAAGTGAGTCAGCCCTTCACATCAAGTGGCCACAGTATTGGAGTTTCAGCTTCAACATCAGTCCTTCCAACGAATATTCAGGACTGATCTCCTTTAGGATGGACTGGTTGGATCTCCTTGAAGTCCAAGGGACTCTCAAGAGTCTTCTCCAACACCACAGTTCAAAAGCATCAATTCTTCGGTGCTCAACTTTCTTCATAGTCCAACTCTCACATCCTTACATGACTACTGGAAAAACCACATCCTCGACTGGATGGGCCTCTGTTGGCAGAGTAATAATGTCTCTGCTTGTTAATATGCTGTCTAGGTTGGTCGTAACTTTCCTTCCAAGGAGTACGCATCTTTTCATTTCACTGCAGTCACCATCTGCAGTGATTCTGGAGCCCCCCAAAATAAAGTCTGCCACTGTTTCCCCATCTATTTATTCCCCTGTGACCAGCCCGCAGTGAAATCCTGGGATGCTGAGTCCCTAACAAGCACCCCTGGTAGATGGCATTTCACACGTGTTGTCACAACTCAGCGAGGGATGAATTCAGCTCGTGCTATGTGCCTCCGAGGGGAGGGGCTTCTGGAAGCTGCTGCCTGGTCTCTCCTGGACTTCACCCCAGGCATCCTTTCCTTTTGCTGACTATACTCTGTGTCCTTTCAACCGCAGTGAATCACAGCGATATGACTCCATGCTGAGTCCTGGGAATTTTCCCAGAGACTCAGTTAACCTACATATGATCTTGGGGACCCATGTTGTTGTTCTTTAGTCACTAAGCCATGTCCAATTCCTTTGCGACCCCATGGACTGTAGCCCACCAGGTTCCTCTGCCCATGGGATTTCCCAGGCAAGAATACTGGAGTGGGTTGCCATTTCCTTCTCCAGGGGATCTTCCTGACCCAGGGATCAAACCCAAGCCCTTTAATGTCTCCTGCATTGGCAGGTGGATTCTTTACCACTGAGCCACCCGGGAAGCACTGGGGACCCGTGACACAGTCTGTAATCTATCTTTTGCTTTGAAGTTTTGGGGATCTTTTCTTAGAATCCAGTATTGTGAGACTTTTCAACACTGCTATGCCTCAGGCTATGTTGGAATATGGTGGGCCGTTTTTAGTCTGGAAACTGGTGGTGTTCAGTCCTGAGGACCTTTCTTGAATTATTTCTTTAATGAAATTTCTCACCATTTCCGTGTTTTCTCTGACTGACTGATTATGTTGGTACTGGATCTCCTGGACTGGTCTTCTAATTGTTAAAAACCTCTTCTCTCCTATTTTCCTTCCTTTTATCCTTTTGTTCTACTTTCTGGGAGTTTTCCTCAATTTTATCTTTCCACCCTTCCTTTGAGTTTTTATTTTAAAATTTTCTGAAAAAAATTCTGCTATAATGTTTTATTTCTTCTTACCAATCTCCTTCCACTCCCTTCCTCCTCCTCCTTTTTCTTCACTTTTATTTTGTTCTCTGAATGTTCCTTGAATAGCATTCTGTTCTGGTTTCACGGCCCAGTTTCTTTTAAACCATCATAATTTATTTCCTCCAAGTTTGTCTTTTTGCTTATTTCTGCCTTGAGTCTTCTCCTATTGCAGGCTTCCCTCCAATGACTGGGGGTCCTTGGGTCCCAACTGTGACAGTGGGGACTGTCCAGCAAGGTTTCTCCATGGGGTGATCTCATGGGCTGATTCATGGGGAACCTCTTCATGGCAGTGTCTTTGGATTTTTGTTCCTGGGCTGGTCATCTTCCTGCCTGCAGGTAGTTGGCCTGGCTGGCAGCATCCCAAGCTGGGTAAGGATACAGGCTGGCATCTCAGCATTCAGAAATACCTGTTGTCGAGTCCTCTGTATTTGGTAGATTCCTCCGCCCTCACCATGCCCGGGTCTCCCAGTCCCTAACCTCCTCAAACTTTAGGTCTTCTGCCTAACGTGTGAGGGGAAGCCACTGGCTGTGTGGAATGGACGGGGAGCTGGTGGGTCTAAGTCTTTAAAAAGATTTGTATCCAATCCTGCTGTTTATAACCCCAGCTTCACCCTCACTCCAGGCGCCCCGATGCTATCAATTCCTCAGCCCTTTGTGGTTCTGTGGTGTGAGTCAGGCGTCTCAGCTTTTCCTATGATACATTTAAAATTTAGCTGTTTTGGTTCCTATGGCATGGTTATCATGATCCATCACTTTTCAGAATTGTGTTGCCCTCATTTTCTTTCCTGTTTTCTTTGTCCCTCTGAGTTTTGCCTTTACGAAGGGAAAAGGCAATCCTGTGTGTGTTCAGCTACCCTCTTGAGCTGAAGTTTCACTCAAGGGAAATCGTGGGGGTTCCCTGCTCTCAGAAAGCCCATCGGCCTTATCAGCAGCGGTAAATGTGCCACGGCATGAGTCTTACCCACTACTGGAATGCCCGAACTCTTCCAAATCTGCTGCTGTTAGGCTGTGTCTCCTTACCTCTAAACGTATGGATTTCCTTCACATCTACTTGTAGGACCGTGTGGCTTCCCTGGGATGTGAGGTCTTGCTGGCTCAGAATTAGTATTAAAGTGAAAGCTGCTCAGTTGTGTCTGACTCTTTGTGACTCCATGGACTATACAGTCCATGGAATTCTCCAGGCCAGAATACTGGAGTGGGTAGCCTTTCCCTTCTCCAGGGAATCTTCCCAACCCAGGGACTGAACCCAGGTCTCCCGCATTGCAGGTGGATTCTTTACCAGCTAAACCACAAGGGAAGCCTAAGAATACTGGAGTGGGTAGCCCATCCCTTCTCTAGCGGATATTCCTGACCCAGGAATCGAACCAGGGTCTCCTGCATTGCAGGCAGATTCTTTACCAACTGAGGTATCAGGGAAGTCCCGATTAGTGTTATTAATATTAATATGAGTGTTAGCAGGTTCAGTAAGTGACCCACTTGTTCCCACCCCTTGTCCCTCTCCATCTCATCTATTATTAGGTATGGGCAGGTCTACCCCCAGAACCTGTAGATCACAGGCTCCCCTGGTAGCTCAGACAGTAAAGAATGGGCCTACAATGTAGGAGACCCAGGTTCAGTCCCTGGGTTGGGAAGATCCCCTGGAGAAGGAATGGTTACCCACTCCAGTATTCTTGCCTGGAGAACTCCATGGACAGAGGAGCGTGGTGGGCTATAGTTTATGGGGTCACAAAGAGTTAGGTAGGACTGAGCAACTAACATTTTCACTTTTGGGTTTCCCTGGTTGGCTCAGATGGTAAAGAATCTGCCTGCAATGCAGAAGGCCCGGGTTCTATTCCTGGATTGGGAAGATCCTCTGGAGAAGGAATGACTACCAACTTCAGTATTCTTGCCTGGAGAATCCCATAGACAGATGCAGGCCACAGTCCACGGGGTGGACATAACTGAGTGACTGAGCACACCTCCAGAACATTCCCAGTCTGTCCATTTTTCCCCATCTCAAGCCACCACCACCTCTTGCCTCGCTGTCACAGCCCTTTAATTGGTCTCTGCATGTCTGCCTGCCTCCTGCCATCACTTATTCTCAGCACAGCAGCTAGAGTTCATTTTAAAGGCAGATCACACCATGCTCCTGCTTAAAACTTCTTTAATGCCTGCAATGTGGGAGACTTGTGTTTGATCCCTGGGTCAGAAAGATCCCCTGGAGTAGGACATGGCAACCCACTCCAGTATTCTTGCCTCGAGAATCCTCGTGGACAGAGGAGCCTGGCGGGCTGCACTCCATGGGGTTGCAAAGAGTTGGACATGACTGAGCGACTAGGCACTCACTGGTGGCGCATTGCACTTAGAGACCATCCTGGGTCACCGAGGCCCCATGGTGGGCACCAAGTGCCCAATCTCTGCACCACCTGTGCTCCAGCCTCCCCACCTCCTCACACTTGGAACTTGCTGACTCCTTGAAACCTCTGCCCAAGGGCCTCTGCCCCTGGTTTTTGCATAGCCAGTATCTTCTTGATGCTCAACTGTCAACTCCAACGGCATTTTGTCATTTCCTCCATGACTGGCGTGTCCTCCTATTTAAGTTCCCAGACGAAGAGTTTACCACTCCCTGATGCCTTCCTGGTTTGTGTACTCGTTTCTTTCTCTCCCTGACCCTTCCTTGGATGTAACCTCCCTCGGGGCTAAGAGCACACCCGGTTAGCTCAGCTTCACACCTCCAGCACTCCGCAGGTTGTAGCTGCTCAGTGAGTGAGAACATTATGATTTCCTTACGTGGCAGCTGGCCTTTCTTACGTGTGGGAGACCTTGATGCCAGAGCTACTAAGGAACGTGGTGACCAGAACAAGGCAAGGAAGCTCCAACACCTGCAGTCAGAGAGTTCCTCCAAGAGGGCAGCACTTTACAATAATCACCACGATTGGAATCTGACTGCGTCAGGACTGCTAAGGACACGCCTCATCCCACCAGCCCTCACAGCAGCCCTATAGGAATCCACTTTACAGACGTGAACACGGAGGCTTGGAGTAGTTCAGTCACTCGCTCAGCGTCACACCATTACTGGCCGCAGACGTGAATGTGGTTTACCCAGAGCCCCTTGTCCCTGAGGCACGCTGCCTCGCTAGTACCCGCTACAAAGAAGCCACCGAAACACACAGCCACATGAACTGTGTCCTTTCACTGGCCTCACAGTCATTCATTCATTCGTGCACCCAGTATGTGTTTATTGATCACATATTCTGTGCCAAGCACTGTTCTAGATTTTGGGAATTTAACAGTGGACAAAGACCGCCCACCCCGCCCTCCTGGGCCCTGTGGAGCCCACATTGATGGTGGAGGGGTCAGGAATTTATAAGTGACATTACCAGTGCTCAATTGGCAATCACTGAGCACGCACCGACCGGAAACCAGGTCCTGTGCGAGAACTTGTGGATTCCAGGATGAGTGAGGGGAAGACCCCACTCTTTGAGGGAGGGGACTTGTGAACAGTAATTGTGATCTGATATGACAGGTGCCATGACAGAGGATGAGCCAAGCCCCATCGACACTGAGGGAAGACAGGAGCCAGGCTGGTGAGGCCGCAGACAGCTGGCTGGCAAGCCCAGGGCATCTGTGCTTCTCTTTTAAGGGCTCACAGACCCATACCACAGTAGTTCATTCTGGACTCCAGCTGGGTTTTCTCAGGGCCACTGGTCTCCAGCTCAGCTCTATCCCCGCTCCAGGATCTCATGGCACCTCCCCAGTGTTCACAAGCCACAAAAGTGTACACTCACCCCCCAGATGGTAAACCCGTCCGTGCTCCCCAGCCCCCAGGAGAACATCTCCAACTCTTACTCTGCATTCAAGGCCCTGCCCACATCTGGGACCCCATGCCCCACTGCTCTTCCCTCCAGGGCCACAGCAAGTGACATTTGATTTCCCTAACATCCTGAGGCATTCCTTGCACATGCCATTCTCTGAGTCCAAGTGCCCTCCCCTCCCCTACCACATACTTGAATTCCTATTCAGCCTTCAAAGCCCCAGACAGAGCCACCTCTGTGGTGGGAGGCATCTCTGCACCACCTTACCAACAGAGCTAATCAGTCCTCCTCCAGGGCTAAGCTCACATCTGACACACGCTGTAATACATGCTCACGTCAGCTTTCCCTCCTAAACCACAGATTCTTGGAGGGAGGGCCAAACTCAGGGCTGGCCCACAGGAGATGTTCAAAAGAAAAACGTCCATTGAATTAACTGACAAGAATTCCCAGTGCTTCTCAGAATCCTGACAGGCGTTTCTTTCAATTCAGAAACCTCAAGCAAGCGGGCACTCTCTGACAATCTCCTTACTCATCTGAGGCTTCCGTTTCCTCTTATCAAAGTTGGGTCCACCCCTTTCAGTTCTAAGTCAGTCTCCATGACAGTGAAGAGGAACTTAGAGTTCTAAGCTGATCTCTCATGAGTCCTCCGTGCTCACACCTTCAGTAAGTCCCTGGTTCTCCTGCCCAGGTTGGCAGTGGATGGATCAGTCCTGCCCCTGCCCTGTGACCCCAACTCTGTGAGTATGACAGCCGCCACACTCCAGTGTTTAGGGGCTTCCTTTCCTGCGCTGTCCTCCTCACTGCTCCCTGCCTCCCTCAGAGCTGCCTTGGAGGGATAATTATACCATGATGATAGTGCTCATGCTCAGCTGCTTCAGTCATATCCGACTCTTTTCAACCCCACGGACTGTAACCTTCCAGGCTCCTGTGTCCATGGGATTCTCCAGGCAAGAATACCGGAGTGGACTGCCATGTTCTCCTCCAGGGGATGGTGGTAACAGTCAATTTTATTGAGCATCTGCTAGATGCTCGGCACTGTGTGCTTTGATGTTTACTTAAGACTCACGGCCGCCCTACAGGATGCTACTGTACCCATTTGACAGAATAGTAAACTGAGGACACTGCTCTGTCTCTACTCCAGGAGGGGCTTCTACCATGACCACAGAGTCATGGACACACTGTAGTTCTTGGCGATTTCAATCAGCTATCTCTCCACCAGGATTTGGGGTGGGCCCTCCACACTCCGTTTGTGCAGTAGCCCATTATTCATAGTTCCAATCTGGTTGGTCCTAGATAACCTGCACATTCCTTGCTAGAGAGGGCTCTAGATCAAGCTCACAAGCAGCTGACCTGAGACTTCAGGCTGGGCTTCTGACACCTCCCTGCTCCATCTACCTGCTTCTCCAGGCTGTATCCCACCTCCTGCACAGGGCTGGTCCCCAGACTTCCATCCGCTTGCCGCCCTGAGAGCATCCCTTGGACTTTGGTGCCTCAGCCCAGGTGGGACTCAGGAGCAGGTTTCAGGACAGGGCAGACGCATATGGGGCAACCCCCGTCCCCTGGCCTCTGCCTGGACACTTTGCTGTGGGGCCAGTGCTGCTATTAGGCACAGGGAGGTACTCTCACACACATTAGCTCATCTACTCATGACAAGCCTATGAGACATTACTATTATTCCCATTTCACAGATGAGAAAATGGAGGCACAGAGTGGTTAAGCCACTAGGCCAACATGATACAGCAAGGAAGTAGCGGAGCCTAGATCTGAACCTGGGCAGTCTAGCCTCGGAGCCTATGCAAGTTCTTATCCTCTGTCCTGCTGTTCCCAGCAGAGCATCTGGCATCAAGTTTTTGCTGAACAAACAATTTCCCATGGAGGTCCAACTCTAGGGTTTCTTGGGGGCAATGGGAGGAATCTGCAGGGCTTGGCTGTCAGGCCAAATATCTGCCCTCTGAATACTCAGCTCAGGCCAATGCTCTCAGAGGGGCGAAGCTGTGGCTTGTGTCCCCTAGAGACCTGTGTGGGACATGCCGTGACCTGCTCCCATCTGCCACCTCTGCTGGCAAGAGCTTCAGGGCAGGTGGTGCTGACCCAGGACAATCTCTCAAGATCACTTCAGCTCAGGGCTAAATAGCAGAGGTCAGACAGTGTGGAGCCCACGCTCCCAACAGGCACCTGCTTCGCAAGGCTAGTGAGTCTGGATTTCCCCAGTTTCTCAACTCTGGCCATCAGTCATGGTCTCCAACGGTCTCCAGAATATTCTATCTATCCCACAAGCCAGGCCTCTAGCAGAACCAGATGAGAATTCCCCACTTCCAGATAGCAAGAAAAGGGTTTTCATGTAACCACATGTATACAATGACTATATGTATGTGCATATGTGCATAACTACAACACAAGTTTAATGAAAAAATATTTACCTTTACTCTTTGCAAGGGCTTCCCTGGTGGCTCAGACAGTAAAGAATCCGCCTGCAATGTGGGAGACCTGGGTTCAATCCCTGGGTTGGGAAGATCCCCTGGAGAGGGAAACGGCTACCCACTCCAGTATTTTTGCCTGGAGAAACCTCATGGGCAGATGAGCCTGGTGGGGTACAGCCCATGGGGTCTCAAAGAGTCAGACATGACTGAGAAACTAAGCACTGTGATGTTTTCTGTTTACAGAAACTCCTGTGATGTTTTCTGCTTTCTTCTCTGTTCTTTCTCTTCTCATACCACTTTATTAACAACAAAAGATTCTGATCATGCCTGGGATTGCCTGGGATTCCTTTTCAGAAAAAAACATACCTTTATAAATATGTTCCAAGTATTGCATGGGACATACTTATACTAAAATTTTTCATTGTTTATCTGAAATTCAAGTTTAACTGGGTATCCTGTATTTTTATTTGCTAAATCTGGCATCCCTAGTTATATGCTACTAAACAGATTTTGAATCCCTGAAGGATAAAAAAAACACTGCTTATGGACCAGAGGGACTTTGTCTTCAGGGGTTTGAAAACCTGAACTGGAACACAAAATGTTGTGTTAGGGTGGAAATTTATTTAAGGGATGAGTCTGTGGTGCTTAGTACTGTCTCGGGGAATCTGTCAGCCTTGTGAGGATAAACCAATATCAAGTGAGGAAATGGAGCTCAGAAAGTATCATGCTGCGATGATACATGGGCTCCCCCCCATTTTACAGATGGAGAAACTGAGGCTTGGAGCTGCCCCCTCCCTGGCAGGCGGGGCTCTGAGCCCAGGCAATGATGTCAGGGCCATATCAGCATTTTCCACCACTCTGTTCTGTTGCCCCCCAAAATTCAGTTTCCCTTCAGGGGTCCCGCCTCCAAGAGCCTCTCTCTAGCCTTTCTCTTTCCCTGAGCTTGCCACACTGCTGGCTCTCACTTTCCATCCACACTGACAAGGCTGCCAACTCCAGACTCTGCCCCCCAAATTGCCTCCTAGCCCCAGTTATTCTCCATCCATCACCTGTGGCTTCCAGCACTCAGTAATAGCTGAAATCATCCTACTGACATACTTACTGGCCACTCAGTGCAATGCGATGTAAATTCCACATGGGCAGAGTCTTTGATTGTTCTGCTTGCCTAGGATCCCCAGTGCTTGGCCCATAGCAGCTTCTCCATTAGCCTTTGGTGTGGGAATATTTTCCATTTTACTGATGAGACTATTTGAAATGCAAAGCCTCAGTTGCCCAGAGTTGACTCCTATGTGCTAGGCTTTCCTAAGGAAACTTCCATGTGGATTAGTTCACAGGGACCTTATCATCCCCATTTTACAGATGAGGAAACTGAGGCCCAGGAAGGTTAAGGATCGTGTGCAAGGTTACACAGGTGCTAAGCGGCGGAGCTGGGAATGTCCAGTCTGAATTTAGAGCCCGTGACATTAACGCCAGGTTGAATTGCGTCTGTGCTACCCTAGGGATGTGCTACCCTGATTTGATCAGCAAGGCCTGAACCAAGCACAAGCATGACCACGCACATCAGCCCGCCTCCTAGTAGGAAGAGCACGTACGTATACGGAACCACCACCCAGGGCCAAGCGTGAGCTCGTTTCCCCAGAGTGGGAGGAAGCAGGTGGAGCATCTTGGCCAGGCCTCAAGGTGTAGGGGGCACAGGAGGGGAGCCTGAGAACTGGAGAGGCACCACAGGCAGGGCGGGGGCTGGGAGGTACCCCAGCAGAGGGTGGAAGGCTCCTGGTAAGACTGGCTTTCCCGACAGCCTGCTCCGCATAGCCGGCGGCCACAGGAAGGATATCTGCAGAATGAGGATTTTATGGACGCAAGGGCCTTACTTTTCTTGTGGGTGTAGAACTTGTCCTCAGAACTGTCCTTGGACTTCTTAATGATCAGTTTCCCAGACTCGACATCGACCTTGAGCTGCAGTTTCTGAGGAATCCCCAGAGATTCTGCCTTCACCTGTGGAAAGAAGGAAGAGGAGGGAAGGGGAAGAAGGGGTGCTGGTCATCCCTTCTCGGTGCTTTCTCAGCGCCACCCACGAGCCCCTTGTCCATGTGACCGGGCGGCCCTTGGCCATGTGTCCCTCCCGTGTGGGATCTCTGGCTTCTATTTCTGAGCCTCCTTTGCCCCAGGGGGAGTTTTTGTTGGCAGCTCCTGAGAATCGCCAAAATGTGGAAGGAGCCCAGCTTCTCTGCTGTGTGCA
>NW_011494730.1:4113892-4114022 GCF_000754665.1 Bison bison bison | reverse complement strand
GTATGCAGGTCAAGAAGCAACAGTTAGAACTTGACATGGAACAACTGACTGGTTCCAAATCGGGAAAGGAGTACATCAAGGCTGTATATTGTCACCCTGCTTATTTAACTTACATGCAGAGTGCATCATG
>NW_011494730.1:4109401-4113792 GCF_000754665.1 Bison bison bison | reverse complement strand
GAGCCCAGCTTCTCTGCTGTGTGCACATCAGCTGTTCTGCCAAAGGGTTTGGTGGAGGAGACGGATGAGCTACTAGAAGATGCTTTATTTGCTGATTAATCTGACAACACTCAGAAATCTGATGAGTCACCTCCTTCCAGAGGATTTTAGTAATAGATTGAAGCTCCCAGGCTCTGCTACAACCAATATATGAAATTTACTGATGACAATTAGGAAGAAGACAATTGTCTAGGCACTCAGAATATGGACATGTATCTTCTTTTTTCCCTTTCAACTATAAGCAGTATCTCTTGGCTCTGTACATTTTGTTTTTATTTTATTATTATTATTTTTGCCATGAGGTATGTGGATCTGGGCTTCCCTAGTAGCTCAGACAGTAAAGAATCTGCCTGCAATGCAGGAGACCTGGGTTCGATCCCTGGAGATCCCCTGGAGAAGGGAATGGCAACCCACTTCAGTATTCTTGCCTGGAGAATCCCATGGATGGAGGAGCCTGGAGGGCTTCCAGTCCATGGGGTCCCAAAAAGTCTGACAGCACTAAGCAGACATGCGTACACACACATGTGGAATCTTAGCTCCCCAACCAGAGGTGGAAGCCTCACCCCTGTAGTATAAGCACAGAATCTTAACCACTGGACCACCGGGCAAGTCCCAGCAATACATCTTAATACAAAATTTTCAGCAGGGCTCAGAAGGACATGGGGGTGGGCATCCCATCCTGTTTTGGAATGTGGAACCAGTGCAGGCCAAGACGCTCCACAGTGTCAGGGGAATACAAGAAAAGCACATTTTTGAGCCTGGAGAGTCTAACTCGGTCACTTCCAAAGAAATCATAGGAATCCCCTCTCTCCCGCTAACCCCCACCTCGAGGCACTATTTTGCAGCCTATTCAGGGGGCCGCCTGTTTGATGACACTCACTGCCCCCACTTGGAGAAGGATGAAGTTTTGGTGTCTTGGGTCAATGAGAAGCTCTTCCCATGGGATCCTCCCCATGAAGAAAGCTCCACAGAGTCACCGAGACACCCATCCTAACATTTCTTCATCTTTCCAGGGAGTCGGTTCTCCTGACTTCCATTCTCAGTCAGCCATCAGGCTTCCTGCTGAGCCCAGAGCCCTCCTTCCACTGGGACCAGAAGGCCGGACAAACCCCGTGGAGCACAAGTCCATGGACACGAACCTCAAAGGTGACTGGTGGGATGAGTGATCGCCGGTGGGGAGACTCCGGACCCTCATGCAGCAAGGCCTTGACCTGTGGGCGGAAACGCACGAGGCTTCAGGTTGGGAGGCGATGAGAAGTCAGCTCGGGCTGGGACAGGGTCACAGGGACACCTGGGCATTCTCCGAGGGAAGAGGGGACCACAGAGAAGCCCAGGGAAGCGGCAGGACTCCCCCCAACACACACCTTATCTTCAATAGAGGACAGGAGACTTGTCAGTTGGCTGAGCTTGGCCACCATGTTGATGGGACTGGCCTCACCAGGTACCTGGGATGCGAGAAAAAGAGCAGGTAAGGACGGGCTGCTCAGGGCCAGCTGTGAGAGGTGTCAAGCTGAGCCTAAAAACACACTTCCAGAGCATCTCTGGGCTGAGGGACAGGCTAGGGGAGGAAATTCTGGGGTCAGAGGTTACGAGGTCATGCCAAACGTGTTCCCAAATGGCTGGATTGTACATCCTTGCTGAAGCAGGTACTGTCAGATGAGCCTGCGTGTTTTTGTTAAAGAGGCAGCAATCATTTGGTACCTTTCACCAAAATGAGTTGAACCAGGAAACAAAAACAGGATTACCCTGAAATTATTTTTAGGTTCCAATTTTAGGCTTCATCCTGATTTCGCCACCAACAACCCCACAAGCAGGATTACCGTCCCTCTTTGCAGGTGAGGAAATCAGGGATATGATATGTACAGTCATCTCAGAATTATCATGACCTAAAAGCACGCCTTCCTTTCCTGTTCCCTCGAAATCTGCTGCTCTCCCAGGGCTTCTCACCGCCTCTACTCGGTTACAGAAACAAAACTCAAGGTCTGTCCTGGATCACAGCATTTCCACCCTCCTACGTGTACTGCATCTACTGGCACCTCTGCTCAACTTCCAAAACACAGCCAGGCCCTGCTCCAAACCCCCTCACCCGCCACCAGGAGAAAACAATGGTCTAAACACTTCAGGACTTGGTGTGACCACCTCCTGAGCCCCAGCCACACCCCTCCAACCTTCTGATCTGCCCATGGCCTGGAGCCACACTTCCTGAGGAATCCTAGAAACATAAATGTCACCAGGGGAGGCCACTTCCTTGCCATTCAGGTCTCAGAGTCACAAAGAGGTCTTCCCTGACCACCCGCGCCAGACGTCTCTGCTAGATCTCCATCATATTGATTGTCTATCTGTCTGTGGTCTGTTTCTCCTGCTAGCACGTAACCTCCGTGAGGACTGGGGCCAGGAGAAGTGTGTCCAGCGCTGCGACCTGGGGGCTTGGCCAGAAAAGATGCTCAGTGAAGTTGTTCAATGCGTGTGTGAGGCTCAGAGAGCTGACGTTACATGTCCGAAGTCACACAGCTAGTAAAGGCACAGCAGGACATGAAACCATGTCTTCCTGGCACCAAGTCCACAGTCTCGAGCATTTACTCACAGAAGAAATCTTTACAAAGCCTCGATTCTGTGCCAGACAGGGTGCCAAGGTGCTGGAGGTATAGAGCTGAAAGGACACCATCCCCACCCTCCAGAAGGATGAGAAAACCAGACTGGACTATTCCAAACACTAAGCAGGGTAGAATGAGGGTGATCACCAACTAGGTGCTGCCCCGTTACCACCACCCACCCCCCAACAAGTCAGCCAGGTCACACAGACTCTGACCTCAATTTCCCCTGGAGAGGGGAATGGCTACCCACTCCAGTATTCTTGCCCAGAGAATCCCATGGACAGAGGAGCCTGGAGGGTTATAGTCCCTAGGGTCACAAAGAATCAGACACGACTGAGCAACTAACACTTTCACTTTTTTCCATTGACCACTGTATCTTTAAAAACTATTGTTATTTATTTATTTGGCTGCACCAGGTATTATTTGCGGTACGTGGGATCTTTAGTTGCAGCCCGCGGGATATTTTAGTGGCAGTATGAGACCGCTTAGTTGCGGCAGGTGGGACCTAGTTCCCTGACCAGGGATTGACACTGGGAATAGCGCTGCAGAGTCTTAGCCACTGACTACCAGGGAAGTCCCCCACCAGCGACTTCAGTGCATTCCTTCTGCCATCACTGATCGCCAACATTTCTAACCATCAGCAGCGCGGCCACTATAGCCACCCCCCACCACAACCATCACCACCATCATCACGGCAGTCAATATTTGTCAAAACTTTCTGTAATTCTTTCTGGTTTGGCCCTTGCTCCTTGATAAAGCTCCCCATCAGTCTACAGTGATTATTGATCAAGGGAAGGGCTTGCTGGAGTGGAGCTGAGATACAGGTAAGGATGGAGCAGGAGAGTAGGTGGGACAGTACAGGATCCCTTGTTTTAGGGAGAGCTCTTGTTTTTCTCAAAAAGAATCAAGAAGATAAGCAGATTCAAGCCCCCTCCTCCTCCGCCAGACACTCTGGATCTTCACCCTGGTCGTCACCTGGTGGTAAGATGGTATCTTTCCCATTATCTCTTGCAATCTGTGTCTTTTGGGGCAAAGATGTACAAAGTGAAAATGAAGCTACCAATAAAGTGGAGTCAGTTCTTGGAACAAAAGGTATTAAAGAAAGCTGGAGTTTTGCCTGTACAACCTTGTTAGGTAGAAGAATGCACAACAGTATGTGAACTGTGAACTTCCAGATGTTCAAGCTGGATTTAGAAAAGGCAGGGGAACCAGAGATCAAATTGCCAACATCCACTGGATCATTGAAAAAGCAAGAACATTCCAGAAAAACATCTACTTCTGCTTTATTGACTATGCCAAAGCCTTTGACTGTGTGGATCACAACAAACTGAAAAATTCTTCAAGAGATGGGAATACCTGACCACCTGACCTGCCTCCTGAGAAATCTGTATGCAGGTCAAGAAGCAACAGTTAGAACTTGACATGGAACAACTGACTGGTTCCAAATCGGGAAAGGGGTACATCAAGGCTGTATATTGTCACCCTGCTTATTTAACTTACATGCAGAGTGCATCATGTGAAGTGCTGGGCTAGATGAAGCACAAGCTGGAATCAAGATTGCCGGGAGAAATATCAATAATCTCAGATATGCAGATGACACCACCCTTATGGCAGAAATAGAACTAAAGAGCCTCTTGATGAAAGTAAAAGAGGACAGTGAAAAAGTTGGCTTAAGGCTCTACATTCAGAAAACTAAGATCATGACATCCGGTCCCATCACTTCATGGCAAATAGATGGGGAAACAATGGAAACAGTTA
>NW_011494730.1:4108850-4109166 GCF_000754665.1 Bison bison bison | reverse complement strand
GGCGTGCTGCAGTCCACGGGGTTGCAAAGAGTTGGACACGACTGAGTGACTGAACTGAACTGAATAGATTAAAGGGTAGCAGTAAGTTGAATAGCCATAAAATCTCCAGACAACTCTTTTTTTAATTTTTAATCAAAGAATATTACTTTATAATATTGTACTGGTCTCTGTCATACATCAACATGAATCAGCCTGAGGTATACAGATGTCCCTTCCCTCTTGAACCTCCCTCCCTCCTCCCAACCCATCGCATCTCTCTAGGTTGTCACAGCGCCCCAGATTTGAGCTCCCTGTGTCACACAGCGAATTTCCACGG
>NW_011494730.1:4108489-4108750 GCF_000754665.1 Bison bison bison | reverse complement strand
ACATTCAGAAAACTAAGATCATGACATCCGGTCCCATCACTTCATGGCAAATAGATGGGGAAACAATGGAAACAGTGATAGACCCTATTTTGGGGGGCTCCAAAATCACTGCAGATGGTGACTGCAGCCATGAAATTAAAAGACGCCTGCTCCTTGGAAGAAAAGCTATGACCATCCTAGACAACATATTAACAAGCAGAGACATTACTTTGCCAACAAAGGTCTGTCTAGTCAAAGCTATGGTTTTTCCAGTAGTCATGT
>NW_011494730.1:4104868-4108389 GCF_000754665.1 Bison bison bison | reverse complement strand
TGAATAGCATCACTGACTCGATGGACATGAGTTTGAGCAAGCTCCAGGAGTTGGTGATGGACAGGGAAGCTTGGTGTGCTGTGGTTCATGAGGTCGCAAAGAGCTGGACACAACTGAGTGACTGAACTGAACTGAATGCACATGACCGTGAGATGGTGGGCATGCTCTGCCTGGCATGTTTAAGATATATGCGCTCATCTACACTTCTCATCTATTGACTCTTCCAGTCCTTGGTTTTCAGATGGGGACATTGAGTCAGAGTGGTGAGTCAGTTGTCCAAAGTCACACTGTTGGTGTTGACCTGAGATTTGGGTCACTGGGTCTCAACTGGTGGAGCTCTTGACCTCTGGGGACATCTGATAAGGTCTGGAACATTTTGGGGTTGTCAAAACTGGGGGATGCTAAGGATATCTAGTGGGCAGAGGCCAGGAAGTGTTAACATGCTACACTGTACAGAACAGTCCCCCATGACAGAAAATGCTCCAGCTCCAAATGTCACTAGCGTTGAGGCTGAGGTCAAAATTCACAACTCAGCCTCAATGTGGGCAAACTGATCTGAGTGCCACCTGTGGCTTTACAGAAGCTGACCCATTATTTCACTGTGCTTTTCAGTTGAACTTCAGAAGATGTGGGCTCCAAGGTTAGCAACTCTCCATTCTCACGTAGGGCAGACCCAGGGCTCTCCCCAAACCTCACATTTTGCTAATGCTGCACTTTGCACCTCCCAGCAGTTTCTCAGATACACTCCATGCAGGGGTCCCCATCCTGTCTCGCCGACCTAAGGGAAAGGGCCTTGTGCTGGTAAGAGGCTGCCACCTCCAGATGTGCCACCCAGGCAGTTTCACTTACTCCCTCACATAACCCTGCAGTGGCAGATAGAACTATGCCCATTTCACAGATGAGGAAAGCGAAGGTGGGGGCATAGTCATCTATTGAACTTGGATGTTTCTGATGTACAGCTCAGGGTTCTTTCCTATACCCCGGGCGGCCTCCGAACTCCCTTTTCCATTTGTGAAATTTCTGAAGGCATCAACACAGTCTCTGGTTTTTCAAGTCAGGGTCTCAGACAGGAGGGTGGCAACCAGAACCCTTTCTCTACATCCTGACGTCACCCCCATCCTGTCGCCACTCCAACCTGCCACCGAATGGAAACGCGGTGGCCGTGACACGCAGGGCAGCACGCTGGGGCATGACTGCTCTCAGATTATCTGGAAGCTTCTCCCTCTTCTAATTGACTTCAAAGGTTTGGGTGTGTGTTGTTATAGTCAAACTATTTAAATTTTACTGTCTGGTAGGGCTCCTGTTTTGTCAAGATTCGCTTTTACTTTCCCGGAAACGAGCACATCCTTCACTTGAGGTACATTTTGCTTGCCTTTTTTTTCCCCTGATGAATTTTTAAGTTGTACAAACAGAATACAAAAACATTTTCTCAGTAAAAAAAAAAACTCCAAAAAACCATCTGGGCAAACGTGACCCAGGTCGCTTCGACTCCATTCCATCCCCTCCTTGTGGTGACCAGAGGAGCTTTTTGGGGATAAACACACCTGGTACAGTTTCCATGTGTAGACTTACACCCTAGTTTGCTTTTTCCACCCGACAGTATACCTTGAAGATCTTTCTACATCCATGCATCCACCTTAGTTCAGAATTCTGCATCCTACTTCTTGCTTTTAGAGACAAAGCTACAATAAACACCTTTGCCAACTGTGCAAATGTGTAGACCCTAAGGCAGCTGCCTACAGGTAACTGGCTTGCTTGCAAGATGCTGAGCATTTAACATTTTCATGCAAATGGCTAAACTGCATTTCAAAAACCCATCTGCACTCACAACTGTGAGCGATGAACCCATGAGTCCTGACCTCTGTGTTGGAGCCAAGTCCTGACTTCACCAATCAAATTTGCCCATCGGAGAGGCAAGCAGAGCTTTGCAGCTCATTTTTGGCTACTAATGAGGTGTTACTAACATCTCTTCAAGGGTATCCTGGCAATTCCCAGTCCCTCTTCAGTAAAACAGCCTTTTAAAATCCTCTCCCCATTTAAAAATTTTGGTTGCTTTTACTTAATCATGGGTGGTAGGGTTTGCCTTTTAAACATGTTAATTCTGTTTTTAGCTTTGCTGGGGACACTTTCTGTGACACAGGCAACTTGGCAGGTCTTGGCTCCCAGTGTGTGTGTGTATGTGTGTGTGTGTGTCTGTCTGTCTGTGTGTCTCAGGGGGCCCACCTTCACCTGCTCTTCCTGGGGTAAGAGGCGGGACCAAACCATTAGGCACCTCCAGTTTTTGTCAGTTTCTGATGAGAAAAGGAGCTGCCTTGTCTCCTTTATTCAGCACTAATAAGGAGTTTTGCTGGCAGTTCCTCAAATCAAAATTCAGCGGGGGCAGGAGGCATAAACCTGACTGAGGGGCAGGATCCTGAAGTTCCTTCGCCCTAGAGGTGGGGTTCCAGCAAAGTCCCTGGGACATGGATTTCCTATTCTCCCCATCTCCCCCCAACTACCCACCCCCCCAGGCCCCTCCCACACCTGTTTCATCAGCTCCCAACGTCTTTACCTGAGGCCGTGGACGCAGGCCGGGGGAGAGCTGCTGGTCAAACAGCCTCTGCAGAGATTCCAGGGTAGGGAGGGCCCGGATGACTTCGCTGGGGGCGGGGGACAGGGTGAAGGGCAAGCGTTAGTGAGGACCAGCACAGCATCGTGCACGGGCTCCAGCTGGACACGCGGGGTGCCCACACCCACTCTGGCAGAGGCAGAGATCCTTCGAAGAAGGGCAAGCCCAGGCAAAGATCCAGGCCTGCCAGAGCCCCCCCACTCCTGCCTGTCCCCCACCAGTCCCGCACTGGAGCCGTGATACAGAAATCTGATTCACCTCTGTTTAGCCACACTCAGCTGCGTAAGCCTGTAGAAACTCTGAATTGAGCAACCCAAAACGACTTAGAAATAATTCAGTAATCCATGGTCCCCAACTTGAGTGTTTATAAGAATCACACCCTCACTGAGTGTTAAAATTACAAATGTCTGGGCCCCAACCTGATTTGGTCTGGAATCTGCATTTTAATTTTGTGCCCCAGGGGCTTCTGGTGGGGGCAGCCTGTGCTTTCTGGTTCAAATCCCCTCCTAGCAGCTGAGGTGGACACCCCAGGGAGGTCTGTCATTGTCTGACTCGCTGACAATACCAAGACTTGATTGATTCTCTGTTCCCATCTCATCTTCTATTTTCCCATTGCTTTGGACGGGGTGAGCAGACAATTTTGAGTTCTATTTTTCATCTGTTATTTCATCAAAAACTGTTCATGTTTTTTATACATTTAACATTCTTAGTGGCTTCCAAATATTCTATCAAGTAAATGTGCCAAAATCAATTGCTAGATATTTGGGTTATTTTGAGATTGTGGTAACTATAAGTAAAGGCTGCTGTGAACAGCTTTGTTCATATCGCTTTATTTTTCAACTTAAAAAATTCTTTTTAATTGGAGGATAATTGCTTTACAATATTGTGTTGGTTTCTGCCACATATCGACATG
>NW_011494730.1:4071327-4104748 GCF_000754665.1 Bison bison bison | reverse complement strand
GTTTTACATGCAGTGACGTATGTTTCCCTGCTGCTCTCTCCTTCCGCCCCCCGCCTCCTTCCCTCACTGTGCCCACAAGTCTCTTCCTCATGTCTGCATCTCCCCTGCTGCCCTGCAGATAGGTTCGTCAGTACCAGCTTTCCAGATTCCACACACATGTGTTCATATTTGTCTTTCTCTTTCTGACTTACTTCACTCTGTACAATAGGCTCTGGGTTTATCCACCTCATTAGACCTGAGTCAAAGGGGTTCCTTTTTGTGGCTGAGTAATAGTCCACTGTGTATATGTACCAAAACTTCTTTATCCCTTCATCTGTCGATGAACACCCAGGGTGCTTCCATGTCCTAGCTCTTTCTTCTTTACTTATTTTCAATTACAGTTTCAAGGCAACCAGAGATGATGGCTGTTGATCAATATTGCTAAGCCCTTGAGTAATGGGGGCTTTGGGCACTATTCCAGCCTGCTCATCATCTGTGCTATCTGAATTCTGTAGTTCTCTCCTCTCTCTCTTTCAGTGGACATAACAGTGCGTTTCAATACTGATGGATTGATTTGCATATCTTCAACTTCTAATGTCTAAGTGTTTTTCTGTGTGGTTGGTTTTTACTGTATTTCTCTCCCTAGAAATTTCATGTCCATTGTCGGTCTTCTGGTGGGAATTTTGTTGCTATTTTTGGAATTTTGTTGCTATTTTTATACATTGGCATAAACTACTTATTGCCTTGATTTTTATTTAATCTATGTGTTGTGGGTTCCCCCCCTCCCATTCTGTTGTTTTCATCCTAGGTAGGCTAGATTTTATTATAAAATGCTTTATAGCTTTTTATTGCTCTATTTTTCATCTTTTCTTTGGAAATTTTTTGGCTTACCTTAGTTAAAAATTTGTCATTGGTATTTACTTGTGAGTAATTAGTTGCTCATTTAAATCAGTTTCCCACTCTTCTAAAAGCTATGTTATAAACAAGGTTTTGGAGGGTTGTTGTCATATCTTTTTAATTCCTTACTTCATATGAAATTTTAAAAAAAATACGTGGTGGAAATAAGTTCACCTTTTTCCGTATTGCTATTCATTGTCACTCAACTGCACTTGGTCTTTTTTTCCCACAGTTCTTTTGAACTAGTTCCTTGCACAAGCTCATCTCAAATATGATAGAATTTCTTGCCAGAATCTGTACCACTCATTCAACAAAAACTCTGGAGCTCCTCATGTACTAGACAATGCCATGTTCACATGCTGACACATCTCTCTGTTGCAAGGATGGTGTTGCAGTCTACTGACTTTGATCGGTCATCCTGGGGACTCCTCTGGGAGCCAAGGACGGGGTCGGGGCAGGTAACTGGCCCAGGGAAAAAGGGGGAAGAGCTGGGCAGACAGGGTTCTTGGTTTCTATCTCACCTCCACCAGAGCTGCTCAGTTCACATGATGGTATTCCCTTTAAACTATCACTTCATTAAAGAATTCTAGGCCAAAAAAAAATTCTAAAGCACTAATTTGGAACGTGTTTTAACATCAAACAGATCTCCCTCACTGTTCTCCTTTTTAAAAATGGCATTTTAAAAACACACAAGTACATACACACAAACTGAATCTTTAGAATTTTCTGAGAATAATGCTGTTATTCTCTGTATTTCCAAATATTCTCTGTATTTCTCTGTATTGGGTAAAATTTTGAGAAATCTGGCTTTCAGATGTGTCTGGAGATGTTGGTTAGGGTCAGAATGACCAATGACACAGAAGGACTTGAGTTGAAAGACTTGAGCACTGAAATTACAATACAGAAAGGATTTGTCCAAGGAAGTTACCATCAGCAGGGTCTCTGAGACTCAGCTTGTCTCAGTTTCAGGTCACCAGCTCAAGGGAAGATGAGGAGTAAAGATTGGGCCCACCTTGGTCTCTGAAAGTGAAAGTCACTCAGTCGTGTCTGATTCTTTGCGACCCCAAGGACTATACAGTCCATGGAATCCTCCAGGCCAGAATACTGGAGTGGGCAGCCTTTCCCTTCTCCAGGGGATCTTCCCAACCCAGGGATCAAACCCAGGTCTCCTGCATTGCAGGCGGATTCTTTACCAGCTGAGCTACCAGGGAAGCCCCCTTGGTCTCAGAGAGATGGTCAGTTTCCCCAAGATTCCCATTCAGTTTCCAGCTAGAACATCCAACGTTCTCTCAGTCCAGAGCTGCAGACTCAGAAAGAGTGTTCTGATCCTTCGTTGTTTTCTTAATTTTTTCTTCTCCAATTTTTTGCTTCTTTTTGCTTTAGCAAAAATTTCTCATGCAGTTTCTTTTTCTTTTGTTAAAATGTTTAATGGAACGATTTTAATGTTTGCCTGTCAAGTGTAATTGGTTTTATATTTGACACATATTGCATTGTTAAGGAAGTATCCCTCTATTCCTTTTTAAAAAGTGATTTTTAAAAATTAGAAATTACTTTTATCAGGTCTATTAGGACACCTATGCAAATGATTTCTTTATTTTTAACCTACTGCATTGGAAGGACTGATGCTGAGGCTGAAACTCCAATACTTTGGCCACCTCATGCGAAGAGTTGACTCATTGGAAAAGACCCTGATGCTGGGAGGGATTGGGGGCTGGAGGAGAAGGGGACGACAGAGGATGAGATGGCTGGATGGCATCACCGACTTGATGCACATGAGTTTGGGTGAACTCCGGAAGTTGGTGATGGACAGGGAGGCCTGGGGTGCTGCGATTCATGGGGTCGCAAAGAGTTGGACACGACTGAGCGACTGAACTGAACTGAACCTACTGCTAAATTACAATGTTTTATTTTGATTCGATTTTGGAATGATTTCTTAGATAAAGCCTACATTTTTCATACCACTAAATTATATTTGCTAGAATATTACTGACATGTTATATACTTACATTAATAAGTGAAACTGGATATAGTTTATTATTTTAGGCTATTACCTTGATTAGGTTTCTGGTTTGGAATTCTACTTTTCTTGAATATTGAATTAGGTGATTTTTGTCATTCCCGAATAATTTATAAATTATGGTTATTATTCCTTGTTTAAAGTTCAAAGTAGAGCATGCACAGTAATTTTTATGTTTCATATTTCACATTAAATATTTATTACATTTAATTATAATTTGAAGATTTGCAGCTATGTTATTGTATTCTTTATGACTTGTAAATCTTTAATGCAAATTATTAAATCTCCTACATTTCTAATTTTAAAAATTTCCTTGACTTTTTTCTTAATTTATTATTTTTTTAAATTATTTCCCCCTTGTTCTTTTACTTTCCACTTGTTGTTCCTATTCATTCACTTAACAGAGATTTCTTAAAGACCTTGTTTGGTTCACTACTGTATCTCTAGCCCTTGGAACAGTATCTGGCTCTTGGTAGCGTGTGTCAATTCGGTGGGATCTGACTCTTTGTGACCCTATCGACCGTAGCCCGCCAGGCTCCTCTGTCCATGGGATTCTCCAAGCATGAACACTGGAGTAGGTTGCCATGCTCTCCTCCAGGGGATCTTACCAACCCAGGAATCGAATCCAAGTCTCTATGTCTCCTGCATTGGCAGGTGAGTTCTTTACCACTAGCGCCGCCTGGGAAGCCCTGGCTCATAGTTGGCACACATTCAATCTTTACTCACAAATATTGAACAGATTACTGTTTCCAGTACTTTGCTTGACTGTGGCAGTATCTATGCAATCAGGATGTGGCCCATGATGCCTTCAGGAGACTAGAGCCTGGATTAAGTTTGTGTGTTTCACTTATCATTCTACCCCCACCCCGTTTCTGTAACAGAGCATTTAAATCTTTGGCTTTTCCTCCAAGTAGTGTTTTGGCTGCAAACACTCTGTACATCAGAACTTTCTGTATATCAGAACTTTCTGATATACAGAGGCTTGATTCCTCTGGGTTCCCAAACCTCTGCCAGGCAGGCTATCATTGCATGAAGTGCCTTCCTTAATTCAACTGTGATTTAGGAGATGGTCTAAAAGCACCCAGATGGTTGTGGCTAGTTTTGTTATCTCTATTTTCATCATCATTCTGTGTTCTGGGAACACAGAATGGACACTTCTGTTTTGGGTGTATTCATATCCAGCTGCTCAGTAGGCTGCTGGGTTCTTATTTTTAGGATCACCAGCACACTAACATTTCTGGAAAAAAAATTCTTGGAAACTTTTTGAAGGGAAGGCATGTGATTAGTACATTTTAACCAATTTTTTTAAATCGGCGAAGACTCCTTAGGCTTTTGAAGGATATCTATGTTGAGTTAATCCCAAGGAGAAATCAGTAGTCTTCTTGGAGATGCTGCTTCAGCATTTTTATCATGTCATCAAAGAGTTTGAAAAATATTAAGTATCGTAATTTTGAAAAGTAATGGTGCTATTCGTAATTACTTTCTGAATTCATCTTTGCTAGTGGCTTGCTGCTGCTGCTGCTGCTAAGTCGCTTCAGTCGTGTCCGACTCTGTTCGATCCCATAGACGGCAGCCCACCAGGCTCCCCGGTCCCTGGGATTCTCCAGGCAAGAACACTGGAGTGGGTTGCCATTTCCTCCTCCAGTGCATGAGAGTGAAAAGTGAAAGTGAAGTCACTCAGCCATGTCCGACTCTTCTCGACCCCATGGACTGCAGCCCACCAGGCTCCTCCGTCCATGGGATTTTCCAGTCAAGAGTACTGGAGTTGGGTGCCATTGCTAGTGGCTTAGAAGATTGTAAAAAGAGGTTACAGTACTCCTGTTTGGTTGTTCTGTGACTGGATCATTATAAGGCTTCTCAATACCTGGATTTAGCTCCTTTATAAGCCTGAAAACTTTTTTTTTAAAATATATTTAGTTATCAGATAAGCATCATTTTTTCCCTGCTTCTTAGAGAGCCTGCCCTACCAGCTATAAGTTGAATCCCTATGCCCTCTTTCCAAAGACTATTGTTTTTTTAACCACACATTCTTTGCAGGGGCTTATCTAGTCCTCCCTTGTTATATATGTGTGTGTGTGTGTCTGTGTGTGTATATGCTTCCCTGACACTGCTCTGTTTTGTGATTTGTTTTATAAATTTGCTTTGAGAACTGTGGATTTATTTTATGGCCTCCAAAGAAGCAGTTATAATGATGATGAGGTATTTTTGTCTGGTTGGTTGGTTTCTTTATTAAAATCCTTACTTAACTGATAAAACACCCTCTCCCACACTTTGACCTGTTATTTTAAAATCCTACTTATGATTCTTCTTGTTTCTCCATTTCAGGAGTTATCAAGCATTTCCAGACTGTGGAGACTTAACTTTTTGCTCTCTTTCTCTGCAAAAGTTTCTGTCTGGTTCCAGATGATCTAACTTAGGGTTACGAATCTCCCTAGGGCCTTTGTGTTGCGGAGGCTCTTTCAGTTGCAGGCAATGGCATCGCAATGACATTTTTGTGGGGGAGGCTCTTGCACTGTTTCTCGCTCCTTAGTTCTCTGTGACCTTCCCATCCTCACCCCGGTGTCTGTGTTGGGCCGGGTGGTCTGAGCAGACAGACCTGCTACCTGAGGCTCCATCCTCAACCCCTGGTTCCAGGTCCTTCTCCTCCACCCACCTCAGTATCTGCCCCTGCCCTCTTCCCCTCTGCGTGCACTGCCCGCTGTGAGGACCTACCCCAGGTGTTTCCCAGCTTCAAGTGCCCACTGCATGCCGATGACTCCCAGATGTATATACCCTTACCCCTGAGGTCTCCTGGGATCTAACTTCTAGAACTAAGTCCTTGATTGATTGATGTCTAACAGCGCCTCAAGCCAATGGCAGTTCAGACAAAGATGATCCTCCTCAACCCTTTCCTCCTTGACTTTCCCCATCTGAGTAACTGCATCACCCACCACTCAGCTTCTTGCACCAAAAATCTAGGGATGACCCTTGATTGGCCTTCCCCTGACCCTACATCCATCTGCCAGCTCCACCAATCCACTCCCGCCCAGAGCACACCAGCTCTCAGCGCCCACATTTTCCCAACCATTAGGTCATTTAACTAATATCTATCAGCTGTTCCTGTATGCCAGGCACTGTCCAAACCCAGGACTCGGCAGAATGCAAAGCAAATCCCTGCCTCCTCTGACTTCCTTTCTTGTGGGCCAGCCTTACATCACAGCAGCTCCCAGCTGTCTGCTGCTTTCAGTCTGCCTACTAAGATCCAGTCTCCAAAGCCCTGACTCAGATTACAGCACCATGCTGAAAATCTCCACCTGGCCTTGGGAGGCCTGGTGATGTGGTTCCTGCCAGTGTTGCCAGATAGCACACGGGTTGTTGTTTAGTCGCTCAGTCGTGTCTGACTCTTTGCGACCGCGTGGACGGAAGCCCTCCAGACTCCTCTGTCCATGGGATTTCCCAGGCAAGAATACTGGAATGGGTTGCTATTTCTTCCTCCAGGGGATATTCTCCAATCAGGGATTGAACCCGCATCTCTTGTGTCTCCTGCATTGGCAGATGGATTCTCACCATAGTGCCACCTGGTTCCTCAGATTTTCTAAAATTCCATCCCTAATTGCATCTCCAAGCCTGACTATCACTTTGCTCATGAAGCGAAGACAAACAAATGGAGGTACAGGATTTAGAACATCACAGTGTCTCTGCTTCTAACTCGAAGTTAACTCTCCAGTAAATAAAGGAGTGGAAACCTAGAGAGCTAGCCGAGTTCAGGAAGCTGCTGGCACCACAAAGGTGAGGTGACCTAGATTCTAGGAAAGCCCAGGGAGCACAGCAGTGTTGGGCAAAGGTGCTGAATGGCTACATGAAGCTTATGGAGACACTGAAAGGTACAGCTCCTCCTGGACAAGGAAGCAGCAAAGGACAGGATCTCCACTGGAGCAGAAATACAAGCTTGCTACCAGCCATCATGAAATCGTGCTTCTTAAAAAGGAAGTGCCATGTGTTTGTGTGTGTTTCCTAGTAATAAACAATTTATAACAACAGCATCATATGGAGAAATAGCTTTCCGTGGAAATCTACAAAAATGATGGCTCTGGGTCCAAAGGCTGAAACTGCATTAGTTGAAAGCCAATTCATTGAACTGAAACCTGACTGGGCAATTTGATGAGTGCTCAATTTGTCAAAGAAATTATTTGCTGAATTTACCAAATGTACTGACTGTGCTTTTAAGAGCCTTTTAAAAGGAAGGTTCAATTTGATTACTGATGATGAAAGATTCTTTTTTGCATATTAACTAAGTGAAGATAGATAGGGCACCAGAGAAATTGACAAAAGAATTTTGAAACTGATGTTTATGTAATAAAACACAAAGTAGAGGCTGATAAAACCTCACCCCCATGAAATGCTATTTTTCCAACCAAAATGCTGACCTTTCATTTGCCATGGGATTGTTTTGGGTCTTTGTAATTTCTTTCAGATGCTTTAAAATGTTATTGTCCATTTTTTCAAGTATTTAAAGTAATTTTTTGGTCAGTTCTTCAGATAGCATATCAGCCTTAATTTTGTTCCCAATAATTAAGAAATTTTTGTTTTTTCAGTTGCTAATTTGTGTCTGACTCTTTGACCCCCATGGATGGCAGCATGCCAGGCTTCCCTGTCCTTCCCTGTTAATTTTAATGGTAATGAAATTAAAACACGGAAAGGAATTGGAATTTTTACCAATCCATCCTTCAGTGAATTCACTTGCAGAACACTGGCATTTTGGCCAATCGGCTCACTTTAAAAACCTGCCACCACTGCAATCTTGGGCCATCGCCACCCACACACTAAAGGGCTGACTTTATCTCCCCTTGGTGACCTTATGTGCTTATCAAATGTGCTGGCTGCAGCAAGAAGGACAAGAAGCAGCAAAAGCCTTAACCCCCGCATCCTGAGCAAGTGTGGAAGGGCTGGCAGTGTACTTCCGCCCACCCTTCCCATGGCAACTGGCCTCAAATTAACTTTCTTTCTTTTTTTTTAAACGCAGCCACCACCAAGTTCAAATACCATGAAAACAAAACCTCCAGCAACCACAGATTTCTAAGTCCCACTGACTGCTCAATTATCCCAAGTGACAGCTGAGCCAAGTTCGGGGATCACCCTAATGAGCTGGTTCCTGGTCCGCTGTCCGCCCCCCTCCCACCCCCACTGGGCAGCCATTACCCATAGAGCTCTTTGCAGAGGAGCGCGGTCAGTTTCTTCAAGTGAGGGAGACTGCTGGAGCCCGACTTGACAAAATCAGAGTCCAGGGAGAGCTGAGTGCTTAAATAATCTTGGATGGCTTTCAGATGCTCTTCTGGAATCCTGAGGGGAAAAAAGTAGAAATGACAACATGTTTTTTCTGTTCCTTTAGCCATAGACACCAACAGTAACAGGTAGAAGAAGAACTGTGTATTCTCAGAGCCTGCAGCTGAGACACGCCAACAGGAGAACCATTTCCTGCACCTGGACAGGCTCCCTGGGTCTCAGTGAAGGGATGGAGAACAGGTCAGACAAGCATAAAGGGCCCATATGCAGGCTCCCTCTTAACCCACCCATAAAGGCTTTTCTGGTACGTGGGTGGGAGCCATACTCTACTGGCTGGGGATAGGAATCTTTATCCTTTGACAAGGAGACAGAAGAGCTCTGAAAATGTACAGAGGACTTGCTTTCCTGCTTCATCTATTCCTAAAGACAGAATCTAAGGGCTGAGGGATGCTCTAGTCTAGAGAAGGCAAATAGCTCCAGCTCACAGACCAACTCCCAAGTTCATGGCCAAAGGCCACTTGGAGCTCTGTGTCAAGGAGGTTCCCGGTCATCTGAGGCTCTGAGGGGAGTCTCTGTGATGAGTGATGGGGCTGGGGGTATGGTAGTGTGACAGCCTAGGCGCTGGGCCTTCACAGCTCCACCCCCTGCTCCCAGTCTGCTCCAGTCCCTTTCAGCTTCTGGATGAAGCACATGGGCCTGAGTCAGGACCCATCCTTGCACAGGACAGCCCAGCAGAGGCAGAGCCCAGGCCTCATCGCACCAGGGCCACCCCCGAGGCTGATCACACCTCTACATTCCATCTCCCAGTACTGGTTTTTTTTCTGGATGATTTTTAAAAATTGAATTTTTGTTCCTATAATAATGAACATTGTAATCACAGCAAGTATGGCCTGAACATACCATACTAGTCACTCTGTTTACCGTGTTATGTTCATTTTCCTTTTTTAAAAAAAATTATATATTTATCTGACTATGCCAGGTCTTAGTTGCAGCACTCGGGATCTTTACTTTTGGCATGTGGGTTCTTGGGTGCAGTATGTGGGATCTAGTTCCCTGACCAGGGATCGAACCCGGGCCCTCTGCATTGGTAGCACATAGTCTTAGCCACTGGAGCACCAGGGAAGGCCCTCATTTTCTCCTTTAATCCTCAAATCAATGTTATGAGGCAGATATTACTATTATTCCTATTCCACAACCAAGGAAATGGAGTGGGGTGGGGGAGGGGCTTAAGGACGTCGATTTACATGTGTGAAAAAATTCATACAAGCCTTAAATAGCTGTGCTCCAGCCTTGACATGCAATCAAGGTGAGACTAGAGGTTATAGGTTTTTTTTTTCTGTAGGATCCTGAAAAGAATGAAAGGTTGTTGCTCTTAAGATTGAAAAGATGTGGATTAGCCATTTTGACTTATTTAAGTTAGTAACTATTCACATACCAGTCTTCATAATATTTAAGTTTAACCTATACTCATTCTGAGTCTTGATCCAGTTTCTGCCTCAGTCTGGTTTACTAAAAAGGACAAATCTCTCCTGTAGCATTAAGACTTTAACAGTTTTCATGCCTGTTGACTTGTAACTTTGAGATCATCAGAATTTGCTTTAGGAAGTTATGTCTGTTAAAACTCTTGTCAAAAAGTGTTGACATAAAGATGTAGACTCTGTTTATCAGAGAAAGTTGATTTTACTCAGTAGTCGGGCTTCCCTCATAGCCCAGTTGGTAAAGAATCTGCCTGCAGTGCAGGAGACCTGAGTTAGATTCCTGGGTCAGGAAGATCCCCTGGAGAAGGAAATGGCAACCCACTCCAGTATTCTTGCCTGGAGAATCCCATGGACAGAGGAGCCTGGCAGGCTACAGTCCATGGGGTCACAAGAGTCGGACACGACTTAGTGACTAAACCACAAACCAAACCTTGTATTAACTATGATCTAACTGATTAGATCAAATTAGCTTGCACAAAAGACTGTGTAGTTTGTCTTATAATTAAGAATAATCTAAAGGCAGTCCTCTGTGTACAAAAGTATTTATTTCACAAGCAACATAGATTAACTTGCAACCACAAGGCAGAATCTTAGTTTTTCGTGCCCAGAAGAGAACTGAGGGCAGGCACCATGGTCCCTCCTGTGTGTTCCACCTGCACACGCCCATCTCTAAGCAGAAGTTTTAGGCAAGTTCCAAGGCTGTCTGTTAACTGAGAAGTTACACCAAAGAGGGCTTCCTAGCTGGTTCAGTGGTAAAGAATCTGCCTGCAATGCAGGAGACATTAGATTGATTCCTGGGCTGGGAGGATCCCCTGGAGAAGGAAATGGCAACCCACTTCAGTATTTTGGCCTGGGAAATCCCACGGACAGAGGAGCCTGATGGTCTACAGCCCACGTGGACCGTCACAAAAGGGTCACAAAAGAGTCGAACAGGACTTAGCAACTAACAACAACACATCGAAGAGGGCCACCTCCTGGGCTCACTGGCCCTCAGCTGGCCCCTCCGCCCCATCTCAGGAGCCGCGTGGAGGCTTGGCTGAACACTTCGTCCTGCCCCACAGGGCCCTGAGTCCCTTAAGAAGACATGTCCCTAGAGAGGAGGGACTGATAAGGAGATACAGCTAGGAGAACACACGAAGAGTCAGGAGGAGATGGGCAGCAGGGACACCATTGAGCATCTTTGCCTATTTCCTCAGGGACTGCACTGCATTTGGCACCTAAAACCTCCAAGAAATAGAGCCTCAAGGAAACTAAAACAATGGGCTCTGCATGGACTCTTTTAATAAGTATTTGTTATGCAGACACATATATCAGGATGATCGTGATAATGAATCGACATATTTAGAGCATATTTAGCTTCTTGGTAAATAGAGCGAGGAATTCCAGGAGGGTGCAGAGACTACAGCCTGGTAGGCCTGGAGAAGAACTAGAGGATGTGTCAAGGTGGAAATAGCAACCAGGTATCTTAGCAACCAGCGGCTTGTGCGTTCCTTCAGGCCTTCCCTTTGTATTTTGCCAAATCAGATGGCAGGGGAGCAGCCCTGGGTGTCATAAATGAAGCTTTCAAGTTGGAGATGTTGCATGAGCCCTGCCAATAGGATATTATTTGGGGGGACTTTTTCTCATAAGGAAACAAAATAAATGTTTTGAAATGATTAACACGTGGAAATGACTGTGTGCTAATTCACTCACTGAACACAGATCTAGGAGCTCTGACTCGAAGCAGGTGACGTACTGGGTGTTGGGGACACAGTTCCCCTCAGAGAGAGTGCCCTGTGGAAGCCATCCTTTGGGCTGTGCTAAAGTCAGGGCCTCTGATTGGCAAAATAACCAACACCCTTCCCAGGCAATACAGCCACCTCGCATCATCCAGCCTGAGCCTGCCAAGGGGGCAAAGGAGCTGCGGGACCTCACTAACATGGACCAGTCTGGTGCCACCCATGGGGCCAGATCCTGAGAACCCTGGATCAGGGCAAGTAAAACAAGCTGGTAAAAGGACTGCATCTCACACCTTCCACCACACAGGCTTCCCTGGTGGCTCAGATGGTAAAGAATCTGCCTGCAATGCAGGAGGCCTGGATTTGATCCCTGGGTCAGGAAGATCCCCTGGAGGAGGGCATGGCAACCCACTCCAGTACCCTTGCCTGGAGAATCCCATGGACAGAGGAGCCTGGCGGGCTACAGTCCATGGGGTCACAAAGAGTCTGACATGACTGAACACTTTCCACTTTCCATAACACTTTCCACCGCAAAGACAGGAGCAGTACGCTGTGCAGACCTCACAGTTCACACCACCAATGGACGGTTGCTCTGGCCTGTTTCCTGGTGACAAGGATGGTGGCCACCTTTGCACGAGGCCCAGAGCAGGTCCAGGCTGCAGTGCAGGCATCTCCTCTGCTGGAACCATCTGAATCAGGGAGAGGTGTTTGGGATGGGAATAGATGTCATGTGAGTTCATGGGAGGCCCCGGCCAGGGAATCACAGCCTAGGCCCCTGAGTCTGGAGCAGGCCCATGCCATTTGCGGCAGAGAATTGTCCATTATTCCAGAATCAGCTCCTGCCCTGGGGCCTGGTGGACATGGAGCATCTGGGCAAAGCCATTCAGTGCCCATTCGGTCAGAGCCACCCTGAGAACTAGAGACCCACCATTGGGAGGCCAGTGGGCTCCATGACACCCTGTCCTGGGGTGGAAGGGGCACCCCCAGGAGGGAAGCACAGGGAGAGCTGCCTGGGTGTCGTGGGGCCCACCAGGTGGAGACTCACCCACTGGTGTCCATGGTCTGTAGTCTCTGGAACAACGTCTCCGAGAGGCTCGGCCGGCCAACCTCGGCGGCTCGAGGGTTCTCCGTGGAAGCAGGGGCCTCCTTAGCCTCGCATGGCCCCGCAGGTAAAGGGATGATGTTTCTGGGTGGCAACTCGGGTGGAGACACGGCCCCTTCTACCCAAGACAAGAACAGGAGAGCCGTCTGGGCCGAGTGCACCCTCCCTCAGCATCTCCACCCCTCCACGCCCTCTGTTGGTGATCTCCCCGCCCTCCCGTCACGTGGGGTCCAGGCCAGGCGCCCAGCCACAGACCTGCCTATGCCTACTCTGTCCCTTTCCGTCCTTGCTCCCTTGCCAGCTGACTCTGGGGGAGCTGACCAAGGACAGGTCTTGGTGGTCTCTGACCCGGGGCCCAGCACAGAGTGAGTCCCATTGAGATGCTCTGCAAACACCCGCTGGGATAAGGTGGCCGTGCCGGGATGGGCTGCTGGCCTGGGATGGGTGGAATCAGCCACCTCAGCGGCTCAGCAGGACAGCCGGCTGTGGGGCAGAGCAGGGGCCCTGGACCAGCTGACGCTGGGTGCCCATCACAGGAGGAGTGGGGTGGGGAGCAGGCAGGCCCCAGCCACACTCCCACCCAGGCCCCCTTTGCTCTGGACTTTCCAGTCTCCATCCTTCCTTCTCTATCCCTCCAGATGCTCAGAGACAATGGAAGACAGGGAGGGGCTCCCTCCACCCAAGTGACCAGACTTGGCTTGGGAGATGGGACTCCTGCCCACTCACTGGGGAAAACTTCCTTCCTGCACGTAGCAGAGATTAGGGGCAGGGGTGAGTCCTGAGCTCCTGGGGCCCGTGACATCTTGTCCCAGGCTCTCCCCACACAGAATGGCTACCCCACGGGCCTGGCCACAGACCTCCCCCGGGGACTGACACCTTGGACTGGACTGGCGGGGGTGGGGGAGGGAAAGTGGGGTGGGGGTGGGGAGGCTCCACTTCAAGCCAACAGGGCCTTGCTTGGGGAAGGGAAGCCGGCCATAGTGAGATTGTGCTTCTCTTTCCAGTTCTTTCGGGGAGGCCTTTTTCTAGTGTTGGGGTCTTTTTCTAGACCACCATGCCCAGAGGGGAAGAAATGGGGTGGTGTGTGAGAGGAAATGCAGAGGGCATTTCAGCAGGATGGCATCTCAGTGTCAAGGCCCAGCCTGGACTCCTGGGTACCGCTGGGTGACACCACGCAGTCCCGGGCATAGCCCTGGCCCCAGACTCACGGTGGATGTGTCATCTCTGGCTATGTCACAGCCGAGGGCACCTCTTTCTGGGCCGGGGGAGGCGAGAAGGGACATAGCTGCCTCAGCCTGTGAGCTGTCCCCCTCAGCTCCTGCAGACCTGAGCACCTTTGAACACACTCTGGCTGGGCCTCACCTCCAGGAGCAGGTGGCTATTCAGAGGTGGCCCTCTGGTGAGGCCGCCGAGGCATTGTGCAATTGCTCGAGGTGGGTCTCCAGGGAGGTAATGGAAAGCAGGCCCGCAGAGGTGGGGGAAAGGACGCCCCATGGACGGCTGGGAGCAGCCAGACATAGGAGGAGCCAGGCCGGGGACCTCGGCACCTCTGGTCTCGTCTGTCCTTGTGGGGAGACCCCTAGGGGTCTTGTTGGTTCCAGGCCCTGGGACCTGGGACTTAGGGGGAGCCCTGGCTGGTTAAGAGTCTCAGTTATGTATCTCAGGGGTTTCTTTTAGGACCTGAACATTTGAGGGAAGAGAAGGGTAGCTCCCTGGCTGCACTGCCTCTCTCTGTCCGACTCTTGCCTGTGTGTCTGTCCTTCCACTGCTAAAGCAGCAGGACTGACTCTCATATACCTTTCAGGGGCTGTACCTTTGTTTTGTTTTGTTTTAATGACACTCTCATGAAACATCTTTCTCATCCTTCCAGTTTGGTGCAATGATCTCTTCCTCCCTTCTCTTTCCAGCAAAATTCAGCTAATTATTTTGACAATGATTTTAACAACATTGACTGTTTACTGTGTACTAGGCTCTGGGATCTACATTGACTCATTCGATGACACTGAGAGGTAGACAAGATTTTTAGTGTCTCTTTAAGAGAGGTCTGTGGTTTGGAGAGGTTAAGTAATTCATCCGAGGTCACACAGCTAAGAAGATGGGGAGCAGGAAGTTTGACCTAGGTCTGTCTGACCCCAGAGCCTTTGTTCCTAACAGGTCTTTAACCACCGTGTCACTCCCTCTGATAACCAGACCCACCTAATCTACAGGCACTTGAAGTGGGAGAAATACCCCAGAACTTAACCACGGGACTCAGATGGCAGGGACCCAAGGCACTTTCCCTCCGTCCTTTCCTACCTGTCTCCTCTTCTGGCTCATCTCCCGTGTCCTCCTCCTCCAGGGGCACAGGATACTGCAGGTGGGTCACCAAACCCATGTTTTCCTTCTTGTAAAACTCGATGAGCTGGTCCAACTTGGTGAAGAATCTCATGGGGACGCCTTCGGACGCCTGAGGACAAATCCCAAACAAGCACGTTGAACTGACTGGAACACCAGCCAACCACAAAGGCCGCCTGCAGCGGAGACCGACAAGACCGAGGGAGTGACCACAATCCAGAAAAAGTCCTGGGCTCCCGCACAGGGCCTGGCCACCATGCCCACACCCTCACAGCTGTAACCAGCAGCCTCTAACAGCCAGTCTGCAAAAGGCACAAATAGAACGGTTAAAAAAATTTTTTTCTTTCGGTTTAAAAAAACACTTTTCTTCTAGAAAGTATTACATTGCAGAAATAATGCATTTTCTTTATGGAAAAAATCTTAAATATATAATTAAATAAATCATCTGTAGTCCCACAACCCCAAGAGACACATTTTCAATAGTTTAGAATAGTTTTTCTAAACTATTGTATATTTGTGTGTGTGTGTGTGTGTGTTTGGTAGGGGGAGTTATTAACCCTCCTTCCCCAAGAGCATTAATTTTTAAATATGGGGAAAATCTCTTCTAGCAATTGTTTTATTTTTATGTTTTTCATTTTCGACATGATTCTGTATTACCAAAACTCAGAAAATGGTCAAGGCAGCACAAAAATCTTCCCTGATTTGTATCTCTGTTGCTAATGACAGGGCCAAGGGAGGGTAATTCTGGGTTGTTCAAATGCCCTGCGGCCAGGTCTCCTTATCTCTTGCTCAATGGCTCCAGCTGGAAACTCAAGTTCGACTGCTGCCGGTGTCTCCCACCTAGGCCCCGCCTCTGCGGAGCCCCGCCCCCGCGGAGCCCCGCCCCCGCCGAGGCCCCGCCCACACGAAGGTGCCACCTCGGTGACCACCCTCCCCAGGTGATCAGGTAGCAGGGCAGAATGAAAAACTGCAAGCAGAATATTTAGGGTCTCCTGGATTCTGTACCCTACGGCTCCTAACCCAGCATGCCCCAGCGTCCTGCCCATCCTCCCTGTCCAGTTCCCTGATCCACTTCCCCTTGGTGTTCCATCCCAAGGAATTTGCACTCTGTCTCCCTGAGGAAAGGGGAGAGACAGAACAGATTCCACTTCTGTCTCTCCCCTTTCCTCAGGCTCCACATTGGCCTCTCTGTCTCTCTCCACATGTATTTGTGTGTGTAGTACAATGCATACATGTATAAATCTATATGTGAGGGCACATCTGTGTGTGTGAGTATGTGGCTTAAGCTATTGAGTAAATTAGTAAAGAGTTTAACAAAAGGGTGTTTTGATTATTTTCAATAAATTCCCTTGCTTTCAGAAAGCCCCACAATAAAGCAATTTCTTTTGAGCATCATCGAACCAGAGAGATCTCAGCAGCAGCAGCCAGGCTACCTAAAAAGTAACCTAAATAGGTTCAAAACCCAAAATGAGAGGCATAACAAAAGTAATATGACACGACACAGGGTCAATGAACTCAATTCAGTTAGAGCAGTCCTGATAGGTGTCATCCTGTTAAAGACTTTACAGCTAATGGATGACAAGCCATTAGGCATATGGAAAGAGGATGTGAAATATCAAAGAAAGTCAAGGTGAAATGACTCATGTGTGAGTCTGGAAAAGGGTTCTTAGCTGGAGGATGTCTGGGGAATGTGTGTCTGAGACAGCACATGAACTGTGGGAATTAGATGCCCCGATGCTAAGACACATATTATTTTATGTACTGCTAACAGCTAAAGCGTAAAACAAGATACACCATCATTCTGTGGGCACAGCTGACTTCAGAGATGTTTACGTGACAAGCACTTTAGAAATGATGAAATACGCTGGATACTAAGCGTGCAGAAGAACAGTTGTGTGTGTGTGTGTGTGTTAGTTGCTCAGTTTTGTCTGACTCTTTGCGACCCCATGGACTATACCCTGCTAGGCTCCTCTGTCCATGCGATTTTCCAGGCAAGTATACTATGGTGGGTAGCCATTTCCTTCTCCAGGGGATCTTCCCAACCAGAGATCGAACCCCAGTGTCCCACATTGCAAACAGATTCTTTACTGCTTCGGCCACCAGGGGAGCCTGCAGAAGAGCAAAAGACTCTAAAATTCACCTAAACACTATGGATCCAGTGAGTGGGGAGTGCTGTTGGTGAGAGAGAGACACTGGGGCCCTGCTTGTGCTAGGACTGAACACAGAGGCCAGGGAGCCAGGGCCTGGGAACGTGGGCTGCTGGCCACCCAGGTGGTCCAGGTTCCCAGGAAGGTAGAGAAAGAGTCCAATCTCCAGGAAGGCGGAGCTTATGGAGGGTCTCCTTCCTGCATGTGTTGTATTGCAGCTCCCGGGAGGAGAGCAGCAAGGGCAAGCCTCAGGCACCTAAGGGACGGGTCTGCAGGCAGCAGACGACCCCAAAGCACAGACTTGCTGTGCACGCGTGGGTCAGTGGGGAGGGAGCAGGCTGTCTGAGCAGGTGGACACAGACACGGGGACGCAGAAGAAATGGTGAAGGCAGGACGCCAGCGGGGCCACAGGGCTCCCTGGGGGAGATGTCCCTGAGAAAATGTCCTCATAAGTCTCCGTCATTGGCACTGAGACTTGAAGCACTTTGCAGACACTCCTTGAGAGCTGAGGTTCAAAGCACATTCAAGAGGAGCCGGAGGAGAGAAAGGTCAGGGTGCCCAGGGTTGTGGCGGCTCCTGAGCTGACCAGGCTCATTCAGGGGGGTCCGGACATGGGGGTTGGAGGCTCCGTATGCCCAGGAAGGAGTAGCCCAGCCACGGCCTTCTCACGCCTGCGCTGGGCTGAGAAAGGCCCTCCATCGAGGCAGGATGATGGCCAATCAAAGCCGACATTGGGAGTCGGGGCTTCCAAGTGGACAGTGCCTTGACCGTGGGGAATTGGCGCCTGGTCAAGTCCATATGTGCCTGCCTGTGGTGCAGCCCATTGTTGGGGACAGGGTCTGCTTGCTGTCATGTCCCCAGATGGAGCTGCAGGGCCGGACTGTCAGGGCAGGGATGCTTGGCGATTACTGCTTGGACGGACTTGCAGTACCGGGGTCAGGATGGACACTCGGGGGGAGAAAGGGGCATAGACAGCCCTCAGTGGGCCTGGGAGGAGGTATGGAGAAATGGCTGGGGGAGTGGAGGTAGCAGGAGAGCACTTCCTCCCTTTACACTGCTCCCACAAACTGATCCCCCCAAAGTGATGCCTTTTCAACAATTTAATGCAAAACGTCTGTCTGCGAGGTTGTTGAGTATATCGTCAGAGCCAGGCAGGAAACAGATGCCACATTCAGCTGGGGGGCTTGGGAAGAATTTAGTGGACGGGGTGTAGAATACCAATAAGAGGGGGTGCGGCCGTCCACCACCAGTGAAGTGGGGCGTCAGTGTTCACCCTGGACCGACCACGGGGGAGGGTGGACTCGGGACCCACAGACGCTGCCGGCACAGCAGCTGAGGCCTCTGTGAAGCCAACCCCCAGGCCCTACAGGGAGGGAATGGGGGCGGAAGGTCCCCCACCCTCCATCACCCAGCTGTGCATGGCATTTGCCCAACCCACAAGAAACCAGGAGACTCGGAGGGCATCTGGGCTCGAAAGCAGCCAGCAGCCGCACGCAGAGCCCGGGTGACAAGACACCCGGGAAGCGGCGGGAAGGCGGGGCTCCCGTCCTGCGGGCAATGGCAAACCCCACAGCGGGAAGGGGGCCCAGCCAGGCTTCTGGGGCAGGGGCCTCCCTGGGTCCCTAACAGCCGCCAGACTGCCTTCCTCATTCCGCAGCCACTGCCTTCCTGTAGAGATCCCCCAAGTCATTTTGAAACAGAGAAGGAAACCCTGAAGCTCTAGCTAGCAGAGCACTGCAGACGCTGCCCTGTGCGTTTAGAGATGGGGGATTTCTGCTCTATGACAGCCCTTGCTCCACAAACAAATACAAATGCCTTCTCTCTGGAGCAGACTCCTAGCACACAGAGCAGACAGCATGATCTGAAAAAGCCCAGAGCAGCAATTCCTACGGTAAGTTGGCTTTTCATTCACGACGTGTGGGGCAAAGAACAGGCAGCCCTCAGGGATCGACTGAATGGACATGACTTTATGTTCATCACCAGAAGTGATACAGAAGGGAAAAAAAAACACACACACAGTTAGTTCAGATCCTGGGACAAAGCACCTGAGTGATTTCTCACCTCCCCTTTCCAGGTCTATGGAAATTTCCAGGTGATTTCCAGCAAGATCGTTTCAGGATCAGTGGAGAGTGACTCACCAAGCCCAGCCGGGCCTGCTCCCTCTACAAGCTGATGAGTTTTTGGAAGAGAGGGACTCTGCTTGGTTCAGTCTTACGTGGTTGCCCAAGTGCCTTGCAAGGGTAATGACAGGCCCTAGCCCTGTTCGGGGAGATGTGTGCCTTGCCTAAAACCAGCCTCACAGTTGAAAAGCTCTAGCTGGAGACACAGAAATGTGGCTTACTGAGCTGGGCCTGGCCAGGAGAGGTCCCTTCACCCTACGGCTTGGCACATGTGCGTACCCACGCACAATACTTCTGGGGAGGTGCAGAGCATGGGGGATCCCCTCCACCACCCAGGCCACCAGGGTCTTTAAAACAAAGGACAGCGGATGTCCAGACTGTGGGTGGCTCGTGGCTGCGGCCTCTGAGAAAGGCTTTGTCCCCGGAAACAATTCTTGCACTCTGACTTTCAGGCGTGGTCCAGATGGGGGGGGAGCAGGGCAGGGAGGCCGGAGCGCTGGGCAGGCTGAACTTTCCCAGAAGATAATTTTAACCTCACACTGTCTGCTGCCTCTAAGTGGGGAACTGAAAGGAGGCGAGCCCCACCAACCCCTGCCCCACCTCAGGAGGAAGCCAACCAGGGGGTCTGGAAGAGGCTGGCACCTTCATTTTAAAATGAAAAGGCTATACAAGCATTGTGGAAATTTTACAAATAATGGGAAAGTGTTAAGAAGTGGGGTGGGGGAGGGGATTTGCTCATTACCTCACTGCAGCAAAGTGTTTCTTTTAAGTCCAAAGGAAAGTCTCTGTGCTCTGCTGTACTGTCATGTCCAGCTCTTTGCAACTCTACGGACTGTATCCCACCAGGCTGCCCTGTCCATGGGAATCTCCGGGCAAGAATCCTGGAGTGGGTTGCCGTGCCTTCCTGCAGGCGATCTTCCCGAGCCAGCGATCGAACTTGTGTCTCCTAAGTCTCTGGCATTAGGCAGGCAGGTTCTTTACCACTAGCGCCACCTGGGAAGCCCAGGAGAGTCTCTAGAAAGATCTTAAGTGGGGAGACAGCCCCATTTGTCTGCTGTGAGGAGAATGGGAGGGAGGGGTGTGGGTGGCCGGTGTCATGACCATTTGTTTTCCTGGTGAGGATACCCTCGGCCCGAGGAGGCTGGAAGGGTGATGGAGGCCTCAGAGGCGGTAGCTGGGGAGAGCTGGATTCAGCCCAGACCTCGGGGCTGCCAGACTTGGGGCTCCCACCTGTCCAGAGAGGCAACTGCCCTGATGGAGTGGAACGAGGGAAAGTGTGGAATCTGGCTGTCTGGGCCCAGCACCCTCCTCCCACTTCCATCCCCAGCATCTCTCCCTCCACTCAACAATCAGCCCTGCTGGGGCTGGACTCCCGCCCCGCCCTGTCCTGCCCACCTCTCACAGTCTGGAAGCCATCTCCCCCAGCCCTGTCTCTGCCCTGCCCTCTGCCAGCCCCTCAAAGGCTTTCCTTGGTCTTCCTTCTGCCCTCAGGACTGGTCTGAATCTTTAATCGCCTCCTCTTCCCCCAAATCTCCAACTTGGGGAAAGGAGGGAGAGGCAGAGGGACCAGGTCACGGATCTCGTGGTTCTATTGGGGCCTGCAGAGTTTGGGTTTTGTTCTAAGAGCAGAGTAAGTAGGCACTGCCCTACTCCTGCCCCTCCCCACCCCAACATCCCCACTCTGAACTGGGGAAGGGCCGTGGAGGGGGAGGGCGCCAGGGTGGAGATGGACCTGGAGCAGCCTTGTTAACACACCTGGGAGGGGATGGTATCTGACCCGGAATCGACCCCCGAGGTGTCTCCTTAGAAGCCCTTCCTCTTTCCCTGCACGTCCCCTCCTTTCTTGAAGACATGTGTGATCTGTCTGCTTCCTTTCCTTGCTCTTCCTTTGAAGTGGCCAGAGCCCAGGGCTTTGGGGCTAGGGCCAAGGAGGTGGTCAGCCGGCAGGGGATGTAGGTGGAGCAGGCAAGGTCAGGGCCTGGCCGGGGCCTGGGGCAGCCGAGCAGGAGACTGGCAAACGATGACAGATAAGGAGAGATGGGAGCTGGGCTCCTTGTTGCTGGAGAAGGGAGTGGGGATAGGCTGAACTCTGTAGTATCGGGCTGGAAGGGGAAGCACCAGTGTGAGCGCAGGTTAATATTTTTTACGAATGCAAGTAAATACTGATGCAGGTGTGTGAGTGTGTATGCTTGTCCACACACATTTCCTAGCTCTGTCTTCCACGAGGATCCAAAGGCAATAACTTCCCAGTTGCAACAAGCCTACCTAAATACTGCAGTGCTAAGTCTAGTGCTAAGTCACTTCAGTCGTGTCCGACTCTTTGGGACCCCATGGATTGTAGTCCACCAGGCTCCTCGTCCATGGGATTTTCAGGGCAAGAATACTGGAGCGGGTTGCCATCTCCTTCTCCAGAGGATGTTCCCAACCCAGCGATGGAACCTGCAGGTTCTTTACCACTAGCGCCGCCTGGGAAGCCCAGGTGTAAGCACTGTAAGTCCCCTGCATATGAATGAGTTGCATTCTGAGAACAGGTTCATAAATCCAATTTGTCTGTAAGTCCAATAAAGTTAGCCTAGGTACCCGACTGACACAATTGGCCATATAGTACTGTACTGTAATAAGTTTATACTTCTTTCCACACAAATAATATATAACAAACAAGAAAACAGTTTTAATCTTACAGTACGACACCTTGAAAAGCACAGTAGTACAGTACAGCAGCTGGTGTACAGGGGCTGGCATCAAGCAAACAGGCAAGAAGAGTCACTCACTGGAGGAGGGAGAGCAGGTACAGCTGAAGGATTACCGGCAATAGGAGATGGAGGGCAAGCTGCAATGTCACTCATGCCTGAGGCTGATGGAATGCACGTTCGCCTCCTTGAAAGCTCACAACTTGAAGGTCTGTATGTAGGGGACTTACTGTACTACCCTCCACTAAGAGAAACCAGCTCCTTGGATGGCTGAACTTAGGGTCGGAACAGGAAAGGTATAAGGTGAGCCTGGAACATCTTTTATCCCAGAAAGTAAACGTTCAAAAAATGATGCAGATTTGTCAAAAGGATTCAGGAGTCAGGAGACGACAGATAGGATGGTTGAAAGGACCATCTGGCACAATCTGAGCATCAAAATGCATACTAAAAATAGTGATCATTTATTGAATAAAATAGGAGTTCATGAGTCTATACAGATGTAAACAAATGAGCCAGGAAAGCTCTTTTCACAGTAGAATGCCAACTAGTAACTGTCACGGGGATGATGGGAACAGTCACCGTTTGGCAACCATCATAGTAATAATGGATTCGGGAAAGAATCAACAGATGCCAGAGATGCCAAGCCTACTGGGTGAGACTTTGAGGAGGAGCGGGCTCTCTAGATTGTCCCAACATGTCTTCTCACAAAAGAGTGCATCCTTTAAAAGGGGAAGATAGCACCTTTTCAAAGAGGAAACTTGGCTAACCCCACGTTAACCAAGCGGCAAAGTTAACTTCCCCAGTCATGGGACAAAGTGACACGGTGCTCTCCTGGGCCAGTACACGGAGGACACAGCAGTGCTTCTGTGGTACCTACCAAAATGCAGCCCCTGGACCCAGTTGCATGGAGACACCTAAAAACCCCACACTGAGGGGTAGGCTACAGAATTACCAGCCCATTCTGTGCAAAAATGCCAAGTTTCATCAAACTAGTCAATCCTAAAGGAAATCGACCCTGAACTGATGATGAAGCTGAAGCTCCAATACTTTCGCACCTGATGCGAAGAGCCAATTCACTGGCAAAGACCCTGATGCTGGGAAAGATTGAGGGCAAAAGGAGAACGGGGCAGCAGAAGATGAGATGGTTGGATGGCATCATCGACTCAATGGACATGAGTTTGAGGAAACTCTGGGAGATGGTGAAGGACAGGGAAGCCTGGCATGCTGCAGTTCATGGGGTCACAAAGAGTCAGACATGACTGAGCAACTAAATAAGAAAGTGAAAGTGTTAGTCACTCAGTCATGGCCAACTCTTTGTGACTCCATGGACTGTAGCTTGCCTGCCAGGCTCCTCCGTCCATAGAATTCTCTGGGCAAGGGTACTGGAGTGGGTTGCCATTCCGTTCTCCGGGGATCTTCCCAACCCAGGGATGGAACCAGGGTCTCCTGCATTGCAGGCAGATTCTTGACCGTCTGAGTCACCAGGGAAGCCCCTAACGACAAGGGATGCTATATTTACAAGCAACAAAGGATCCTGGATTAAACTTTGGGCCAGAGGGGCAGATATAAATAAATAAACACATATTTGTTTACATATATAAATATTTGTTTATATGTGAGTATATATATCTTATATTTTAAAAATATGTAAAGTGAAAGTCACTTGGTTGTGTCAGACTCTTTGTGATTCCATGGTCTGTATACCTATACATGGACTGTATAGGTATACAGTCCATGGAATTCTTTAGACCAGAATACTGGAGTGGGTAGCTGTTCCCTTCTCCAGAGGGTCTTCCCAACTCAGGAATCAAACAGTGGTCGCCTGTATTGCAGGCAGATTCTTTACCAGCTGAGCCACTAGGGAAGCCAAGAATACTGGAGTGGATAGCCTATCCCTTTTCCCATGGATCTTCCCGATCCAGGAATCAAACCAGGGTCTCCTCTGTTGCAGGTGAATTCTTTCCCAGCTGAGCTACTAGGGAAGCCCTTAAATATGTATATGTAAAACATATAAACAAATATTTATTTTTAATATAAATATTAAGTAATATCTATATATTGCTGTAAAGGACATTATTAAGACAACTGGAGAAATTTGAATGGGATCTGAAGAGTCTATGTTAATTTCCTGATTCTGATGGTTGAACAATGGTTATGTAAGAGAGAGTACATATTTAGGAAAAACACATTGAAATATTTAAGAGTGATGGGTCATTGTCAGCAACTGACTCTCCAATAATTAAAAAGATAATAATAGCATGAGAGCAAGAGAATGAGAAATTATTATGCTAAAATGTTGACTGGGGAAAGTGAATGAAGGGCATACAAGGAATTTTTGCACTATTCTTGAAATTTCTATAAATCTGATGTTATTTTCAAAATAAAAAGTGAAGAAGGTAATCAGGGTGGAAAAGATCTATATCCTAATCAGGATAGTGGTTCTATAGAAACAGTCTTTTGAACTATACATTGTAATAAAACGTTTTTAAAAAATTAGAGTGTGAACCTAACTCATTTAATTAACGTTCACACAAGAACAGACACACACCCAGAGGCGGAGGGGTTTAAAAGATTTTGTCCAACTCCTGTCAGAATAACCAGGAGATTTTTCACAAAATTAGAATAGATAATTCCAAACTGTATACAGAACTGCAGAAGAGCCAGAATTGCTGAAGCAATCCTGAGGAAAAAGAACAAAACTAGAGGTGTAACCATCCCAGACTTCAGACTATACTGCAAAGCTACAGTGATCAAAACAGAGTGGTACTGGCACAAAACAGACACAGATCAACAGAGCAGAACAGTGGCCCACACACAGGGACCCAGGAGTAAACCCACGTGTCTATTGTCAATTGATCTGTTACAAAAGGGCAAGAATATACATAGAGGAAAGAGTCTCTTCAATAAGCGTGTGCATGCTAAGCCACTTCAGTCACGTCCAACTCTGCAACTCAGGCTCCTCTGTCCACAGGACTCTCCAGGCAAGAATCCTGGAGTGGGTTGCCATTCCCTTCTCCAGGGAATCGTCCCGACTGAAGGCTCAAGCCCACAGTGTCTTACATCACCTCCTCTGGCAGGTGGTTTCTTTGCCACTGGTGCCACCGGGGAAGCCCTTCGACAAATAGCGGTGGGAAACCTGGACAGACAGTCTTGGACTAGAACGCTCCCTCACGCTTTATACAAAGATAAACTCAAAAGGGTTTCAAGACCTAAATGTAAGACATAAAACCATAAAACTAAACAGAGCATAGGTCTTTGACATAAATTGTATCAATATGTTCTTGGATCAGTCTCCTAAGGCAAAAGAAATATAAACAAAAATAAACAAATGGAACCTAATTAAACTTAAAATCTTTGCACACAAAAAAGGAATCCATCAGCAATGTGGATCAATAAAACCTATAGAATGGAAGAAAATATTTGCAAATTATGCGACCAAAAACAGGTTAATATTTAATGTACAAATAGCCCATACAGTTCAATAAAAAATACAATAAAAAATAGGCAGAAGATTTGAATAGACATTTTTCCAAAGAAGACATACAGATGGCTAACAAGCACATGAAAAGATGCTCAACATCACTATTAGAGAAATATAAATGAAAATCACAGTGAGGAATCACCTCACACTTCTCAGAATGCCTATCCTCAAAAAGTCTACAAATAACAAGTGTTGATGAGGTTGTGCAAGAGCAAGAGCAAAGAATCCTTGTACATTGTTGGTGGGAATATAAATTGATGTGGCCACTTATGGAAAGCAATACGGAGGTTCGTTTAAAAGCTAAAAATATAACCAGACTATGATCCAGCAATTTCACTCCTGGGTTTATACCTAGGAAAAATGAAAACACTAATTCGAAATGATACCTGCACCCCCTATGTTCATATCAGCACGATTTACAATAGCCGAGACATGGACGCCACCCAAATGCCCATCAACAGACGACTGGATTAAAAAGATCTATCCCCATAGAATGGAGTATCAGTCATAAAAAAGAATGAAATGATGCCATCGCAAGCCACATGGATAGACCTCGAGAATATTATGCTTAGTGAAATAAGTCAGAGAAAGATGAATACTATATGATATCACTTTTCAGTGAAACCTAAAAAATAATACAAATGAACGAATACACAAAACAGACTCACAGATATAGTTATCATACTTGTTATCAAACGGGAGAAGCAAGAGATGAAGGACAAATTAGTAGTATGAGATTGAGAGATACAAACTACTACATATAAAATAGATAAGCAACAAGGATGTACTATATAGCACAGGGAATTATACCCTATAATGATACATACTGTGCAAAAACGCTGAATCACTCTGCTCGAGTCCTGAAATTAGCACAGTATGGTAAATCAACTATACTTCATTTTGTTAAAAATGTATCTTGTCTAAAAATGTCTATTTATTTTAATTACAAGAAAGCTTTTCCTGTCTATATAATTCTGGAAGTCTGTGTACAAAAACTATATCCTGGAAATGTCTTGGATGCTCAGATCATCGTAATAATCCTGGTATGTGAAGAATGAAAGACAGTCACTGAACCGCTTAGCATAAGTGGATGGAGGTGAGATAGCAGCTGGCCCTAGTGGTAATGGTAACCCGCCTGCTAATGCAGGTAGACGAAGAGATGTGGGGGGTTGATCCTTGGGTCGGGAAGACCCCCTGGAGTAGGAAATGGCAATCCGCTCCAGTATTCTTGCCTGAAGAATCCCATGGACAGAGGAACCTGGCGCGCAGTCCATGGGGTTGCAAAGAGTCAGACGTGACTGAAGTGACTCAGCACGCATGCGCAATGGGTGTGCACACTTTCAATTGACCCGGGAGAGGGGTGCGGCACTCAGTCACATACACTCTTCAGGCTGGAGCTGAAATCCATTGATGAGCAGGGCAGGTTTTGATTTGTGACCAGGAGTCGGGGATGGGGGGTGGGGTGCGGGGAGCCTGATGGGACAGGAAGGCAGGGGGCTGGGGTAGGTATTGACATAGCTTCTTTCTCTCCTAGGCCCCACGGGCTTGGTTTAGCTTCTAGGAAAAATAAGAGCAAGGTGGAGACTGAAGTCAGGTTTTAGGGGAGCAGAACCTGACAGACTGGAAGATGGACCTTGGCACTTAGCACAGAGCCCCAGGCAGGGAGGGACAAGGACACTGGTGTTCTTCAGTTGCACAGGGCAGCATGAAACTTCTTCGCATGTCTAGCCTGCCACAGCCCTGCACGAGCAGGAGACAGGAAGGATGCTCTGTGTGGAGCCGCCACTGGACAGTCAGAACGTGGCAGCACTAGTCACGGGACAACTTGAAGAGGCCACCTTCTGGCAGCTTGTCTCAGAAAAGGCCCGGTGGTGTGGGTTCTTGTGCCTGAACGCTGTGAGTGGTACCTGGAGGACGGAGGAGGTGAGCGGAGAAGGGGAGTTCTCCAGGTCTGGGCCCAGGTCCCGGGGAGGGGGATCCTCCTTTCCGTGGGTCTTGTTTTGAAACTGGACAATCCTGGGTATCAATCCCTCAGGAAAAAGATGGTTGTGGTGACAAGGACACAGTTCCCTGCTGTATGTCCTGGGTCAGGGGCAGGGGAGGGAGCCCCCTCAGGGGTCTCCTGGAGCCTCTCTGGCCCTTCGCAGGTGAGGGTCCCACTTCCCAAAAGGGAGAAGCTGTAACGGGCCAAGGCACATTAGCTGTGTTATCTAATCCCCAGCCTCTCTAGTATCGCATGTGGAAGCCACTGCCCCGTCCTACAGATGAGAAAACTGAGTCTTGGAGAGGTGGAGCCGCTTGCCTGGTGGTCAGAGACATGGTCAGAAGGGCAGTCAGTGCTGAGGGGACATTTCGAGATGAGGAAGGGGATGGGAGGTGGTGGGTGGGGGGACCTTCTAGCTAGACATGAGGGTGGGGGCCAGACATGGGGCCTCACCAGCTCGGGGTGCAACCAGGTGGCTGGAGATCCTCCCGCAGGCTCCAGCCTCCAGCAGCTCAGCGGGCGGCTGGTGGTGAGAAAGCTGGCATGTGGGCGAAGCTCTTATCCAGGATGGCAGCAGGCCCCTTCCACACGGTGGCAGGTGGTATCAGGAGGGCAGTGGCTGACACTCGCTATCTGTGGGCACAGTCCCATCTCCACTACCTGCCCCTTGGGCAGGGTCCTAAAGCCACTTGTCTGGGGGTTTGAAGAGGGTAAGAACCAACACCAGTCTTGTTCTGAGCCTTCTCCGGTCAGAAGGGAGGGATGTGGCAACTCTGGGAGGAGGCATGAAGCTTAAAGGAAGAAACGGAGAAACTGGGTGTCAGGTCAGTCCAGCCCCACCCACCAGCGGCAACCAGAGGGACATCACAGCTCCAAGTTCACACGGGGAGCCCCCCGGGCCCCTTTCTGCCCAGATCCAGAGGTCCCGGCACTGGTGGGGGTGGGCTGCGTCTCGTGCCCAGCCAGCAGGCTGGGGTCTCCCATCTACCTTGTTCCAGCCAGCCCCCGTTGCCTGAGGCTGGATTCTTCAGCTTTGCTTTTGCCTCGTTTTTGGGCAGACTTCCCAGAACCGCTTGGCATGGGCTCCTCTCGCCCGCCAGTCTCCACGCTCACTTCTACATCTACATCCTTGCCTGAGTTCAGGGCTGACACCCCCATTTCTCAACCCACACCCCCTCCTTGGGCCTGCAGCCCCCCACCACTTCCTTCCTGCAGCCATTCCTCCCCAGGCTGCTCCTGACCAGCCACATACCCAACAGAGCCAGTGACTGGCAGGCCTGCCTCCTGCAGCCTCCCACTGGCGGAGCCCCAGGTGCCAGGTCAGCTCCTAGTCGTGGGTGTCCTGTAGGCTCGTTTAGTTTTTTGTCCGTGAGTGAGATCCCACTGGAATGTTGTGATCATAATAAAGCCCCAAATCTCTGCCTTTCACTTTCTGATATTTGAGCCCTGGGAGTAAGTCGTGCACTCTCCTTGTAGACTGAGCGGCTGATCAAGTGCTTTGAACCGCTCACATCAAAGGAGCTGCAGGCAGGGGAACTGGGACGCTTACATCTCTGGCGGGTACTGAAATGACAGCTCTCAGATGCTTCGTCTGAGATTGGTGTCATCATAGTCGGAGTAAGAGGGCAGAGGACGACAGCGCTACCTGCTACCACGCAGTCTGTGTACTTCAACAGTGGAACCCTTACCTGGGGGCCCTCAGTGAAGACCCTGGGAGAGGATGGATCCTTTGTCAGGAGAGGCACAGCTGACAGCTTAGAAATCGAATCACACCCAGCATCACAGAGAGGTTGTCAGCTAACCATGGAAAAGGTCTCTCTGCTTTCTCTAAGCATTCACATGAACAGATGCCGGGAGGATGAAGAAGGAGTGCCCTGCTGTAGAATTTTGCAGCCACAGCCTCCCCCATGGTACCTAGGGTGCTGTCACTGCACTAGAGCAAGAAGAACTTACATCCTTGCCCCATCGATGTCGGGCTTGGCCGTGCCGCTTGCTTTGATCAATGCATTGTAGGCCAAAGTGTCTGTTCCCAGCTCAGAGCTTAATGGACATCGTGGGTCTCTGCTTGCCACTCCTGGGCCTCTGTGATCTGATGGGATGAGGTACCCCAGTAAGCCTCCAGCCCCGAAGCATGGGCCGAGAATAAAGATGTGAAGAGCAGGAGCAGGCCCAGATCTAACTGGAAACCTGGAGTCCAGCTGAGTTCAGGAGAGCCCAGCCTAGCTCAACCAACAACCCCAAGAGAGGAAAGTAAATGTTTGTTGCTGTAAACTACTGAGATTTTTTTTGAGTGTTTGTTACACAGCAAATGCTGACAAATACAAGTTCGAAGAGGAGAATGAATTTTTCCTGAAATGCTACCTCCTCTGATTGAACATTCATGACATAATTTCTCCATTTACCCATGAGAAAGCTGAAGCTCTAAGAGGTTAGGTAACATGTTCAATGTCACACAGCTTGTATGATCCCCAGGACCTGCCACAAGGAACACACCCACATTCTCTGCATACCTGCTCTCCTGAGGCCACTGTCCTGCTATCTCATCCTTCCTGTAGACCTCCAGGCCTCTCGGGGCCCTGTCACCTTTCTGATGAGTCTGAGCCCCACTGTGGCACCAGAGATCCTGTCCCCACTCCCTACACATCTGTAGGCCCTGCCTCTCAAAGCCACTCTCTGGGATCAGCTTGTCAGCCCACCTTCTGCACCTGGGCAGGGCTGGAGTAGACCAGAGCTGGTGGCTCGTCAGGCCAGCAGGCAGACCACCCACCTGTGCTAACCTCTTACCATATGCCCCACCCAGGGCTAGGCCAGGGGCATTCGACAGGGATCGACACAGACCCAGGCCCTGCCCACAGCCTGGCAGAGAAGCAAGATGTGAGACAATAAACAGTGAACAATGACAAGCTGCAGAGGCTGAAAGAAGTCGCGCCTGGGGAAGGTACTGCAAGTGGACTAAGCCTGGTGTCTTTAGAGAGACAACACTCACGCTGAAGCGCAGAGGTTGCACAGTGATTGCCCAGGTCACGAGACCAGGAGAGGGAATGCTGACAAGTGCAAGTCTGAAGGGAAGGGGGAAGGAGGCATCACGGCAGGTAGAGTTCCTGAGCAGCACGTGCACAGTGCTGGGATCGATATAAATGTGTGGTTTCTCGTCACACTCAGGTCCTTATATGGAATGTGGTAGGTGTCTTACCCAATCCCCAGATCCCTTTACCGTCTATGCCCCCAGCCCCATCTCTCCTGGGCGCTCTGTGCTTTGCTGCTCAAGGCTTGAACCTGCAACCTTAAATGATTCTGCTTGCACACTGAAGCCACCTCATTCATGGGAGATCCTGGAGAAGCTGGACAGTCTGATTCTCTGTGCCTGAACCAGCTAACTCATGCCTGGATGCAGCCCAGCTCTTCACCTTGATGCAGAACAAACCCGGAGGTGTAATTCTGACTCCAGAGCTCCCTGTAGGGTCAGGCTGGCTCTGAGACTTCACCTGAAATTGTACCTTTGCTTGGCTTCTCTTCTTCACCCATCCTGTGTCCCCCATTCCCTCACTGGATCCTCCGGGGACCCTCTCTTTAATCTTCACTGATAGGGGTCTGATTCTGAAAGAACTTGACTTCTGACGGTCAACTCCCCAAATCAGTCCTTTGACTTGTCTGTCTTAAAACCTCCATCAACAGCTTGATCCAAGGATTTACCCTCAACTCAAGCCCCTCACCAACAGCAAAGAATTTGGACCCTCACTTGATGGAAGACTTGATCAGACTTAAAGTCCTTAGCTTCCTCTTCCTCCCCCAAATGTGACTGCCCATGAAGACCACCACCCTCTGCTCCCTACTTCTCTTCCTGCTGGGCTCAGCAGACTCTCAGCTCATATCCTACTTCACTCTGCACAGACCAGTTGAAAACCTAACTCTGTGATGGGGCCTCTGATCCTGTGAGTCCCTAAGTTGCCAAGAGGGAATATAGGGTGTCAAGTGAGACTGGATATGCTCAGAAACTCAGCACTGAGGTGACAAAACGAATCATGTATTTATTTCCACATTGAGAATAAATGAACAAAGAGATAAATATTGTTTTGAGAAGCCAATCAAACTTCCTTAAGTTTCTGTCAGTCTTACCATTTTACAGATGAAGAAACTGAGGCTCAGAAAGGCCAGATGACTTGTAAGTAGCATCACCAGGACCCCAATGCAGGTCTCAGGGCCCTTACTCTCAGCTCGGTGCCCCTGGACTCTGAAAGGCTGTTGTCCTCCAGTGTCTCAGCCTGCAGTGTTCTGAAACCTTTGGTATGAGGAAGCCTACTTTGAACTCCACCCAAAGGACCTTATTTACTAATGGATATTACATAATTAAAAGCCTCTCTCCCTTCCTTCCTCCCTCAACATCTTGCATTGTATAAAGAATTCCAGGAGCGTAGACCAGTGCAGCCATTCTGGAGAGCAATCAGATACAACTTCAACAAATTAAATACGTGAATATCCCATGACCCTTGGGCCTATTCTCCAGGGCTTACCTCGGGCCACCTATATGGATGGTCATCACAGGTTTCTTTGTGGTGGAGAGACCTTGGGGGAACTGAGTGCCCATCATGGGGAGAGAGGATGGGTAGAGTGTGGCCAAGGTGTACAAGGTGGGTGTTATGCAGCACCTAGAAGCAGACTGGATGTGTATGCAGCAACATGCAAGGGTCCTTTGGTGGAGAAAGTAGAAAAGAGAATGAGGCTGTGGGCATCACTCAGCACGTTGAAAATGCACGCATGCCAAACAGCAGTATTTTGTAAGAACCTATTCAGATACAAAGACACCCACTCAGCGGTTGCCTGTTAAAGGGAGGGTTATGCAAGCGCACGGTGGGGCTAGCAGGGATTAAAACAGTCTGTGAAGATTCGGCTTTATAGTGAGACGGCGCTGCGGCTTTGATCACGTAATCTGATTGCAAAAGTTGGGTGCTTTGTTGTGGCCTTTCTGATTTGACCTGAACTAATTACCAAAATCTTCTGGGTCTCAGTTTCCTCCTTGGCCAAATGGGAAGAGAAAAGTGGGCAAGCGGAAGTAATATTCAGTTAGAAAGCAGTGTGGCCCCAAAGAAAAGACACAAAATCTGAAGCCCAACGTGTGAGTGAAGCAGGCAGGGTGTGAGGCATTAGGGTGAGGCGGGGACCACGGCACACTGGAGAAATGTCTGCTGAAAGGGACCAGCTTCTGCTGAGCTCCAGTTATGTTCCCAAGAGTTGCCAAAATTTCAAAACATTCAAGGAAAGATAAAAATAGAGATTCTTAGAAATCTCGTATTTTTAATTCTTGCAGCTAATCTTTTAAAAACAGACCACAATAGTCGCAAATTCAGACCTTAGCTCCAACATTCAGTAGCTGTAAGGTCTGGAGAATGGCATTCAGCTATCTAGGGCTGAGCCAGTTTTCTGGTTCATGAATGAGGATTCTCAGATCTACTCAGCCAGGTATTAAAATGGGCTTGTATAATAAGTCCAGAACATGGCTCCACTATCATCAAGGGAGTATCTGCTCTGTGTTGAATATGCTAATTAATACAGTATCAAATCCTGCTTTTTGGATGAGTAAGCTGAATCTCAGAGGAATGAAAAATTAACAAGAGTCAGGTAGAAAAAAATATCTTCTCCAAATGTGATGAAAAGGAATGGGTAAAACTGAATTGAAATAATGTATAAATGAGGGTCTGGGGATTCAAGGGCTCTACGTAAAGTGGAAGTGATTATTAATCTGTCTGAGCCCTAACAAGTTATAGGAGTCTCTAATTAAGACATCTATGGTTCCAGGGGAACTTCCCCAATGGCTCTGTGGGTGAAGAATTCGCCTGCAAGGCAGAAGACACAGGAAAGGTGGGTTTGATCCCTGGGTTGGGAAGATCCCCTGGAGGAGGAAATGGCAACCCACTCCAATATTCTTGCCTGGAGAATCCCATGGACAGAGGAGCCTGATGGGCTACAGTCCAAATGGTCGCAAAGAGTCAGACACAATTAAGAGACTGAGCATGCCGCTTGGTCGCAGGGATTTCCCTTGTGGTCCAGTGGTTAAGACTGTTCTCCCCATGCAGGGGGCCCGAGTTCTAGCCTTGGTCAGGGAACTAGATCCTGCACGCCACAGCTGAAAATCCTGATGCCCCAACTAAAGATCCTGCATGTTGCAACTAAGACTTGGTGTAGTTAAAAAAAAAAAAAAGAACAAGAAGAAGAAG
>NW_011494730.1:4066998-4071227 GCF_000754665.1 Bison bison bison | reverse complement strand
AAGACTTCTGTGGTCCCAGAGGCAGCAGACATGACTGGGCAATAGCCAGCATGAGTTTATCACGGACCAGGGATGTGCTGAGGCCCACCTGTGCCTATTTGTTCTGGCTCAAAAGCCAATTTTTTTCCAGAATCCCAAGAGCTTGTTGTTAAATGATTCCACTATGGTGGAGGCGCTGGTGAGAGCATTCACGCCACGGAAACTGGCCAACACTGCAGACCAGGGCTTTGCTTTCTTCCCTGGAGAGCCGGCTGTCAAACATCTGCCGATGCAGGGGGCCCCCGCGCCATTTATCACTAGCAAAATCATTCTCTCAGTTCTTAGAGCCCTGGCTTCCTGTGCACACGTGTGTGCCTCACCCTCTGTGTGGCCCTGATCTCTGGAAGCGACGCTGGATCAGGAAGAAATACCATCGACACCAGATGGTTAACGTCTCATGGTGGGAAAGCAGAGGGGATTACTGTTCAGTGAGGAAAAAAACACTTTGTAATGAAGATGGCAAAGGCACAGATCAAAACAGGAAGCTTTCAGCCTGCCTTGCTGGGGAGGTGGGATCGCCTGAAGCTACGAGACGCTGAAAAGGAAGAAGAGCAAAGCATTGTGGTTGGCAGGGCACGGTGACACGTGTGGGCCGACCAGGCCCCCAGCGGGGCTCACCCTCAACCTCTGGGGGACAGAGGCTCAGGGCAGGCAGACAGGAGTGGATGGGCAGCTTGGGGTAAACATCTGCCCTGCAGAGGAACCGAAAGTCACCGTTTGCAGGCTCCTGCTGCTCTGAGGAAGTGACAAAGGCACCCTTCCACCGTGAGACTGAAGCCCCAGGCAGAAAGGGGGAATGCAACGATACCTGCTTCTACAGAATCCAAGCCTCATCCCGGGGAAGGAAGAGAAGTCCACTGAGAGAGCTCGGCGGTGGGGAAGGACAAAGAGGCAAGGACCAGAAACTGTGATGCTCACAATGGGCAGGATGGATTCTTTTGCGGTTTGCAGTTGAGTGAGCTTTGTGTCCACCCCAGGTGAGATGCTAGATCAGCTTAGTGACAGCATGGTTTGTAAGACGCTAAAGCGAGGGGCGACCCTTGGAGCCAGCAGGAGGTCACTGAGAAGAGACCAAGCTGGCTACTGTTAACACAGTAGAAGGTCAATTTATGTTTGCTAGCCTGATGAACTACATCATTTCTTGCATCTGACAGAGATCATGGCTCAATTGCCTACAGAGGCAGGGCAGGTGATATAAACAAGAGGAGTTGGCTGGGAGTGAGACATTAGGGAGAGGTGGGGACTGAGACACATCAGAGTGAAATGCCTCCGTGAAACGTGGGAGCTTCCACTCGGCTCCAGGGACATCACACAGGGTCCTATGGGTCTCAGGTTGTCAGCTTCCAAATTTTCTAGGGAAGCTAAAAATTCAGTATTATGTAAAATCTCTGAATTTCCATATTTTAAAATTATTTTCATTGTTTTTAATTTTTTTACCCATGCTGTGTGACTCTCGGGATCTTAGTTCCCCAACCAGGGATTGAACCCGGGCCTTGGCAGTGAAAGCGCTAAATCCTAACCTCCAGACCACCAGGGAATTTCCAAAATCTCTGAATTAAAAAAAAAAAAACAACCTTTAATTGGTTCATAATTAAAAAAAAAATGTCAGGCAAAGAGAGCACCAAATCCAATGCAGGGGCTGCCAGGTTGTGCTCTCTGGTATAATCTATATAGATTTCAATAAAGCATTTTGTGATCTTCATTGGTGATCTTTTGTTAAGAACCACGTGCAGGAATATTGGCTAGGCAGAGAAGACACCAGTGTCAGTCTGGACGTAGGTTTCTGCTGCTATTGGGGTCTTCCTCTCATTTACATCAGCGATTCCAATTAGGATCCAGGAAGTGGACTTATAACTGTGAGGCTACCACCAAGCTAGGAGGCATCTCAAATATGCTGGATGACAGACAGAACCAGGTCAAAGCAGAGCTCAGTGATCTAGAGCAAGGGGCTGGGTCACAGAGAAGACCCTCCTGGGCACCGACCCCGTGGCAGCGCTTGCCAGTATCCCATCCACTCTGCATTCCAGTTTGGGCATTGTTTGGTAGGTCCCTTCTTGGCACTACCATTTTGGGCCTTTTTTCCCTTTAATGAATGTTTTATTTCCTTGTCTTTGTTATGCATCCTCCTTCCAGAGCAGAAGCATCCTCCAAAATCAGGAGCAAGACAAACAGGGGATGGCATTGCCACCAGTGTCCATCACTTCACCGCAGGTCCCAGGCAGCATGAAACAAGCCAGACAACCTCCCTCCCTGCAAATGGCTCATATTGAGAAGAAGAGACAAATCTATCAGTATTTGCAGACAGCAAAATCAGGTACCCAGGGATGTCAAAAGAAAACATCCAAAAAATGATTAAAACTCATAATCATTAATTCAGAATTGCTGAATTACTGAATTCAGTAACTCGGAAAGATTATGCAAGCCCATCCTACAAAGGTCATAACACAGACGCCAACAAAACCTAATCAGAAAATGCCATGGAAAAGACAGATTCTGTTTGCCAAGGTAGCTAAAACAGCATCACATCCAGTAACTGTGAAGACGTAAGAAAATAAAAAAGACAGTACAAGAGAGACAGAAAAGAAAATCTGAATAAATGGAAGAGATGCTCCATTCTCTGACAGGACTTGACAGTATAAGATATGAGCTATCTTCTAATTAATCTATAAATTCAATGCAATTATATAAAAATTCAAACTGGGTGTTTTTTTTAGGGCCCTTTAAAGCTGATTGTAAAATTCATCTGGCAAAGAAAATGCATGGAAACCATCAAAGAATAAAGAAGACAATAAATACAGCTCGGTCTCTGGGATACACACAATAAAGTCACAGCCACAGAAACATTACGGAACTGAAGCAAGACTAGATTCATCAGTCAGTGAAAGAGAAGTAAGATTCCCTAGATTAGGACCATGTGAATTTAGCACGTGATAAGTGGTGTAGTGAATCAATGGGAAAAGGATGTGTTATTTAATCTATGGTGTGGCTTTCCCTAGAAGATAGCGATAGACTCTACTTTTTTACCAAATGCAAAAATAAAGAGCTGAACATAAAAGATTATTATAAAAGTGTAGGAGAAAATAATATTTTCCCTGGATAAATAATATTGAGGTGAGTGATTCACAAACCCAGAATCCACAAATGAAAACATTTGATTACAAAAAAGTTATAAACTTCCACATGACAAACGAACCATAAACAAAGTTTTTTAAAAAATGACAGGCTGGGAGAAAATATTTACATTGGAACTAACAAAAAATTAATATGCAAAACATATGAAGAGCTTTTTATGGTCGGAAAGATTTTTTAAAAGGAAAAAACTGACAAAGAATATAAATAGCCAATTCACAGGAAAGAAAATACACATAGCCAGTGCATATGTGAAGATACACTTATTCTCATTTCTTTATATTTATACTTATTTATTTGGCTGCACTGGATCTACGTTGTAGCATGCAGGATCTTTGCAGATTCGAAGGCTTAGCTGAAGCCTGTGGAATCTAGTTCCCTGACAAGGGATTGAACCCCAGGCTCCCGGCACTGGGAGTGCAGAGTCTTAGCCACTGGACCATCAGGGAAGTCCCTGCTGATCCCCATTTCTAATGAGGAAAATGCAAAATAAAATATTGAGATTGTATTTTTCCCCACTGTTTGATGAAAGTAACAGACGCTGATAATGTCCAGTATTGAGATAATGTCCGATACTGAGAAGACAGGGCACATGGTGGGTGCAGAGTGGTATCAGGTGTGAGATGACTCCTCGGAAGAGGTTTGGGCAGGTTGTTTTGGCTGTTTCTACAATACACAGATTGTAGATTGCATTCCTTCAACCTCGGAATAGTTCATCCCAAAGGGAACCTCCACACGTGCACAGCACAGAAAAACCTACTGCTTATTGCAGTATTGGGGTTTTTTTTGTAGTAATAACCAAAAAAAAAAAAAAAAAGGAAATTGTCTAAGAGGAGGAGGACGAAGTATATTGTATGACAATTGAAAAGCACAAAGGTATATGAACAAACTAGGCTGGATCTCAAAGACAGATTGCTACGGGAAGAAAGCAAATTGCAGTACAATATGAACATCATGATCCCATTTAGAAAAAAAAAACAAAAACCGTATACATTTGTACAGGCTCAAGTTTCTATGTAAATGCACCCAAAGTGGCAAATGCTGAATTGCTGGCAGTGGTT
>NW_011494730.1:4066396-4066898 GCF_000754665.1 Bison bison bison | reverse complement strand
GAGCCAATCTCGCGACCTCTCTCCAAACGCCTCAGGAGGCTTGACTCCCTTTAGTCCACCCAGTGAGCTCCAAGAGATGCCCGTCGCGACTCGAGAGCAGAGCGGGGTCTTTGCTTCCACTCGAGATGAATGCCTGTCTCCCCGGGTGCGTCTGGAATGCAACCCAGAGATAACGGTCGCCCCCGGAGAGGAACATTGGCTTCTGGACGCAAGCCTAGATGAGGTCTATTGGCCCTGCAGTCACTCGAGAGCAATCCCCAGCTTTCCTCCGCAACTCGAATGTAAGATTGGACTACCCTGGGCCAACACAAGAGGCATCCTGAATTCCCCGTCGTAACTCGAGAATCCCGCCGCAACTCGAGAAAAACCACGTGGTTCCCCCGTCATCGCAAATGAAGCCCTTTCCCGCTACAGCGTCTCAGGAGAAGTCCCACGTGAGGAATTGGAGGTCGAAACGGTACTTGGCACCCTTGATGCGCCCCCACAAAGTTCCCCGGCATCC
>NW_011494730.1:4051193-4066296 GCF_000754665.1 Bison bison bison | reverse complement strand
GGGGAGGGGGGGGGCAGACTTTCACTTTCTACTCTGTGCTTCTGTTTTGTTTGAACGCTTGTAAAAGAATATATTCATGTTTCTCTTAAGTTGAAAAAGAAAGCAAAAAAAGTATATATATAGAAAGAAAGAGAGAAAGAAAACAGCAGCAACTGTTGTGAATAGACCTGCCATCCTCAGACAAGGGTCTTGATGCCGGGGTCTCTCCACCTGCCCCTGACCTAGAAGAGCTCTACCTGAGAACAAGCGGGGGGCTTTGGGGGCTCTGCCTTGGGGGCTCAGTCCCTGGTCATCTCTAGTAGAGTTTTACAAAACAATGGCGACACATTTTTCAAGAAATTAACCCACCACCCAGTTTATGCGTTGAGTGGTTTAAATTCAACACATGTTTTTCCTAGAGGGGTTGGAGGAATAAAAGGTAATTTTTTTTAAAGGTTTTTTTTTTTTTTTTTTATCAAAACATTGTGAAAGTACTAAGTGCTGCGGAATTGTTCATGTTAAAATGATTAATTTTGTGTTATGTGAATTTCATCTCAATCTGTACAAAAACCCACAAAAACAAGCAACCACCACCTCCCTACCCCCGTGGCACCCTGTTATCTACAGAACTGACTCTAAACTCCCAGCCGAGTGCTCAAACCCTTCATATCAACCTGATCTCAACCTTTTCACCCCCAGTTTTCTCTACTGGGAGTCCTATTTGGGACCCAACATGACAGCAACCCTATACCCCAAGATTTCTGGGACAATCTTGTTTCCCGTAATAAATTAAAAAAAAATAAAGACAAGAAGTGAAAAGTTTTAAAAAGTATTACTATAAAAGTTATGTCTTGGCCATGGTTAAAAAGAATCAAAATAGTATGAAAGTTATGAATTGCAAAGTAGAAGCCCTCTTTTCATTGGTAACCCCAAATGGTAACCCCTATTCTCGTTAACATTTTTCAGATACCTCTTCTGCCAACTCTGATGTTTGTGCAGTACTGTGTGTATATTCTACCCCTTAGCAAACAAAACCCCAAACTCTCAAACGATAATCTTGCACCTTCTTCTTTTAAATTTTGGGGATTTTTCCAACCTATTACACGCAGGTCTGCCTTAACTTTTTGAGCAATTGGTCAGACTTCACTTCATGTAATGGTTCCCTGCCCATCACAGTTATGCGGTTTTCTGGTTCCTCTTGGTCCCCGTTTTGATGTGATGCTGCAGTGAATGTCCTTGTACGTGTATCTTTGCCCACGTGACCTGTTGGACACATTCCTATGGGGAAAGGGTCATTCCTTATGTGGACCAGGTGCCACAGATATTCATGGATGTTGACAACTTGCCCTCCAAGGCATTAGCCCTGGTGTGCGTTCTTTCTCTTCCCATGAGACACTTACTGCCATCTCCCCCACCTGAACATGGTGTTCAGACTTTAACACTGATCTTCACAAATCACTTGAGGATCTTGCTTAAATGCTGATTCTGAACCAGTGTGTCTGGGCCTGATTCTCTGCGTTTCTGACATGCTCTAGGATGATCAACAGTTGTTGCTAGTCTGAGGACCACACTTTGAGTAGAAAGGTTCTAGAGCAATTGCTAGCTAATAAAAAAAAAAAAAAGTGAGCCTTATATGTGATTTCAAATTTTCTTGTGGCCTTATTAAAAATAATTTTAAAAGATCAGGTGAAACTAATTTGATGATTAGATTTTATTTAATCCACTACATCCCAAATATTAGGATGTTGATGGGCAAAATTACTATGAGATGTATTACATATTTTTTTTTAAGTATTTGAGATCTGGTGTATACTTCACATTTTGTCCATCTGAATTTGGACCAGCCACATTTCACGTGCTCATTGGCCACATGAGGCCAGTGGCTGCCATATTACCCAGTTCTAGAGAATCTCCTGGGCTCTACGGGGCTGAGGAACAATGTCTGGTTCTCAGACCCCAGGGAGTGGCTCAGAGCTAATAGGGTGGGAGGCAAAAGAAGGGCACCAGGAGGCATGAGTGAGAACAGATTCAGCAGCCAAAGGATGTGTGGCCCGAAATCGCCCTGAGAGGAGGGCACAGTAGGAGGGAGCTCTGGATGGCATGAGGACTCTAAGCAATGTGGCTATTATTACTGTTATTATTACTCTCTGTTCCTAGGCAACACTCCCAATAACTTTCTTTACCTAAAAAAAATTGAGACATGATTGCCACATAATATTATATTAGCTTCTGCTGCTGCTACTGCTAAGTAGCTTCATAGACTCTGTGTGACCCCATAGACGGCAGCCCAACAGGCTCCCCGTCCCTGGGATTCTCTAGGCAAGAACACTGGAGTGGGTTGCCATTTCCTTCTCCAATGCATGAAAGTGGAAAGTGAAAGTGAAGTTGCTCAGTGGTGTCCGACTCTTCGCAACCCCATGGACTGTAGCCCGCCAGGCTCCTCTGTCCATGGGGTTTTCCAGGCTAGAGTACTGGAGTGGGGTGCCATCGCCTTCAGGTGTACACAATTGTATATATTGGAAAATGATTGTCACGATATGTCAGGGTAACGTCTATTGCTGCACATAAGTTACATTTTCTTTTCTTACCGTATGAACTTTTAAGATATACTCTCTTAGTGACTTTCAAACATACAATTCATTATTTTAAGATACACTGTCTCAGTGACTTTCAAATACACAGTTATTAACTGTAGTCGCCATGGTGTACACTGCATCCACAGGACTTACGTATCTTTTTTTTGACTGCACTGGCCCTGTGTTGTGGCTCAGGTCTTTGCTTCCCCACAGCATGTGGGATCTTAGACCCCAACCAGGGACTGAACCGTCATCCCCTGCACTGGAAGGCAGATTCTTAACCACTGGGCCACTAGGGAAGTCCCCTTACTTGTCTTATAACTGGAGGTTTGTATCTTTTGATTACCTTCATTTTAAGACTCACAGCACACTTAAAATTGTGTACCATTCACTCTAGCTGACCATGATACTCTTATTGCCAAATTTTTGCAAAATTTTTCTCCCCCAAATATCATAGGACCGTTGACATTTAAAGCTTGCCTCAGTGAGTGCTCAAAGCACTTCACATAAGGTCCTTATGACTATTTTTGAGATACCAAATATATTACAGTTTCTAAAGTTAAATTTCAGAGAAATTCATTTACAGTGACAGTTTCCCAGAAGAAGCAAGGCCATGTTTCGACGTCAGGGGATTTTATTTCTGTTTCATATTTCAGTTTGAACTTCCTTACCCTTCTTGTGACTTTCCTAAGAAAAAGCAGAGGCAACAAATGTTGATCTGCAGGAATCCTTAATACAGAAAAAAGAAGACTTAGTCCACAGAGTAATTTTGTGGTTCCTGCCTGGCTGGGCGAAAACCACCTAGACTTCAAGCTGCATTCACATTGGAAATCTACGTATATCTCCATTTCTTTCAGGACATGCCGCTTTATTTATTTTTCTGCTTCTTGCTGTGTAAACATTTTCGTCATGGGGTCCAAATCTGTTCACCCATACCAGCAGGAATAAACACTTTGAGGTGCAAAGCATGGGGTGGGGCTCAAGGGTGCAGAGAGCTGGGTCTGCAGTGGGGATGTGTCCTGGGCCATCTGGGGGCCAGAGACTGTCCCAGGCCTGGGGCTCTGTGATTGGCTCAGTCCATCTCAAGATGGAGGAGGGGGTGGGCAATGGGGAAAGAAGGGGCACCATGGGTGTCTGAGCCCTCCTCCAGTATGCAAAGTTCACCTTCAAAATAGCCATTTCCCTCTGACACACACGGTGCAGGAAACTCATCTTCTTCACTGTTTCCATTTCCCCTTTTCTCTCACCCCCAGCAAAGGTCTTGTATTTAAGAGACTGCCCGGTTTAAACTCCCCTCCTCCAAGAACTGAGCCATTCATCTCTTGGCACTGCTTGGATACAGCTGTAATTATAGCTGTACAAGCTCATCGATACACGAAGAACATGGACTAATCATTATCTTTCAAAAGCCGTCATGGTCCCAGTGGTCCTGGGTACAGGCGCATCACCCGTTTCCCCATTGCCAGGAGCTTCAGAGGGATATTTTTAACCTTAATTACATATCCCCGAGTTGCTCTCCTTTCCAGCTTGCTTTTCTTTGTGTGAAACTCTCGAGGTACTCTGAAGGAGACAGAAATGACAGCTGGCAGATAAGCTCTGCGTCCTTAGCCTGGGAGTCAGCTTGCAGAGGAGCTGCCTCGGGGCAGATGAAGCCTGGGGCAGCTCCTGATTAACTCTGCAGCCCGCCCCCAAACTCCCCCGCTGCCTTTAGTTCTTTCCAGACCCGTCCTGGTGTGCCCAGTGCACCTCTGCGTGTAGGCAGAGCAGATTATGAAACAGCGGCCCCCGTCACTCCCTGCTCCTCTCTGTGGATGTTCTTGTTATAGGAGAAATTGTAGAACCCTGAGCTTGCAGGCATTTGGAGGTCTCTAGTCCACGCCCTTCCTTTTACAGGTGAAGAAATGGAAGACATTCCTCTCTCACTCATATATTTATGCCTTGTTCAAGCTTTTAGCAAATACTTAGGAGGCTCAGATGGTAAAGAATCTGCCTGCAATGCAGGAGACCCAGGTTCCATCCCTGGGCTGGGCAGATCCTCTGGAGAAGGGAATGGCTACCCACTCCAGTATTATGGCCTGGAGAATTCCATGGACAGAGGAGCCTGGCGGGCTGCAGCCCATGAGGTCGTAAAGAGCCAGACACCACTGAGTGACTAACACTACTGAGCCCTAATCTGTGCCAGGCACTCTCCTAGAGGTTATAGATACCAGTGTGAGCCAGACAGACAAGGTCTTATCTCCCCTGAGTCTTCCATCCTTACGGTGGAGACAGATGAGAGGCGAGTGGGTCAATAAATCACAAAGACTGTCACTGAGGGAGCTAGAGCCACAGCGCCTCAAAGATGCCCACGTCTCAGTGCTGCCTGGAACCGCTGATAGTGTTTTATTACATGGTGTTGGGGAATTAAGATGCAAGGTTATCTTGAATTATTTAGGTGGCCCAATCCAATCCCAAGGGTCTTCATAAGGTAAACAGGGAGGTTGGAGAGTCAGACCCAGACAAAGCGTGATTGGCCATCCCTGGCTTTGACAATGGAGAAATGGGCCATGAGCCAAGGATCACAGCCCTGCCTACTCCTTGACTGTAGCCCAGTGAGACTCATTTCAGACTTCCAACCCTCAGAACTGTAAGATCATCATCTGTAATGTTTTTAAACCACTACATTTATGGTAATTTGTTACAGCGACAATAGGAACTAATCTCGTTGCAGACAATGATAGGGGTTATAAAGAAGAACAAAATAATGAGGGCATGCCTTTAGATGAGGAGACCTGGGAGTGACATCGGGGCAGTTGGCTATGTGGTGACGTCAGGGGACAGAGTCTGAGGCAGAAGCCAGGATAAGTACGAAGATCCTGGGGCAGGGAAGAGCTTTGATAGGATTGGCTATCCTCTCAATGCCTTTCCAGGAGAGACAGTCATTTTATTGTCTGCTTTCCAGAGCAGCCACTGGCCTTTCTTGCAGACTTCTGAGTAACCTTTAGATCTGTTCGTTTAAATGCCTGGGCTCCCTCTTTAAGGACTGGTACTGTGTCTTTTCCTTATCCCAATATGAGGTGCTAAGGCCTCATTTGCCAGTCATTGGATTTGGGGAAACTCATGTCTCCAAGACTTTAGAACTTTCCCCCCAAATCATGAGGCAACACAAATATTATCGAAAGGCAGGGGGACACTCTGATCACCATCAGCCTCCTGGAATTTCTTTACTTGGACAGTCAGGAGCAGAAGAAATGAAGGGACTTTGGAAACTTCCTACTTAACCTCTTCTGGTAAATCCCTTTGTAGAAAATGACTACGCGATAACCTACTAATTAATATTGAGGGGAGTGAGAAATTTTGATTTCTTGGGGTTGCTAAAAATGGGGCACATCTCTGCTAAGAACCAGGCGAGGGAGTTAAGGTTAACCTCAAAAGTTTTCTTGAGCACCGAGAGGGAAATTGGGGCACTGTCTTTCAAGCCAGGTGCAGCTGGGCCTTTTGTTTGGCCAGTGGTCAGGAAGACTGCCCTGGGCTGGGCTCCACGACAGACACAGAGATGAACGAGACCCTCTCTGTTCCCGAGGCACCCATTGTCCCCTGTGGGAGACTGCCACAGGGCTGAGTACCACCCCACATGGCAAGGGCATGGTAGTGGGAAGACGGCAAGTGCCAGGGGAACATAGAACAGAGGGAGGTGATTTGGGGGAAGGATTGGCTGGGCCATTTGCTTCCTCCAATTTAAGGGGAGCTCCTTTTGCTGTAGAAGGTTCCCAAAACACCTCTACTTTAAGCTCTACACACCTGGGGTTCAGGGTGTCATCTTGCTAAGTCCTGGGTCTCTAGACTGAATGTTCTGTGCAGGCAGAGACTGACTCTGTGAGGCTGACTGTTGGCCTTCTTGTGCTCAACTAATATGTGTTGAATGAATGAGTGGATGAATGAATGGCTGTGTGGAGTCTCAGCTAAGTCATTCTGGAACATGACCACTCAGCTTAAGAACAGGGTCATCTTGAACCTCATTCAAGAAGGTTAATGGCTCAAATGCTACACAACTCACAGCTGGTTCCATAGCTGGGGCCAACTTTCTGTGGTTGGGAAAGCAAAAGCCAGTAGACATGGTGGCAGCTTGAGATTTAATCTGGCGCTCACCTTCCAGCCGGGGGGCCCCACTGGAACAGAGAACCTGCCCAGGATGCAGAGGCAATCGACCAAGGCATGAAAAATCAGTGCCAAGTCAGTAGATAAAGTGGACAGTGTGGGCCCAGTTAAGAATGACAAGAGCAGCGAGGGCAAAGCAAGCCCTAATTTTAAATGAAACACATAGGCTTTCTACGTTTCTATATGTTTAAGGGTGGCAGCAGAATTAATTCATTCAGTAAATACCTACTGGGGTCTCCCCCAGTGGCTCAGCTATGAAGAATCTGCCAGCAATGCAGAAGATGCGGGTTCAATCCCTGGGTCAAGAAGATTCCCTGGAGAAAATGGCAAATGGTATTCTTGCCTGGGAAATCCCATGGACAGACGAGCCTGGTCCATGGGGTTGCAAAAGAGTCAGACATGACTTAGCAACTACAAATATCTATTGAATGCCCACTATATGCCAGGAACAGCTCTAAGAGAAATAATGAATAAATCAAGCAATAAGTATATAAAGTTAGGTACTCACAAGTGCCATGAAGAAGATAAAGCAGGGTAAGGGGTTTGAGAGCCATAGGTGGGGGGCAGAAGGCAGGTGGATCTTTCAATGGAGTAATCAGCAGCTATTTTCTTAGAGGAAAGACTCTTTTCTGTTGGATAGCTCTAAGGAGCCTCTTACATGTACTAAGGTTAGACCCAGAATCTGATCTTGACAGTGAAGTTACAGAAGACACTAAACCATTCTGCAAGAAGCAAGTAATTGCTGAAGTACTGATTGGATTGGTTTCTGTGCTTCTTCTGGTTAGAGTTGGAGAAAGGGATGTCAAACCCCCCAGGATGTGGGGCATGGAGACAAGCAGCACGAGTATCTGGGTGGGCGGGAGTGGTCCTAGCAACATGGCACAGGCCTCACTGAAAACAGGAGACACACGTCAGCGGGGATACACATGTCAGACCATGGTTTGTGAGCTTCTGGTGCAGTGGAACCTGATGCTGAACTGAAAGGTCTCTTTTTCTCCTTTGAAATTCCCCCAGAATAGTCCAAATGTTTGCATATTGAGGTACTTTTAGCTGCACATAACAGAAAACCCAATTTAACTGCTGTAGTTGAACGAAAAGGAATTAACTATCTCACAAACAGGAAGTCCAGAGGCCAGGCAATAACCAGGCTGCTTAATCCTGCTCAGTTAATTCAATGGCATCACTGAGGACCCAGGTTCATTTCATCTTTCTGTCTGTCCTCTGCATCCTGGCCTCACTTTCCAGTGACTGCCCCTCTTGGTTTCAAGATGGCAGCAGCAACTCCAGCAATCACATCCTACAACAGCATCCAAACTTAGAAAACAGATCTTTTCATCCTGTGTCTTCTTCTAAGACAAATGAACCTTTACCAGAGGCCTTGTGGAACATTTCCCATCACATCTCATTGATTACTATTGCATCATATTCCTAGCAATTACATTACATTACAATAGTCCTGAATACTCATTGGAAGCACTGATGCAGAAGCTGAAGCTCCAATACTTTGGCCACCTGATGCAAAGAACTGACTCATTAGAAAAGACCCTAGGAAAAGAAAGGTTGAAGGCAGAAGCAGAAGCGGATGACAGAGGACGAGATGGTTGAATGACATCAACTACTCAATGGACATGAGTTTGAGCAAGCTCCAGGAGATGGTGGAGGACAGGGAAGCCTGGAGTGCCGCAGTCCATGGGGTCGCAAAGAGTTGGACATGATGAGCGACTGAACAACAACAACAATATTCCTGCGCTTAGACCCACCAACCACAGCTGGTGTCGGCCCCCGTGTGGGCTCTGCTTTGGGCAACAAAGAAGAAACGGTCCACCTGAGGCAAGGTGGACCGGGAGGCTTAAAGCATGAGAAGCAGTGACAAGATGGCCAGAGCGGGGAGGGGGAAAGGGTAGAGACAGTCATTTGGAGGTAGAGAGGGCAGACAGAAACCAGAAGACCTGGAGTCAACACTTACTAAAGATCAAACAGAAGAAAAGTCTTCTGAGACAAAGAAAGACCCAGGTTTTGCAAAGTGAACAGGCTGAATACATTCCAGGAACTATTGATGCGAGGAAAATGACAAGGGTGGTAAAGAATTCCCACCAGCTTCAAAGCAGAAAACGAAAAATACTGGTTCCCTGTAATGGGACTGGTACCAGCTTGGCCTTGGATTATTGTATTTTAATACATTGTGTATACTAAGTGTCTTTAAAACTTTTTTTTCTTTTAATTTTTGGCCACATCATGCTGCATGTGGGATCTTAGTTCCCTGACTGGGGATCAAAACCGCGTACCCTGCCTTGGAAATATGGAGTCTTAACCACTACCAGGGAAGTCAGGCATACTAAGTTTCTGAAGACAGTAGAACACCGCCTCTGTAGAATTTTGAGGGGAAATTTGGTCCCCAAGAATTTCATCTTCATCAGATTTCCTTTTGGATCTGATGGCAACTGGAAAATGTTTTGAGATACCCAGAAGCTTGGGAAACAGACCTGTCCTTGTTCTACAGCAGATTACACTAAAATGAAATAAAATTACATGAAAATGCAGGCTTCTAGAATGTGGCTGTCACAGCCTAGAGGGACTGCCTGGTTGCCGTGGAGCCTACCGGGGGCCCCGCTGTGGACCACACGGCCGCCGAGTCCTGCAAGGCGGCCCCGCAGGCGTGGCTTCTGTCGCCCATGCATCTTCTGCTCCTCTTGTGCAACGTCAGGAAGTCTGTGTTCGAGCCACATCCTTCGCCCAGCGGCTCAGACGGAATCTTTTACTTCACTTGGTGACCACTCAGAACAATAACAGCTGCCACCCTCTTCCTGAGCTAAACAACAATGGCTCAACCGTCAACCCTCCCGGACACTTGTGACGGAACAGCTTTTAGAAAGTTGTTTTGTTTTTTTCTCTCTCTTCAAAAGCCACATTGACCAGAGCAACGTGACGGCCACTGTCAGGGACCAGGAACTGAGTCATGAGTCTGTCGCCCGAACGGCTCAAGCCACCGGGGTTTTCTTCTAAATGGGGAAAGAAGACCTGGAGACTATGAGGCAGATGGTTTCAAATTCCCTCTTCACCCAAAGTTGCCTTAAAATCTGAGTCTATGTTCCTGTCTTGACTTCGACACTCACCAGCCAGGGCAGAATCTCAACCACAAGAAAAGACAGGAAGTTTGCAGCAAACGTCACCTTGACGGTGGACCAGTGGAGGCTTTTATTTTCTCCTTTATTCTTCTGGGTAGGAAGGATGTCAGAAAAGCAGCGAGGGTGGGAAGGTCGCAGGATGGAGCTGTAGGCCCCAAGCACTTGGACTGTGGCAGCGGGCTGTTTACATGCCAGCCTTGGGGCCTCCCCTCAGGGCCGTTCCAGCGGACCCATCAGGACTGCTCGCCCTGCCTTGACGTCCCCGGGAGGAGGGTCATTGCAAAAGGCCTCAGGAACCCCAGGCCTCACTCTGGAGTCAGCGCTCCTCCTCCGAGGGCCACTTCCCTTTCCATGTCGGGGCGGGAGTCAGGGCCTTACGAGAAATCCACTCTCAGTGTGGGAAACAGGGCTGAGGGGCCGGCCCTCAGAGTCCTGCCCACCCCCAGCACCAGCAGCTCCACCTCCAGTCTGGAAGGTTCTCAGGCTCAAGGGCAGCTGTTGAATGACAGCTTAAATATCTGAGCTGCTGGGGACACTGCGGAAACCCTCAGCCCGAGGAGCCGAGCTGAGGGTGCCTGATCGGCACAAACTGGCCTCCTTCCCACCACCCCTGAGCACCGCCTAGAACCTTCTAGAACTCCCTTCCTCTCCCTTCCCCTCCCCCTCTACGGTGTCTCTGTGCCTCCCTGTTTCCCTCTTTTTTTTTTCTATCAGAACTGCCCCCACCACTCATTTCAACCCCTCCCTCTTTCTTCTTTCACTTTTTCTTCCTCCTCCTTATTTATTTTTTGTTTTCTTTTCCTTTTTGGGCAAGCATCTGGGACCCTTGTCCCTAGCCAGGGATCGAACCCACGACCCCTCCATTGGAAGCAGAGTCCTAACCACTGCACCAGCAGGGACGTACCTTCCTCCCTCTTCTCTTTCTTTCCCTGTTTCCCTCTCTCCTCCTTCACTGTTCCTTCTTTCTCTCTCTCCCTTTCTCCTCTCTCCATCCCATTTCCTGCCCTTCTTCCCTCCTCCTTCATCCTAGCTCGAGGTAGAACTGACTTAGCCTGGTTCACAGGTGTCCTCATCTTGTTCGAGGTCTGTTTCTCTCAAAGCAAATCAAGACTTTAAAGGCATGACGGATTTTTTTTTTTTTCCACTTTATGATATTGTATTGGTTCTGCCATACATTGATATGAATCCGCCAAAAAAAAAAAACAAAGAGAATCAATAAACAAATAAATAAATAAAGAGACAAATAAATAAAGCCAGGCCGGCGGCTCCCCCTCCTGCACACCTCCCCGCTAACCCCGCCACTGACCACTGCCCCTGGTTGCATATTTTACCTGCAGTCTGGGAGGCCTGATTTTGAGCCCCACTTTACAACAGAGTCACACCCACGCCCGAGACCACACAGCTGGCACAAGCTTGACTTGACCCAGCTGAGAACTGGGTGGTTGGCTTGCCTTCCAGGTGCCTCAACTGACTTACTGCAAAGGCCAAATGTCATCTCTGATCATTTATTATCTACAACCATGGAAGGAAAAGTAGCGTCTCCCTCTGAGAGGTTCCATCTCCCTGCCTCCCTGTCCTCCTTCCTGGGACAGAATCCATCCTTCTCTAAGGCGTTCAACGCCCAGCTGGGTTTGGACACACTTTCTGGGATCGAAAAATAGAAGGCTTAGCCAGGCAGGTCTGGAGCCTGGGCATGATGCCCCACTTCTTCGGGGCTCAGCGACATCCATGCTTTAAAGCACAAGGGTTGAATGAAGTTACGGCTTACACGCTTCCCACCCATCTCTGATGTTTCGTAAATCTGGGGACGGTGGAGTGAGAGTAGAGTCCCCAAGGGTCAGGCTCGCTCCTTCACCTGAGCCATCTGGGGACCATCACTCAACTGACTTCACGAGGTTGGCAAGCAACAGAGACAGAGTGGCTCCTTTGGTTTTGACAAGAAGCGGGAAGCCCCGGGTGAGAAGAGCTAAGGCGATTAGACTAAGATGAAAGTCTTTGCTGCTTCACTTGGCAATGTTTCAGGCCAGATCTTATTTGGGGAGGCTTCTATTCTGGGGGCACCCAACAGACTCAGGTGTAAGGAATGAGTTATTTAGAAACTGTGGCTAAGCTCAGAAAAGAATATGAGGTTTTTGCCTCAACATGAAAAGAGGAACTGGAGTTAAAATAAGCCCTGATCAGTAAGTACTGAAGCTCCGACAACCCCAGGACTCGGCCTGACGGTGCGCGTGGTTTAACCAGCTCCTCGTGCACAGCTGCTCGGATCGTCTTGAGCGCTGTTCTGTTTTTGCAGGAAGGCCTATCCTTAGGAGTGCAAATGGCCCAGGCTGCCTCGGCACTCCCAGCTCCCCATACCCTGGTTACTGGTCACCAAGGAGGTCCCAGGCCCAGTGCCCGGGTTGGGGAAAGATGCGTCCAGAGGGCCTGGTTTTTCTGAGATCTGCCTGGCTGAGTGTAGGCCTCAGGTAATGATGCCTCATCCCCACAACTCTACCCGTTGTCCGAGCCATGGGTGAGCCCCTGCTCCAAGACAGAGGATTGCAGAGAAAGCTGTTGATGGCCGAGCCAACCAGGTTCCCTCTCAGAACTGGCAACTCAGTAATGAGACTGTTGGTGGGAGCAGGGCAGACTCACCAAGAGGGGCTAAGAAAGGGGCCCCTTGCAGAGAAAGCCGTTGATGGCCAAGCCAATCAGTTTCCCTCTTAGGACTGGCAACTCAGTAGTGAGCCTGTTGGTGGGAGCAGGGCAGACCCCCCAAGAGGGGCTGAGTCGTGGCAGGTAGCGCCTGGACTGCAGGGCCCCAAGCCCTTCTGGTCCAGGCCCAGCCTTCTCCCTCCTTGCGCTGTGCATCTCCCCCAGGGCTGCCCACACTCCTTGCACACGTTAGCCAAACTGATTCTCTGTTCTTTTCGACCCCCAAAGCCTGGTGAGGCCCCAGGTTCGGAAGCTGCTGCAGGACTGGCAGCCGTTCCCTGGAAAACGCGATGTCACGGCAGCAAGGAGTGATGGCGAGAGGGTCCAGACCTGGGTGCAGCTTAAGACGGTTAAAGCCGTGAGTGCAAACTCTGTACAAGAAGCCGCAGTCTGGCCTTTTCCAGCTTACGACCTAGTCATACTTAAAGTCTTCTTCCCTTTGAAGGAATAAAAGAAACCACAAGGGGAAAAAAGATCAAAAGCCCCGACTAACTTTTAACTTGAGAGTTTAAACTCCTTTCAGCAAACCACCAATCAAGGACACCAACCTCTGTGGGAAAGTTCACACAGTCCTAGGCTTGGGGAAAATTCAAGGCCATTGAGCCCCACTGGCTCCCCAGGCAGGCCTCCCCTTGGGCAGTCTTGTCCCTGACAGGTGAGGAGCCCACAAGAAGACCACCATCCCAGTGGTGGGTGGCTGCCAAGTCTTGAAAAGATCATCTAGTATTGGGGTACCAACATGTATTCCTAGTGGCAAGGCTGAGACATGGGGGTGTCCCAGACCATCCAAAAACATTCAAACGGGCGTTCTTTAGATACCACTGCAGATGCACTTGTGGGAAAGGACCAAGAAGCCAGAAGCTACACTCAGCCTGACCTGCGTGTGTGTCCATGAGAGTGCACTCAGTTATGTCCGATTCTTTGCAGCCCCATGTACCCCAGGGACCTGCCTATTGTCCAGTTGTCTGTCCCACTGCCTCCTGAGTGTGTGTTGAGTCGCTTCAGCAGTGTCCGACTCTGTGCAATCCCATGGACTGTAGCCCACCAGGCTCTTCTGTCCATGGGGATTCTCCAGACAAGAATACTGGAGCGGGTTGCCATGCCCTTCTCCAGGGGATCTTCCCGACCCAGGGATTGAACCCAGATTTCCTGCATTGCAGGCAGATTCTTTACCGTCTGAGCCACCAGGGAAGCCTGTTGCATCCTAGTTCTGTACAAAATGCATCATTCCATTTATCTCCGGAATCAATGATTGCACGCCACCTCACCCCTTCCACTTTTACTTTCTTTTCAACTAACCCCCCTGGTCCTGTCATGGCTCCTTCATGATGTAGTGTCCCGACCCTCGTGTATCCTGGCCACTCTGCTCGGCATACAGGTGGGGCACCCCACCTGGTGGTGCCCCTCCCCAGGGGCTGGAGAGCTGAGTGTCTCTCCTCTGCCCCCACCAGCGAGAGCATGGTCTTCTTTATTCGGCCCACCCCACTGCTGTCTCGGGGCATCCAGGTAAAAAGAGCTCCCCTGGCCTCTGCATCTCTGTTGTCATGCATTGTGATGACGCAACACCCGTGGGGCTTGGCACACAAACCACATGCAGGGTGGTTTTCCTGGACTTGGCACACTTGGTATGTCCTTCTGTAACCTTTTTCTTCCTTCTCTCTCTCTCTGGTTTTTTTTTTTTGGCCAAGTTGCACAGCTTGTGCTTTCAGGATCTTTAGTTCCTTGACCAAGTATGGAACCCGGGTTCGCAGCAATGAAAGGGCCAAGTCCCAACCACTGGACCGCCAGGGAACTCCCTCTTTAACCTTTATAATCAGGGTTTTATGTGTTCGGACTTTCCATGGGGAAATCAGATGTCATGATGCCTTTGACAGAACAGGTCTCTATGAATTCAAAGGTATTATTTCCTGCTCATCCTTAGGGTGATCTTCTAGCCCCTCAAAACCTACGGTCTGCTGTCCTGCAAGCTCCCTCTCTTCTCTCCTTCACGGTCCACTTACTCTCATGCATTTGAACACATCGAAGAAAAGAATCAACGACCATAGTCACTTTTCCTTTGCATCTGAGCATCCTTCTTCCCTTTATTTCCCCTTCACACCCATGAACACAGACAGTGGCTGTGGCGCCTGCTCCATCACGCCCTGGAGCAGGTCCCTTTGCAGGATCATGGTCTGCCCGCTGAGCAACCCCAGCCAGGGTCCTCTAGGAGAAAGACAGGCTCAGACAAGCCCCACGTCTAGGCTGCCCGGGACACCCGGTTTCTTCCCTCCTTCCTCTTTTGCTGCCGGTATAGGTTGCAGTCAAGGTCACGTTTCGAGGTTTCTAAAAGACTCACCTGAACAGTGAATTTATCGTCTTCATTGGGCAGAATCCTGTAAGTGTAAACACAATTCCGGTACCTGGAACAGACCAAGGACTGAGTTAGAACCTATACTTTTTCTGGACATCGAGGGGCCTGGGACAGAGGCACTGCTTGCCCCCTCCCACCTCACCCCCCACCCCCGGCCCCCAGCACTCAAGGAGCCTCAGGGGAAGGTGGTGGAGTCCCTGGGACATGGTTTACTTTGGTGCTTGACAGTTGTGTGGGTTGAT
>NW_011494730.1:4048670-4051089 GCF_000754665.1 Bison bison bison | reverse complement strand
CGGGGCTGTCCTGTTGGCCAAACAAAATGGAGCCAGAGTGGGTGTTTGAAGAAGGAACGAGACCCTAGAGGAGTTGAGCACAGTGGGAGCATGCCAAGTGGGAGGTGGGCACAGCCACAGGGGGGCCGCGCTGGCCAGGGGGAGGCTCACGTAGCTTTGGGTGGAAGTCCCCCACCCTCTGTGGCTGCCTCCCCGGGAGACTTTGCCCCATGGGTTCGTTCTTCCGAAGACTGGCCACGATTCCTTCAGAAACCTGGATTTTCCCAGAAGCCTTAGGGTGAGCCTCAGGGTAGCTTCTAACACAGAAGGGCAAGGAATCCCGGATTCTCTTTCTAGAGTCTCAGCCTTCCTCTGGTCCAGAGGACTCTGACGTGGGAAGGAACGAGAGCCACTTTTTCCTTTCCTAAAAGCCTTGAGAGGAAGGGGGGCTGTCAGGGCTGAGCATGTGGGGGAGGGGCCCATGGATGGGTGATCCAGGACAGCCTGGTGGCAGTGGGCGGCCGTGGAGTTCCCCTGGCTTGGCTGCGGAGGCCACAGGCGTAAGGAATTTGGGGGACACCACTTGGGCCTTACACTCTCAGTTGAAATGGCTGTTCTACCCTCTTACCCATAATCTCCCATCCCCACTTCGCCCACATGGGATTCTCACAGACCCTGAAAACTTGCCCACCCCTCTAGACACTCCGGCTCACAGAGGCTCATGTTGTTTCGACGATCAAAGTGATGCTTCAGTACAAAGCGGTCATTCATTTAACCCCTCCTACATGCCCAGCACTCAACACATGTGTCACTGTTTAACTAGATTTTGAAGTTATACACTAGTTAACAAAATTTAAGATCACTCAGAGAGATACAAAATGAAAAAAAAAAAAAGTATCCTTCCCCAGTCCTGTGAATTCTTTGGAGTTCCTACTCCTTTTTGTAAATCATTCCAGAACGTTTAAACATACACATAAATTGATGCATATCTTTTAAATGCAAATAACATCATATTACATATACTGTTCTAGAATTTTCTGCTTTTCACCGAAAAAAAATTATTAGCAATCTGTCCAAGTCATGTTCCAACACATGACCAGCTCATCATTTATTTGACTAGACCAAGATGATGAACAGCTAGTTGGGTGTGTGTGTATGGTGTGAGTCACTCACTTGTGTCCAATTCTTGTGACCCTATGGACTGTAGCCCACCAGGCTCCTCTGTCCATGGAATTCTCCAGGCAAGAATATTGGAGTGGAGAGCCATTCCCTTCTCTAGGGGATTTTCCCCTTCCCAGGGATCAAACCTGGGGCTCCCACATTGCAGGCAGATTCTTCACCATCTAAGCCACCAAGGAAGCCTGGACAGGTAGTTATTGGGGGCTTTTCACTACTAATTTATAGTATTAGTATTTAAATGCTGCAGTGAACACCTCTGTTCTGACCTCTTGTGTACATTGGTGAATCCTCAGTAAAATCCTTTAGTTTCCCCTCAGTGAAAAGGGGAGAATAATAACACAGCATCAACTTTTTGTGTAAATTGAGCATTTAGACTAGTGCTCAAAACACACCAAACACTGCAAGTGCTGCCACTTGTGCGTGGTTGTGGATACGTCTCCAGAAGAATGGCTGGGCGAAAGGTCTCAGGCACTTCATGTTTTGATAGAGACTAACCTGACCTGCCTCTCGAGAAATCTGTATGCAGGTCAGGAAGCAACAGTTAGAACTGGACATGGAACAACAGACTGGTTCCAAATAGGAAAAGGAGTATGTCAAGGCTGTATATTGTCACACTGCTTATTTAACTTATATGCAGAGTACATCATGAGAAACGCTGGACTGGAAGAAGCACAAGCTGGAATCAAGATTGCCGGGAGAAATATCAATAACCTCAGATATGCAGATGACACCACCCTTATAGCAGAAAGTGAAGAGGAACTAAAAAGCCTCTTGATGAAAATGAAAGAGGAGAGTGAAAAAGTTGGCTTAAAGCTCAACATTCAGAAAACGAAGATCATGGCATCCGGTCCCACCATTTCATGGAAAATAGATGGGGAAACACTGGAAACACTGTCAGACTTTATCTTTTGGGGCTCCAAAATCACTGCAGATGGTGACTGCAGCCATGAAATTAAAAGACGCTTACTCCTTGGAAGGAAAGTTATGACCAACCTAGATAGCATATTCAAAAGCAGAGACATTACTTTGCCAACAAAGGTTCGTCTAGTCAAGGCTATGGTTTTTCCAGGGGTCATGTATGGATGTGAGAGTTTGACTGTGAAGAAGGCTGAGCACCGAAGAATTGATGTTTTTGAACTGTGGTGTTGGAGAAGACTCTTGAGAGTCCCTTGGACTGCAAGGAGATCCAACCAGTCCATTCTGAAGGAGATCAGCCCTGGGATTTCTTTGGAAGGAATGATGCTAAAGCTGAAACTCCAGT
>NW_011494730.1:4045283-4048570 GCF_000754665.1 Bison bison bison | reverse complement strand
GAAGGAGATCAGCCCTGGGATTTCTTTGGAAGGAATGATGCTAAAGCTGAAACTCCAGTACTTTGGCCACTTCATGCGAAGAGTTGACTCACTGGAAAAGACTCTGATGCTGGGAGGGATTGGGGGCAGGAGGAGAAGGGGACGACAGAGGATGAGATGGCTGGATGGCATCATTGACTCGATGGACGTGAGTCTGAGTGAACTCCGGGAGTTGGTGATGGACAGGGAGGCCTGGCGGGCTTCGATTCATGGGGTCTCAAAGAGTTGGACACGACTGAGCGACTGAACTGAACTGAACTGAACATTGCCTTCCAGTGAAGTCGTCACATTGTGTCTCCTACTAACCTGTCTCTTACTAACTGGATATGAAGGTGTATATTTCCCCATACCCTGCCAACTGGCTGTTATCAGACATTTTAATCTTTTGCAAATTTGAGAGATGATGGCTGGCTTTAATTTGCCTTTCTTTATGAGCAAGGTTGAATGTGTTCTTATAAGTTTAGCTATTTGTATTTCTTTTTCTGTGAATTCCTTTTCATGTCTTTGGCTCACTTTTTTTCAAAAAAAATCATCTTTTGGTTATTTATTCATAAGATTTTGATATATGCTACAATATATTTTGGAGTTATTTATTTTTTAACACTGTATATTGATGATTTTCTTCTTAGCTGTATAGAGGTTTTATAATTTTATGTGGTCCATCTTACAATTTTTAATGCCTTTTAAAACAATGAATGTTAAAACAAAGTTTTGGAGAATGTTTTGGGTGATTTCACTTCCATGTGTCTCTTCATTTCACAGGAAAATTTCCTCTCTTCCTCTGACCCCTTTAATTCCCATCTTTCCCATTCCTATCCTGTCTCCAAAGCCTGAACTGACACCCCTATTGGCTTATTTCAGAGATGGCCAGGATGAAGCTCTAATTCAGCATCACCTCACCTCCCAGAGATGTCCCCGGGGAAACGGGGAACCGTCCCAGACCCCCACCTCACTCCCCCCCATGCCCACCCATTGCAGCCTCAACTCCATTTGTAGAGCCAGCCAGGCACACGTCCCAGACAGTTGGAAGCCTGTTCTGCTCTTATCTTTCACAGCGTGTTCTCATGACACTTCCTCCTGTAGATATGCAAATAAAGCCAGGGCGGAGAACTGTCTCTTATTTGGCTGAGGGCAGCTAATTTATGGAAGAGGTGGAACAGGCCCCCAAACATCAGCTTGTAAACAGAAAGAAAGAACACAGAGTCACCAGGAGGGGTACACATAAAGCGCGCAGAACAGGAAGGCCCCTCAGTGAATTAAGTGTGGCAGACAAGCCTCGATGGCTTTTTCAAAGGTGTTCTAGAAACACTGATATGGCTCTGTGTTACTCAGATGGATCAGAATCAAAAGCTAGTACAGCAGAAGATACTTTCCCCTTAGATCGTTAACATTCAGCATCTCCTATGCATGGGGGTGGGGGGTGGAGCACACGTCATCCCTGGGGCCGAATCAGTGGTCTTCAAGGAAAAGTGTGAGCATCACCACCGCCACCCCCTGCCAAGCACACCCCCTGGAGAGCGGTTGGTTCAAACTGGCTGCCACTGGGGGCTCTGCAGAGAGGTGGAGGGGGCCACTCCTCAGCTTCCCACACTCACCAGCAGCTGCACTTCGCCCTGGTCCCATACACTTGACATGTACATATACATACATGTGCACACGCATAGACAGATGCATAACATATTAATAAATGGATGTTGTTGTTCAGTGGCTAAGTTGTCTCTGACTCTTCATGACCCTATGGACTGTAGCACGCCACGCTTTCCTGTCCTTCACTATCTCTGGGAGTTTGTTCAAATTTATGTCCATTAATGCTATTCTAACCATCTTATCCTCTGCTGCCCCTTTCTTCTTTTGCCTTCAATCTTTTCCAGCACCAAGGTCTTTGCCAATGAGTCAGCTCTTCTTTCAGGTGGGTACACACACACATGCGTGTGTGTGTGCTAAGTTGCTTCAGTCGTGTCCGACTCTTTGCGACCCTATGGACTGATCCTATCAGGCTCCTCTGTCCACGGGATTCTCCAGGCAAGAATACTGGAGTGGGTTGCCATGCCCTCCTCCAGGGGATCTTCCCGACCCAGGGACTGAACCCAAGTCTCCTGTAGCAGGCGGATTCTTTACTGCTGAGCCACCAGGAAAGCTCACACAAACATATATACATCCGCAGAATCTTACATATATAGTGAAGACTCCACAAGTAAATCACCTTTGACAACCACTGCCCTGGAACATAACCCAGACAGTGTGCTCACCGGGGACCATGGATCCTATTTAGCCCTTTCTCACCTCTTGATAATGATTTAGTAACAATTTGAGGGAAGGGGGAGTTAGCTCAAATGGTAGAGCACTCACTTTGCACATGAGGGGTACCGGGATTGATGTAGTTACAATTTAGGGTGCTAACCCTGCTCTTCAGTTGCTACTCCTTACAGGGTCTGGGCCACATTTCAGAGCAAGTGTGTTAGGAATATTCCCATTGGAGACCCAGGCTGGGATGACGCTGGGCTGGCCCAGCCTCCCGCATATGGGATCACTCTATTCTCAGAGGCAGTGGCTCTCACAGCGAATTTTCCGTGCGACTCCCGACTCCCGACAGCCAGCCGTTGGGTGACTATAGGTGCCTACACTGTCCAGCAGGAGATGCTTCCCCAGTGAAGGCACTTTCAGATCCTGGGTTTGGGAAGTTTAACTCGAATGTAAGAGGATAAGCAAATGGAAATAGGGAGAAACTACTTCGTGGCATTTTATTTATTCTTTCAGATTAATGTTACTATTTCTGTGTGACTATTTCTAGCCAAATAACCACTGAGAACATGCCCAGAAGCATCTTTTCTTATGGTGAGAGAGAGAGAAATCAAATTCTGAAATTCGAGAACCTCATGAGTGTCTGTCTCACTCAGCCGATCAGCTTAGCATGTTCCCGAGTTGTTTAAAAAACTCCTTTGTAACTCATTATCCTTCAGTTCAGCAATATGTGAACCGTGAACTTCCAGATGTTCAAGCTGGTTTTAGAAAAGGCAGAGGAACCAGAGATCAAATTGCCAACATCCGCTGGATCATGGAAAAAGCAAGAGAGTTCCAGAAAAACATCTATTTCTGCTTTATTGACTATGCCAAAGCCTTTGACCGTGTGGATCACAATAAACTGTGGAAAATTCTGAAAGAGATGGGAATACCAGACCACCTGATCTGCCTCTTGAGAAATTTGTACGCAGGTCAGGAAGCAACAGTTAGAAGTGGACATGGAACAA
>NW_011494730.1:4044422-4045183 GCF_000754665.1 Bison bison bison | reverse complement strand
AGTACGTCAAGGCTGTATATTGTCACCCTGTTTATTTAACTTATATGCAGAGTACATCATGAGAAATGCTGGGCTGGAAGAAACACAAGCTGGAATCAAGATTGCTAGGAGAAATATCAATAACCTCAGATATGCAGATGACACCACCCTTATGGCAGAAAGTGAAGAGGAACTAAAAATCCTCTTGATAAAAGTGAAAGAGGAGAGTGAAAAAGTTGGCTTAAAGCTCAACCTTCAGAAAACTAAGATCATGGCATCTGGTCCCATCACTTCGTGGGAAATAGATGGGGAAACACTGGAAACAGTGTCAATCACAGCAGATGGTGACTGCAGCCATTAAATTAAAAGATGCTTACTCCTTGGAAGGAAAGTTATGACCAACCTAGATAGCACATTCAAAAGCAGAGACATTACTTTGCCAACAAAGGTCCATCTAGTCAAGGCTATGGTTTTTCCAGGGGTCATGTATGGATGTGAGAGTTGGACTGTGAAGAAAGCTGAGTGCTGAAGAATTGATGCTTTTGAACTGTGGTGTTGGAGAAGACTCTTGAGAGTCCCTTGGACTGCAAGGAGATGCAACCAGTCCATTCTAAGGGAGATCAATCCTGGGTGTTCATTGGAAGGAGTGATGCTGAAGTTGAAACTCCAGTACTTTGGCCACCTCATGCAAAGAGTTGACTCATTGGAAAAGACTCTGATGCTGGGAGGGATTGGGGCTGGAGGAGAAAGGGATGACAGAGGATGAGATGGCTGGATGGCAT
>NW_011494730.1:4042982-4044281 GCF_000754665.1 Bison bison bison | reverse complement strand
GAGTGAACTCCGGGAGTTGGTGATGGACAGGGAGGCCTGGCGTGCTGTGATTCATGGGGTCGCAAAGAGTCAAACATGACTGAGCGACTGTTCTGATCTGATCCTTCAGTTCTAATTTCTAATTGTATGTGTTTTCTCTTTTTTTCTTTGCTTGAGTGTTGCAGACATCTGGATGAAGAGAGGATGGGAGAACAAGGATTGGAAGCTCTACATTCAAAAGAGCCACTTGAGTGCAAGGTAGAAATTAGAGACAATGTATGTGGACCCTACGAACCAAGGGTGCTCACTGTCCCCGCCCAAACCTCAGAGAATCCCAGTCAAAGAGAATGAGGAAAAGAGGCCATGGGTTCAGAAGAGAGGAAGCAGGAGGAGGCGGCCCAGGTGGCCAGGTGAGAGGTGGGGTGAGCGTAGTTGCGGGCCTGCAGTGCGCCCTGCCCCAGCATCCTGGGGAGGGGCCTTGCCTGAGACCCAAGGGAGGAAGCCCACCTATCCGCGTACCACACCACCCCTGCGTTACTCAACCCAATCAGGTGGATCTCAGATCAGGGGGCTCCCTCTCCCATCCCTGCTGATGCTTTATCATTGGGAAGAAGAGTTGGGCAGAAACCCAACCCAGTGTCTAAAAAATAATCAGATCCAGTTTTCTCCTGACAGTTCTTTGCTGGAAAAGAAAAATCACCAGATCTATTAAAAACAGTGCCACTCAAAAGAAGGGGGTACCATTTTTCTGAGAACTCAAAGATGATGTCTCCATGTTACATAGAAGCACTGCAAAAAGAAAAAGTGAAAAAGAAAATACACTCTGGAGAAGTCTGACTTGTGAGCTCAGTAAGATTTAAGAGACAACTGCTTCTCTGAAACTGGAGAAATGCATTGTAAAAACTGAGGAACTGGAGATAAAACAAAAAACTGGTCAGAAGTGAAAAACCTAGAGTTCTACAGTCAGCATTAAACACTATGAGAGAGGCAGCGAACAGCAGCTTTGTGTTCTGGAGAACTTTAACAAGGAAGAAGATAAATCTGAGAAAGTCAGTCAGTACAGGAGGAGAGGGAAGATGAGAAATACACAGGACACAGCTCTGTCCTGCAACATAAATACAGTAGGAGTTCCTGAACTCACAGCTAGCTTTCTTTTTTTAATTTTTTTTTTAGCTTTCTAGCTGGATCATCAAAAAAGCAAGAGAGTTTCAGAAAACATCTATTTCTGCTTTATTGACTATGCCAAAGCCTTTGATTGTGTGGATCACAATAAACTGGAAAATTCTGAAAGAAATGGGAATACCAGACCACCTGACCTGC
>NW_011494730.1:4041951-4042882 GCF_000754665.1 Bison bison bison | reverse complement strand
ACCTGCCTCTTGAGAAACCTGTATGCAGGTCAGGAAGCAACAGTTAGAACTGGACATGGAACAACAGACTAGTTCCAAATAGGAAAAGGAGTATGTCAAGGCTGTATATTGTCACCCTGCTTATTTAACTTATATGCAGAGTACATCTGGGGAAGGCAATGGCACCCCACTCCAGCAATTCTTGCCTGGAAAATCCCATGGATGGAGGAGCCTGGTGGGCCACAGTCCATGGGGCTGCTAAGAGTCGGACAAGACTCAGCGACTTCACTTTTGCTTTTCACTTTCATGCATTGGAGAAGGAAATGGCAACCCACTCCAGTGTTCTTGCCTGGAGAATCCCAGGGACGGGGGAGCCTGGTGGGCTGCTGTCTATGGGGTCGCACAGAGTCGGACATGACTGCAGTGACTTAGCTTAGCAGCAGCAGCAGGGTACATCATGAGAAACACTGGGCTGGAAGAAGCACAAGCTGGAATCAAGATTGCCAGGAGAAATATCAATAACCTCAGATATGCAGATGACACCACCCTTATGGCAGAAAGTGAAGAGGAACTAAAAAGCCTCTTGATGAAAGTGAAAGAGGGGAGTGAAAAAGTTGGCTTAAAGCTCAACCTTCAGAAAACTAAGATCATGGCATCTGGCCCCATCACTTCATGGGAAATAGATGGGGAAACACTGGAAACAGTGTCAGACTTTATCTTTTTGGGCTCCAAAATCACTGCAGATGGTGACTGCAGCCATTAAATTAAAAGACGCTTACTCCTTGGAAGGAAAGTTATGACCAACCTAGATAGCACATTCAAAAGCAGAGACATTACTTTGCCAACAAAGGTCCATCTAGTCAAGGCTATGGTTTTTCCAGGGGTCATGTATGGATGTGAGAGTTGGACTGTGAAGAAAGCTGAGTGCTGAAGAATTGATGCTTTTGAATTG
>NW_011494730.1:4022125-4041851 GCF_000754665.1 Bison bison bison | reverse complement strand
GTTTCATTGGAAGGAGTGATGCTGAAGCTGAAACTCCAGTACTTTGGCCACCTCATTCGAAGAGTTGACTCATTGGAAAAGACCCTGATCCTGGGAGGGATTGGGGGCAGGAGGAGAAGGGGATGACAAAGGATGAGATGGCTGGATGGCATCACTGACTCGATGGACATGAATCTGAGTGAACTCCGGGAGTTGGTGATGGACAGGGAGGCCTGGTGTGCTGCAATTCATGGGGTCACAAAGAGTCGGACACGACTGAGCAATTGAACAAATATGTAGGACCTGTGAAGAAAATTACCAAGTTAAAAATAATAGCGATAGCTGTATTTATTATTAAGACTGAAAAATACTGAAATGTCCATTTGTACAAGTTGTATTACGGATTTCATGCACTTACAATCAAAGTGCGAATAGTGGACTTCCGTGGTGGACCAGGGAAGTGGTTAAGAATCCGTCTGCCAATGCAGGGCACATGAGTTCGATCCCTGGGTTGGGAAGATTCCGCATGCCGTGGGGCAACTAAGCCCCAACTACCGAGCTCACATGCCCTAGAACCCACGCTCCTCAACAAGAGGGAGCAGTGAGAAGTCTGCACACCGCAACCAGAGAGTACCCGACGCGTGGCAGCCCGCGTGCAGCAACTAAAGCCCTCTGAGCAGCCAAAAATAAATTTTCTTAAAGTCCCACTAGTATTTTTTCCAACTTGTCAAAATTATCATCTGGCTTATCTGGAAGAATACTTTAAAAGAATAGATATGCAAATCCTAAAGTAAAATAGTTTATAAAACGGTGGTAAGGCATTCAGTGTGAACTTGGTGTGAGAGAAGCAGACAGAAGTGGACCGGGCTAAACAGGCAAGAAAGAGATACGGGAGACTTAATACATGGTAAGAGAGAGGCCACGAAGAGCAAGGAATAAGCTATTCAGTGGGAGGTTTCAAGAAAGATGGTTACTTGAGAAAAATGCCCATAAATCTTTGTCTTACATCATCCATTAATTCCAGAGAGATTAAAGTGTTCAGTGTAGAACAGTAACAGCAAAACAGAAAAACCAACATTTTCTCCATCTGCTTTTGCCAAATACTCTGCTAAGCATGTGATATACACTTTTCATTCAGTCCATCCAACAACACCACATGGGTATTCTTATCCCTGGTTTTCAGATGAGGAAACTGAGGCCCCATAGCGTTAGACAATCTACCAGAGCTTGGAAAGGCAGAGTGGCTTCTTAGCCTTAGCCTATTAGCTCTAAAGGCCCTGCTCCCGACAGGAAGCAAAAGAAACAAAATTCCTGGGTGCAGAAGGACTCTACATTGGAAAGTAAAGGGGAAAAAGTCACAAAAGAGCATGATTGATAGACTTTACAAAAATTTACAATCTCTGAATGTGGGGGGCGGGGAAAGTCATAAAGTTTAAAGGCAACCACAGCGAAAATATTTGCAACAAATGTGATATAAGGAATTCATGCAAAGAGGTGATAACAGAAAAACTACAGTTTCAAATGAAAAAAGGCAAAGAGAGAATGAAGCAGACCATTCACAAGAGAGAAATGATGAAAGTCAATAATCCAAACAAGTTTACCACGACTGCAATCAAGCAATGCAAATCAAAATGAACGGAAATAAGCTACCTTTCACCTTGTAATTCAATATATTTTAAAAATGAAAATATTCAGTAAATGGAGGCTGGAATGAGGTGGGTGCTCTTTGGCACTGCTTACCAGAACATAAATTATAACAAGATTTCTGGAAAGCAATTTGTCGTTTTCCATCAAGAGCCTTAAAAACATTATCCTTTGATCCAGTACTTCCTCCCCTAGAAATCTATCATCAGAAATGTCACATATTTGCACAAAGACCTTCATCACTGTCATATTTAAAATAACGAAACACTGTTAGTAAGTTGAATGTCTGACAGTAGAAGAGTAGTCCATAAATTATGGTGCATTGTGTAATAGAATTTGTGCATCTATTAAATATGATATTTAGGAAGAAATGTTAACTAAATGAGAAAATGCTAATGTTGCTAGAAAATGCAGACTAAAATTACATGGTATTAGGCATATATTAATATAATATGGAGCTTATGAAACTTATAGAGGTATGTATGTATCTACCTATGTATAGACATATGTATCTATCTATATAAATATAGAGAATATAAATGAGAAAATACAGCAACAAATTAACATTATTTGTGTTAGTCTCTCATCTCAGTGGTTGGGTAATTATTTTCCTCCTTAACACCTTGAACTCTATATGTTTAACTTAATACTGTATTTTTTAAGGTTACTTGGAAAAACGTGCGAGAAGGGGACGATGGAGGATGAGACGGTTGGATGGCATCACCGACTCAATGGGTATGAGTTTGAGCAAGCTCTGGGAGATGGTGAGGGACAGGGAGGCCTGGCGTGCTGCCAGGGGTCCACGGGGGTCTCAAAGAGGCGAACACGACAGAGCGACTGAACTGAACTGAACTGAACAAAACACCGCCCTGTTTATCAGAGGGTCTATGTCTACACTGCTCCTGACACACGGGATGCCTAGCAAGACTCTCCCCTCTGGAGGGCAGGTTTCTGGTTGGCAAGGGAGGGGCTGGGCCAGCTGACCCTTTGGTGTCATTTACAGTAAGTAATCGAACCCAAAAAGTCTGGGTCCTGGTACTTGGAAACACAACACTTTTCTCAATAATGGGACAAAGGGACTGTGAAGTCAGCAGGAGAGAGAGGAGGGAGCCGGTCCACAGAGCTGCCCGGGGGCCTAGCCTGCAGGGCTGTGGACACTGAAGCCACCTCATCTGCCGCTGGGCTTCCTTGGAGCCTTCGGACTCCAGATCCCTCAGTCTCTCCCTCCTGTGTTGGTGGTTAATCACTGTTAAGATGGCCTCCGCGTCTCGCCTTTCTCTTCCTTCTCCCAGCTTCATTCAGCGCTTCTTCCTGGCCCCTGAGCCCCAGGCCCCTCTCTCTCTCTGACCTCCGGGCGCTCACCGGGCCCCCCGCCCACAGCCGCGGCCACGCGTGCGTCATCCGCGTTCTCTTCCTGCCTCGTCTCTCCGAGCACTTCCTCTGAGGGGCCCCACATGACAGCTCAGTGTCTCCCGGAGGCTCCCGCGGCTCCAGGAAGCCCCAGGAGTGACGCTCAGCCACCGCCCTCCTCTCCCCTCCTGCGGAGCGCTCCTCGCACACCGGCCTTCCCTCCTCTGCCTCTGAGATGTCGCTCCTCACTTGGCAGCTCGTAAAAAGTCATGGCCAAGAGCCTGTCATACAGCGCGAAGCTAGGTCAGATACAGTATGTTAATGGCGTATGGCTGGCATCTAGAAAACCAGGACGGACGAACTTATTGACAGAGAGGAAATGGAGACGCAGGTGTGGAGACCGGGCTGGAGGCCAGGGCGTGGGGAGGAGAGGGAAGGACAGACTGAGAAAGGAGCATTGACACCCATACACCACCGTGTGTGAAACAGATAACCGGCAGGACGCTGCTGCACAGCACAGGGAGGCTCACCTGGCACTCCGTGATGACCTAGAGGGGTGGGGAGGGGAGGCGGTCTAGAGGAAGGGGATATATGTGTCGAATTATGACTCATTCGCGTTGCCCTAAGGCAGAGACCACAACCGTGTTGCACAGCAATTATCCTCCAATTAAAAAAAAAAAAGGAACAGCCAGGGTTCAGCGGGTGCTGACTATGTATGCTTATCTCCACACTGTCCCGTTTTATCCTCTCAATAATCCAATGACATCAACGGAAAGACAAATCACTCCATTTTTTACACGGGCCAAAGATACGAACAGACATTTCTTCAAAGAAGGTATACAAATGGCCAAGGAGCAGAGAAGAGGCTCAACGACATCCATCATTAGAGTGATGCCAGCCCAAGTCACAGTAAGAGGCTACTTCACACCCACTAGGACGGCCATTACCAAAACGATAGTAACAAGTGTGGTGAGGGTGTGGAAACATTAGAACCCTCAGACCCTGCTGATGGGAATGAAACAGCACCACTGCTGTAGAAAAGATGGACAGTTCCACAAAATGTAAAACACAGAATTACCACATGACCCAGCAGTTCCACCCACGACAGTTGAAAACACATGTGCATAAAAAAACTTGAACTTAAATGACCACAGCAGCATCATTCATCGGAGAAGGCAATGGCACCCCACTCCAGTACTCCTGCCTGGGAAAATCCCATGGATGGAGGAGGCTGGAAGGCAGCAGTCCACGGGGTCGCTGAGGGTCGGACACGACTGAGCGACTTCACTTTCACTTTTCACCTTCACGCATTGCAGAAGGAAATGGCAACCCACTCCAGTGTTCTCGCCTGGAGAATCCCAGGGACGGGGGAGCCTGGTGGGCTGCCGTCTGTGGGGTCACACAGAGTTGGACACGACTGAAGCGACTTAGCAGCAGCAGCACCATTCCTAATAGCACAAAAGGAGGAGCAACCTAAATGCCTGTCAACTGATGAACAGCTAAATAAAATGTGACCTCTTGATTAAATGGGCTACTATTTATCCATGAAAAGGGATGACTCATACTACAACATGGATAAACCTTGGAAGCATTATGCCTGGTAAGAAGTCAGATACGAAAGGCCACATATTATATGATTCTATTCCTATGAAATTACCCAGAACAGGCAAATTGTCAGAGACAGAAAGTAAGTCAATCAGTAGTTGCCACAGCTTGGGAGGGACAGAAATGGGAAGTGACTCCTAAGAGGTTCAGGCTTTTTGGGAAATGGGAAGTGACTCCTAAGAGGTTCAGGTTTTTTAGGAAGGGGAGGGGTGATGAAATGTTCTGGTGTTAGATGGTTGGATGGCATCACCAACTCGATGGACATGAGTTTGAGCAAGCTCCAGGAGTTGATGATGGACAGGGAAGCCTGGCGTGCTGCAGTCCATGGGGTTGCAAAGAATTGGACAGGACTGAGCAACTGAACTGAACTGAACTGATGGTTTTACGTTATGAATGCACTACACACCACTGAATGGTACACTGATTCTACAGGATGTGAGTTTTACTGCAATAAAAAATTAACCCAATGAGCGGGCATTTCCCCACTGAGGACCCTGGGTGGGTACAGGGAGGTTAGCATCTCACAGAGGTTACAACTCACACGAGGCCCAGCCAACTGCAGAGGGCTTGCCCCTAAGGACTTCATCACATGACCTGAATTAGCGAGGGAAGCCCCTCCATCACTGGGGCAGGGAGGAAGGCCTAGAGCACCACCTCTCATGGTCATGCTGGGGTTCACGGTCCAGGAGATGGGACCACTCATCGGAGAAGCTCCGAAGTCTGTGCACAGGTGACTCTCACCTGTCAGGTAGACAGGTGCTCAGTCTCTTTGGTTGTGTCCGACTGTTTGAGACCCTACAAAATGTAGCCCACCAGGCTCTGTCTATGGGATTCTCCATGCAAGAATACTGGAGTGGGTTGCCATGCCCTCCCGCAGGGGATCTTCCAGACCCAGGGACTGAACTTGGGTCGCCTGCATTACAGGCTGATTCTTTACTGCTGACCCACTAGGGAAAGACAAACCAAAGCCAAGCTTCCCTGGTTCTGGAAAAATTTCTCCAGGACGCTAAGCTAGGGCACAGAGAACCTGGGGACGCTCGACTATGGGTTTTACGAGTCGCTGCACAAAGAAAGTACCAGGAACCTGTTAGACGGAGAGGCCTCCCCAGGCACATCACTCCCTTCTTGGTCCTGAACGCAGAAGGACTGCTCAGAATAGTGGTCCCTGGACAACTAGAGAGCGAACCGAACAATCTCTTACACAAACCAGCTTTTAGGAGCTGTGGTCCTCTGGCTCTGACTACTGTCTGTGCCAGCATCTCTCACCCTTTGTCAATACCAGATGGGAAAAACAGTCTTTTCCTTTGCACTTGCACAAAAGTAATTCATGAGCAATATTTGTCGTTCTTGTTGTTTAGTTGCTAAGTTGTGTCCAACTCTTTGTGACCCCATGAACTGCAGTATACCAGACTTCTCTGTCCTTCACCATCTCCCGGAGTCTGCTCAAACTCATGTCCATGGAGTTGGTGATGCCATCCAACCATCTCACCCACTGCTGCCCACTTCTCCTCCTGCCCTCAATCTTTCCCAGCATCTGGGATCAGTATAAACTTTCCTAAAGTTTGAAAGGGGGTTGGAGGAAGGATTACATCAGACCCATTCACACCTTAGTAAATGGCTTTACACCTCTCCAGGACATTTCTGCCCACTCCCCTGACAAGTCCCTTCTCTGTGCTCCATCACGAGGGGTCTCCCCTCCAGGCCTCCTCTGACTCTACGCACACCCAGACTTGCTGACGTCTCTCTCTTCCTCTCTCCCAGAAACAGTAAATTCAAGTCCTGGTCCTGCCGTCATTAGTACTGTGAACATACAGCATGTTACCTAACCTCTCTGGGTCTCAGTTTTCCGCACCTGTAAAGTGCGGATAATAACCACACTTCCTCCGAAGGCCAGTGTGGACAGTGAGTGAGTCAGTGTGTGCGAAGAGCTTAGAACAGAATCTGACATGCAGGTTGTCTTCTACTGTTATTTTTAGGCAGAATGCATCAGTATCCACCTTCGGTTTGCAGAGCAAGGCTGCAATGGTATGGCCTGCCCTACCTCAAGGGGCCATAACTTTCTTACTAACAAGTAGAATGCCTTCTCAAAGGGCACTTTTGGTGACAAAATGTCCTTCTGGGGCCTCTTTGTCTTTCTGGCCGTGCTCACAAGGCTGCCAAGTCCAGGCTGCCGTGTACTGTCCCTGGGAAGGCGGCTGTAGCTTTGCCTGGGCAAAGCTTGTGGTCGGCCAGGTGCTGAGGGAAACCAAGATCACGTCCTCGTCACAGCTGGTCAGGCCAGGCATGGGTTTCTAGCACTTGCCTGCCTCTGCCCCTGGGAGGGAAGCCAACTCTCTCCTGTGTGGTTTAGTGGAAACACCACTGGACCAGGCAACTCTATCCTGCATGGTGGCTGATGGACCCAGAATATATAGGCTCACTCTTGGGGGCTGGGCTGCTCTTACGGAGACGGCAGTATATCGCTGACTCCTCTGGGCCATTGCTCTGGTTCAGCCTGTCCAGCCAGGGCAAGGAAAGCCTGGCCCCAACTGACCCATGACCCCGCACGCGGATGGACCTGAATCCCCAAAGGTGTACCTCTTCCCTGCAGCAGAAAGCACATGGCAGGTGTGCTGGCCTCACGTGGAAGCGCAGTCCTGGCAGGAGAGGAAGACACAAGCTTGACAGTCTCTTAGTATCCTCTGTACAAAAGGGGCCAGACAGCCCCATCAAGGAGCCCCCCTGACCTCCCTAGTCTGCTGGCGGGTTCGCGTGGAGCCAGGGGAGCGTGACATAGGCCCCACCCAGAAGACCCACTGCCCCTCGCGATCTCAAGCCCCTTGCTGCAAGAAGGCAGAGCGGGACTCCGTCTATGGAGTCAGCTGCCTGGGGTCCTCCCCTCCAGCTCTCTGCACCCTGAGATGGGCCTCGGTTTTTCTGAGGTTTTCTGAGCTGTGGAGGAGGGACCTGTGTCGTCTTGCTCCGAGGCAGGTGTAGGGCTGACCTCCCGAGAGGAAGTGCAGCTTTGCTAGGCCCGGGGGCGAACGTGCACACATCGGTCACGTGGGCCGCTATCAATCGCAGCCTTGTCTTTTGGCGTTTCCCTCACCCCCTCCTTAGTTCCATTTAAATAGGCAAATCCTGTCCTCTTTCTCCAGCAAGCAGGCCACTCCCGAGGAAGCTGCCCTCGGTTCCTGGAGCTCCAAGCATCGCAGTCTAAACCAGGCGTTGGAAGCCTCCTGCTGCCCTCCTCTCTCAACTGGAGGAGCCGGGAATATGCTCAAGGCACTGGGGTCCGAGCAGGGTGCCTGAGGTCTTTTCCCATATAGATTTTTCCAGCGTAGGAGGGCCAGTCTTAGAGGCTTCCTTGCTCACTTTGGAGCAGGGTCATTAAAAGGCCTTGACACCATAGCTGGCTTACCTGGGGCCCTGCTGTCTCAGCATCTCCCGGAGAGAAGCAGAGCGTAGAGCCTGATGCCTGGGAGACTCATGCTTGTGGAACCCCACTGGGGTGCCCCTTGCTGGCGGAGGACCAGGAGGACAAGGTTTTACCAGTCCCAGGAACAGAGAAAGCTAAGGATGGGATGGGAGGGTGGGGGGCTGTTTTTCAGGAAGTCAAACCTCCATGATTTAAAGGACTGGCCTTTTGACTTTTTCTGTTTGTTTTTCAAGAGCACGTTCTTCTTGCCTTTTCGGTGCCGTTAAAGGATACTTTCATGAAATGAACGGCTAAGAGGTGGCAGTTAGATATCACTTAGCTAGTGAACGGCTAAGAGGTGGCAGTTAGATATCACTTAGCTAGGTTTTCGTTTTTAAATCTCCTTAATTGGCAACATTAAAGGTGGTGGCAAAAGGAGGTCTCCCAGGGTTTTGGAGAGTTCGGTGGTTCGTGGTATCCCACATCCTACAGGGGCTCCTGCCCCTGCGGGAATCATGACTTCCCCCCACAGAGCCAAGGGGATAGGGGAGCCCCGGGCCTGGAGTTAGCGCCTGGCCTCACGGCTTGGCTCCCTGGGGAGGGCTCCAAGCCCTGCTGTCTGGAGCTAAAGGGGCCTTGGGGCTGGGAGACTAACAAGAAGCCCAGCCCTGGACTCGGAGGATGGTGGGTATGGGGTGGGGTGTGGGCCACGGGTACCCTCCCGAAGAGGCAGACCCTGCACAGTTGCCAAGGCTCCAAGAGTAACTCAGCACCAGGGAGGGGAGGGAAGGAGACGCAAGAGAGGAACGAATACCGCACACCCTCTGGGATCCCAGTTTGCCACCAGCCGGCCCAGCAGCGTAGGGGCTGCCCTGGTAGCTCCGACGGTTAAGAATACGCCTGCAAAGCAGGAGACCCAGGTTCGATCTCTGGGTCAGAAAGATCCCCTGGGGAAGGGAATGGCAACCCACTCCAGTATTCTTGCCTGGGAAATCCCAGAGGAACCCGACAGGCTATCCAGTCCACGAGGTCGCAAAGAGTCGGACACCACTGAGCAACTAACACACACACACACACACAGCAGGGCGGTGTGGACTAAAGCCTCAAGCTCTCTGAGGTCTGCCCACCTGCAAAGTCAGGGGCGGTGGGACTAGAGGTTTCATGGCTTCTCCTAGCTCTGGCTCTGGCTGTCGCAAGGCTCCCAGTTTAGAGTCAGAGACCCTTGTTGCAATCTGTAGCCTGAGCCTGACCACAGCTCCCTGGTCAAAGGGCTGCTGTGAAGGTTAGTGAGCTGGAGCCTGGAAGCTCCCGAGGTCTCTGAGGGGAGGGGAGAGCTGCACGTGGGCTGAGGGGAGACAGATCAGGATGTCCCCACTGTCTCTACGCCCGGGTCGATGGGTCCCCACAGGGGCTGTGCCTGTGGGGAAGACTAGGTCTGCTTCCCTTTCCCCCCACCCCGGGTGTGAGAACTGGGGACTCAGGAAACTGGCCTTGGGAGGGCGAGGCTCTGATGCAGTCAGACCTCGGGCCAGGTGGCCAGCTAAAAGCTTGGGTTAATTTCCAAACAGTCCCAGTTCACCCTGGTAAACACCCTGTCTTCTCTCGCTGCCACTGGAACCCAGGCTCACACTGACTTGACAGGTACAGGACTGGGGTGGCAGCAGCCGTCTCTCTGTCTGGGTGCAGCCTCTGGGGACGGACAGTGTTGACTTTGTCATCCCTTGGTTAACCCATCTGAGCCTCAATTTCCTCATCTGCAAGAGCAGCCAAGAAAAGGACCTGCACTTCAGATTGTCGCAAAGTTGAAATAGGTTGACGCATAGACAAATACTCAAACTCAACAAGCTCCAAATAAGGTCTGTGACCCGTGACCCATTTCCCCTCCTGCATGGATGGCGGTAGCGTCTGCCTGCTCAGAGGGACCCTTCTGCAAGCCCAGGGGTGCTACCTGAGAGGTGCAGGTGAACGTGCCCTTCCCCCATCACGCCCAAGGCCCCAGAGGGCATGGTTAGACCACAGGGTGGCAGAGTGGCAGGGCCAAGGGCCTCCCTCAGACATTGGTGGAGAAGGGTGTTACAAAAAGGAACTGTCAGCAAGTGGCCGGTTCCCCAGTTTTAGGACAACTGGCGCATTCAGCAACATCCCAGAACTGGGGGTGGGGGGGCAGTCGATGGTGGCCGAGAGGCCTCAAAAGGTGGGGACACGGCTGAGGGCATTGGACGGGTGAGAAGTGGCTCCTGCTGTTGGTAACATGACTTCCTCTGCTCCCAGGGCCCCAGATACAGCCTCTGATCCTTTCTTGAGCGACTCCCCGTGTTCACGGCTCCCCAGACAACAGCTTCCTCCAAAGTCCCATACTCTGGCACAGGAAGGGTTCTCTCTTGCCACTTCCGTTCTTCCAGGACTGTTTCCCAGCTGTGCATCTTTGACCAACACCTGAACTGACCCAGCTGCTTTCTAACACTCCCACCACCACGGAGCCCTGAGTTTCCGCCCGGCTCACAGGCCGTGGACACCCCCCTCCTGCCTTGGTCCCTGGAACCTCAAGGAAGCCCCTGGTCCTGCTGCTTGATGGTTGCTGGGGTGTGCGGCCCAGACCCCAGGCTAGCCCTGGAGGGCTCCTGCTCTCAAAACCCCAACTCCGAGGCCGAGCAGGTCCCCCGACAGGCCTCAGCTGGACCCACCAACAAACCTGGGAAGCGCAAGGTCGCTGGACACAGAAACAACCCCATCCTAGGGCCCAGCGTGCCCCGACCCAGCTTGCCCTGTGCGCAAGCGGCACCTCCAACACCTCCATTGCCAGGCCAGGCCGGCGTGGGCAGGTTGGGTACTCACAGCACACAGAGCGCGTAGGCCCGGGAGATGGACTCGCTGGCGCGCACGAGGAAGCTCCCATCCTTGCCCGTTCTGGACAGCAGCTCCTCTGCCTTGGAGCGGGTGATGTTGCCATGGTTCCAGCAGGGGACCATGGCGGGCGCGGGGCTCCCTGGGGCCGGGCCGGGTGGCCTCCCCCCTGGACCGGACGCTGCGCCGACGGGGGAGCTGGGCCCTCCTGTGCTGCGACCCTCCGTGGGTTCCCTCTCAGTCGCCCCAGCTGCTGCTGCTCCTGCCACCCGCTCGCTGACCGACTTCCTGTTTCAGGCACTCGGCAAGGGAAAGGAAGCTGAGCTGCAGAGAACTTCCTCATTGCAGAGCCCAAGCAAGACAGTCCTCCACCTCCCCCCTCACGCCCTGCTGCCCTTCCCTCTCACCACCCCACCCCCTGCCCACCCCGCCCGTGCCCCCCATCCCCGGCTCCCTCCTTTAATGGGTCTCAGTCCCTGGCATGGCAAATATCAGCTTAAGCCCTCCTGGGGGAATCTATCAGCTCCTCTGGCATCAGGAGGCTCAGGGCCAGCCTCTGAAGGAGTGAGGCCCAAGCGTTAGCCATTCCGGGGCCCATGACCCGATGCCCCATGTGGGGTGGCCACGCCAAGGACGTCCACCCCAGCCCTCTGCCCTACCCCCAAGCTTTCCACCTCCCTGTCCACTCCCTCCGACATGCCCGCAGGTCAGAGGCTCACAGGGCCGGGCTTCTCAACTGGGGCTGAGGCCTGCTCCCCGACCCCCACTGAGGGGGGTACCAGCCGAGCCCCCCTACTCATAATGAGACACACACAGCCACCTGGGCACCTTTCAGCCCCAGAAGCTGGGAAGACCTTGAGCGACACCACCCATGGGCTCCCCTGGGACAGCTCTGCGACACTTTATACCCATCGCGGGGGCCGGCAGGTATACGGGAGCCCGTGGCAACCCTTCTCCAGGGCAGCACATCCTGACCCCTGTGGCCCAGCTTAGGGACATGCAGAGGGAGCTGGGAGGGCTCTCGGGACATGGACCTTTTGCAAGGTGACACCTCTGGATCTTTCTGGGACACTTGGGACATTCATGCATGTCCCCCTATCCCTGGGCAAGTTGGCCACCTGGCAAGGATGGCATTCCTTCCCGAGTCCCACATCTCAGGTAGAGTTGCAGTTGGAGGTACAGGTGGCCGGGCATGGTTGCCTTGGTCCACAGCTCAAAGCGGGGGCTGCCTTTGGGGAGGTGGGGACCACCATCCAGGATCAGCAGGCTCTGAGGGCTCTGAAGTGGGCACCCTGCTTGGACCCCAGACGGGGAGCCCTCAGTGCTCATGTCAGTGCCCCAGGGTGAAGGGGCAGGTGCAGACCTATTGCACAAGACCCCCGATCCTGTCTCAGCCCTCAGCCACCCTGCGACATGACAGAAGAAGCCGCATCCAGGCACCAGGGCCAGGCAAGCCTCCACTCTAATCGGGTCCTCTGCATCCAAGCTGCAGGAGCTGGTTCGTTCCTTCTCCCTCCCCGTCTCGGTTTCCTGTTCTCCACCTGAAGGAGAGCAGCCCCAGAGGAACTCACGTGTGCCGGGAGCCCCCAGTGCCTGCCACCCACAACAGTTGATTCTGAAAAGCAAAGCTAAGCACTCTGATTCCTAAATCCTGGACTCGGCTCACCTCCGCCTGAGGGAAGAGGGGAGGAGGGCAGGGAGCGGGGAGGAGATGGTCAACTCAGGCCTGAGGCGGGGGAAATTGGGCCCATTAAAGGGGCCCCAGAAGGTGGGCTGCTACCCCTGTGGGGTCATCTCTGGGGTCCTGTCCTGCATGGGCATGGTCAAGGCGTGGCCGTCCTCCGGCAGGCCTTCTTGGCTTCTAAAGGCAGTTCCTTTTGGAAACCTAGCCCAGCGAACTCCCTGGTCCCCACATTCACCTCAAAGCCAGCTCCTCCCCCAGCTGCTCTGAGCTTCCCCTTCCCTACCACTGCCCGCTTCTTCCCCCCACCAATGCCCCCTCCCTTGCTCCTCTGTCTGAACCCAAGGAAGAAACTCCCAAGCCTTCAGAAAGCCTGTATCAAGGCTGAGCTAGATGTGGGGCCACCGAGGTGGGGCTAAGAGACCTGCTCCTGGGATGCTCCCACCATATACTTCCCAGCCTTCTCCCCATTCCCCTGCCGAGCTCCGCCAGCTTCCTCGCTCGAAGCTCCCAGGTTCCTCCAGGGTCCTTCAGGAGGACCCGCCCACAGTGCTGGCCCTATAGCACGTCGACCAGCTTATCCAGAGAGACCCTCTAGCACATCCAAGACCCTTCCACTTACATTGATCTCCCCCAACACTCCTTCCCACCTGCCCTTCCTCACCCCTGTTCCCACTGAATCCCATAGTTCAGCAGGGTCGGGGTGGCCAGCGGGACTGTCCCTGCCATTTGGTCCAGTGTGGTTTCCCTTTGACACACACAAAACATACAAGACACACACATGTCATCCATGTTCCCCGAATTTTTAAGGTCCATCCTGTCATGTCCTCCTCAGAAACCTGTATGCAGGTCAAGAAGCAACAGTTAGAACTGGACATGGAACAACAGACTGGTTCCAAATAGGAAAAGGAGTACGTCAAGGCTGAATATTATGACCCTGCTTATTTAACTTATATGCAGAGTACATCATGAGAAACACTGGGCTGGAAGAAGCACAAGCTGGAATAAAGATTGCTGGGAGAAATATCAATAACCTCAGATATGCAGATGACACCACCCTTATGGCAGAAAGTGAAGAAGAACTAAAGAGCCTCTTGATGAAAGTAAAGAGGAGAGTGAAAAAGTTGGCTTAAAGCTCAACATTCAGAAAACTAAAATCATGGCATCTGGTCCCATCACTTCATGGCAAATAGATGGGGAAACAATGGAAACAGTGAGAGACTTTTTCGCAGAGGGGTTCAAAATCACTGCAGATGGTAATTGTAGCCATGAAATTAAAAGACGCTTGCTCCTTGGAAGAAAAGCTCTGACCAACCTAGACAGCATATTACAAAGCGGAGACATTACTTTGCCAACAAAAGTGTGTCTAGCAAAGCTGTGGTTTTTCCAGTGGTCATGTATGGATGTGAGAGTTGGACTATAAAGAAGGCTGAGCACCAAAGAATTGATGCTTTTGAACGGTGGTGTTGGAGAAGACTCTTGAGAGTCCCTTGGACTGCAAGGAGATCCAACCAGTCCATCCTAAAGGAAATCAGTCTTGAATATTCACTGGAAGGACTGATGCTGAAGCTGAAGCTCCAGTCTTTGGCCACCCAATGCAAAGAACCGACCCATTGGAAAAGACCCTAATGCTGGGAAAGATGGAAGGCAGGAGAAGGGGAAGACAGAGGATGAGATGGTTGAATGGCATCACCGACTTGATGGACATGAGTTTGAGTAAGCTCCAGGAGTTGGTAATGGACAGGGAAGCCTGTCATGCTGCAGTCCATGGGGTCACAAAGAGTTGAATATGACTGAGTGACTGAACTGAACTGAACTGATCCTGTCATGATAGTCTGAAGGCAGGTTGGAAAAGAATTTCCAGACACAGAGCATTTCAGAAGGGAGTGAGTTTATTATGAACAGAGAGCAGAGACAATGTGGGCGCTGCAAGCACAGCAGGCCAACCTGACAGACCAGGGAGAGCTGACAATTTTTGTGGGTTAGTAGCCCATTTTTATAGCCTCGAGACAAAGAAAATTCCTGCTGGAAGGTTGGCATTAGGTGATTGGTTAGGGCATTATATGGTGATCACTGAGGTGGGTGTTTTTGCCTAATTTGGAGTCAGGAAGCCTGCTGGTGATGATCGGGGGTGGTGGGGGACTTTTGGGAAGGTTTACAAAGGGACTCAGTCAATTTTTGGAGGGGATCTTGGTTCTGGGTTCCGCTTCTGTGGCCTTGGAGCAGGACTCCACGCATCCCGTCTTCACTTCCTTCCCAACCCAATTACCTAAACCATCTGACACTGTCAGCTTCCTTGTCCCCCAGCCCTTCTGCCCCTGATGTTCAGAAAACCCCAGCTTCTAGATCAGAAATGCTCTTATGGTGAATGGGGCCTCAGTAAATATTTCCTTCTGCAGGGCCTCTGTCTACATGGAAGCAATTTCATTAGAACTTGTCTTTTAAAATTCAGGGAGCCATGTAAGGTAGGGATTTCTCAATGACAGTTTAGAATAATGGACAGAGAGGAGATAATTATGTATGCTCTGTGTCCAATAGGCATCCTAGAAGAGTCTTTGTGATGTCTTTCTCTTCCTGCTCAGGTGCTGTTTTTTATTGTCAAGTGCATCTGGCTGATTTTATATCCCATCCAGCAAGAGCAGGGGAGCGGGGCTGCTATTATTCAGAGTCCGGTGGCATTCAGAACCTGTTCATTTTGAGACGTCAGTCTCCTGCCTCTGCATTTTCTAACCTTGTTCCTTTATGTCATTACCCGTGGCACTGCTTCATCCATTGTGCCGCCTGTGAATAGTGGCTTCCAGGGATCCCCTCTGAGGTTGTTCCTTTGCTTGCTTGGTACCCACAGATCTTACCTAGAGCGTGCCAAAAAATGCTAACAAGAAAGGAGGCAAGATGGCAGAGTAGGAAGCCTCTGCCTCTGTCTCTCTCTCACTCTCTGTGTGTCCCTGTCTCTCTCTTTCTCCTTCCCTTCCTCATCATGTCTCTCCCCTTCCCTTCCTTCATCCCACTCCACCCCTCCCTCCCTCCACCCATGAACCCTGAGCCCACCTCCACCCGTGGTCACACCAAAATTACACCTTCTTACAGAGCAACTATCTAAAGAGTAGCAGGACAGATTTCCCACAGCTGAAGATGTAAAGAAGGGACCACGATGAGATGAGCAGGAAGGGTAGAGATGCAGCAGAGTTGAGATCCACACCCCCCAGGTTGGCAACCCCCAAATGGGATGACTGTCACAACCACAGGGACCCTCCCCAGGGAGCAAGGGGTCTGACCCTTACATCAGTCTCCCCAGCCCAAGGGTCCTGCACTGGGATGACAAGCCCCCAGCATGTCCAGTTTTGAAAGCCAAGCATGGCTTATGTTCAGGACAGCCAGAGGGCTCTAGACTCTGCTCTTAAGAGACACACACAAGATGATGTAACAACATCTTACATATTCTGAGACCCAGTGCAGAGGCGGTAGTTTGAAAGGACCCTGCTAGATCAGACATATTTGCTAACCTTGGAGAGGCTCCCAGAGAGGGTGCAGGCAACTGGGGCTCCCCCTGGGGACAGGGACACAGGCAGAGTCCATTTTAGGGAGCTTGTTCTACCCCAATAACACTGGCACTGGCAGGAGGCGTTTTGGAGTCTTCCCTCTAGCGCATCAGTGTTGGGGACTCACACCCACCCACCAGTGAGCTGGCACCAGGCCCAGCTAACCCTGCCCTGGGCCACACAGACACCATGCAGGGACCCAATCCCACTCGTGAGAGGGCCAGCAGCAGCCCCAGTCCCCTCCGGGCTGCACAGCCAGCCATGGAATGAGCCTACCCTGTCCTCCAGTGGGCCCACGTCACTGCATAAGGCATGGTGTCGCCCAGGCACTTCCAGTCTCCTGGGCTGGGGTCCAGCCTCATCTACCAGCGTGGCCTCAGTACTTGGCCTTACCACGGAAGGGCACACGCAGCCATTCGGGGCCACTCCTAGAGCATAAAGCTCTGGTGACCAGAAGGGAGTTCTCTGTTGGGCCCCACAGGACATCTCCTGTGTAAGGTCACTTCTCCAAGTTTGGGAAAGGTAACCAACCTACCCAACACACAGAAATAAACACAGAAAATTGGGGAAAATAAGGAGACAGAGGAATAAGTGCCAAATGAAGGAACAGGATATAACCTTAGAAAAAGAACTAAACGAGGGGGATATAAGCAGTCTATCCCATAACAGGTTCAAGGTAAAGATCATAGAAGGTAACAGTCATAAAGATGTGAGAGGAGTGGATGAACACATAATTTCAATAGAGTTAGAAGACATAAAAAATAATCAAAAAGAACTAAAGAACACATAACTGAAACAAAAACACACTAAGAAGAATCAGCAGTATATTAAATGATACAGAGGAACAGATCAGTGATCTGAAAGACAAAGTAGTGGAAATCACCGAAGCTGAACAGAAGACAGAAAAAGGATTTTTAAAATGAAGATAGTTTGGGACTTCCTGGTGGTCCAGCGGTTAAGGCCCCACACTCCCAATGCAGGGGGCATTGGATTTGATCCCTGGTCATGGAACTAAGATCCCATATGCCACAACTAAGAGCGGTACAGCCAAATACATTCATCAAATAAATTAAAAAAAAAGAATTTAAAAAAATGAGGATAGTTTAAGAGACCTCTGGGACAATATCAAGCATAATAACAGCTACACTATAAGAGCCTCAGAAGAAGAAGAGAGAAAGGGTCAGAGGACATATTTGAAAAAATAACAGCTGAAAACAGCCCTAACCTGGGAAAGGAAACAGGTTCAGGAAGCACACAGAGTCCCTAATAAGATGGACCTGAAGAAATCCATGCTAAGGTGCATCATAATTAAATGGAAAAGATGAAAGGTAAGGAGATGATCTTAAAAGCAGCAAGAAAAAAGCAACTATTTAGATACAAGGGAACTCCCGTTAGACAATCAGCAGACTTTTCAGCAGAAACTGTGTAGGCCAGAAGCAAGTGGCACGAAGTATTCAAAGTGATGGAAGACAGCCTCTTCAGTGAATGGTTTGGGGAAAGCTGGATAGCTACGTGCAAAAGAATCAAACTGGACTATTCTCTCACATCATGCACAACAACAACAAAAATCGTTTGCTGGGTTACAGACTTAAATGTAAGACTTGAAACCGTGAAACTTCTGGAAGAACATGTAGGCACGATGCCATCTAACATCAGTACCAGGACTATTTCTTGGCACTATATCCTCAGGCAAGGGAAACAAAACCAAAAATAAACTAATGAGACTACATCAAACTAAGAAGCGTTTGCATAGTGAAGGAAGCTATCAACAACACGAAGAGGCCACCTACTGAATGAGAGAAGATATTTGCAAATGATAAATCCTACAAGGAGTTAACGTCCAAAATACGCAAAGCACTCATACAACTCAATGTCCAAAAGCCAAACGACTCAATTAAAGGTGGACAGAGCGTCTGAATAGAGCATCTCTAGAAGTTCTGGAAAAAACAGACAAAACTTCAGTGTTGAAGAAACGAACTTCCATGGCAGGTGCCGAGGCATCGGAGGGACTCTGCTTCTGAAATTTCCAGAGGTGGCAAGTGACAGAGACAGGAGCCAAGAGAGAGGTGTGATGATCCCGTGGGACCGTGAAGCTACTTGTCCAGGGGTCTTTCCACCATGGACAGGAAGCAGAGTGGGTTTCAAGGCCTGAGAAGGGGTCAGACGAGGAGAGGGATTACGGAGTCCCAAGTGTCAGGATGAGGGGTGGGGAGGAGGAGGTAGAGATGTAGGTCACTTCACACATGGTGGACAATATTTCTAAGTATTAATCACCGTGTTTCCCTTTCCCTCCTCTGTTCACTGAAGCTCTTTACGGTACCCCAGGGCTCCTCAGTCCCCACCAGCCTTGGCAGAATTGGTGTCAACCATACAGTCTTATGGGAAGGAAGTGGGGGAGTGAAAGTGGTTACTGAGTCACCAAGAACAAAGGGAGCTGAGATGGTTTTATGTGTCAATGTGTCTGGGCCAGAGTACCCAGATATTTGGTCAAACATTCTAGATATCCCTATGAAGATATTCATAGAAGTGATTAGCCTTTGAATCAGTAGACTCTGAGTCGATTGCTCTCCATAGCACGGGTGGGCCTCATTCAATCAGTGGAAGACCCTAATAGAAAAAGACGGAGGTTCCCCAAAGAAGAGGGAATTCAGTGAGTAAACCGCCTTCAGACTCAAACCACAGCCTCAGCTCCTCCCTGAGTCCCCAGCCTGCAGCCCCACTCTGCAGATCTGGGGCTTGCCAGCCTCTGCAATCATGTGAGCCAATTCCTGAAAATAAATCTCTCTGTGTACCTGCATCGCACTGGCATTGTTTCTCTGGAAACACAGAAGGAAATACTTTGAAGTACTGACTTTGAAGTTTGAAAGCTGCTCACTCGGCCGGTGTAATCAGGAGTGAATTTCCCTCACCCCAGACCTGCCGTCCATGGGGTCACACAGAGTCGGACACAACTGAAGTGACTTAGCAGCAGCAGAAGTAGCAGCAGACATGATACAAAGGCATCTTGGGGTTGTAGGAGGGGGTGGAGTGGCCACTCTCAGAGAACCAGGTAGGACCAGGAGGCCCGAGCCTTCGGTGATCAGGCACCATCCCTCTCGGTGCCAAGGGTCCAGGTCAAGGGGGTCAGCGCCCCCTGGGAAAGAGTGACGCCCTCCTCTGTCCTGATTAACTCACTTCCCCTCATGCTTGTTTGCTGTTTTCGTCACTCAGTCGTGTCCAACTCTTGGCGACCCCGGGGACTGCAGCATTCCAGGCTCTTCTGTTCAGGGGATATTCTTCAGGCAAAAATACCGGAGCGGGTTTCCATTTCCTTCTCCAGCCTCCCGCCATGGGCCCCTCTCAAATCAAAGGCCAGAGATGACTGTTATGGAGGGATCATACCCTCGACCCTCTGCTGGGAAGGAAGTCTTCCTCTCCGCTCAGCCCTCTCCCAGCTCCCCTCCCCGCTTGCTCTGGGGGTCTGTCGGACCCCCGGCTCCCCCGTCTGCTGACTCCTCCACTTCTGCGGTTGGCATCTTTGAAGGGACCTTTCCACATCCTCTCCCCAGGCCCCTGAAGGCACTGACTGGCTTCCCTTTGGGTCCAGCCGTCCTCAGAACACTTGGCTGGGCCTCTCCCAGGCCCCTAAGCCTCAGGCCTCCTGAAGGGCAGGAAGATGACACCTGGCTCACAGCTCCGCCCAGCCCC
>NW_011494730.1:4020017-4022025 GCF_000754665.1 Bison bison bison | reverse complement strand
CTGAGCTACACACAGAGGAGGAGGCCAGGGCACAAACCTCACTCGGGCATAAACGTCTGGGGTCTGTGGAGTTAGGTAAGCTGCCTGACGAGGTGGGTGCTGTCAACCTGGCCAGGGTCTCAGAGGGGACCGTCTTGACGGGAGAGCCAGAGCAGTGGGGGCTCCAGTCGGCAGATAGCGTCAGTGACACTCGCTGTTGGTGTATCAACCTTGGTTTGAAAGAGGGCAGGACTCTGGTCATTTCTGGAAATAACCTGAAGGGGTCAGATTCCGAGCCTTGTCATTCCCCGCCACCAGGGGGAGCCTCGAACTCCACCCTCCGCCCGGGAGTCGTGTGTGACCTGCTGCCCAGCTTGTCACTTTCCAAGAGTCTTTGTTCACAGATTCCTGTACTAACGAGGTCAGCAGGGAGGGACGCAATTTCCCCAGGGGTCCAAGGCCTCACAGAGTCCATGAACTCTGCTGCAGGATGTCCCGGGAGTACCACAGGCCTGGCAGTGAGCCACTCTCCCCTTCTGCTGGAGATGAAACGGACCAGAAAATCAAATGGACTTGAACTGCCATCGGGAAGAATGAAGCTCAGCTTTGGGGAGAATTGGGTGACGGACACTCACAGCCACGAAAACAATGAGGGTCCTTCGGTAAGATTGTTAAGGACACAGGAAAATATTCATAATACAGTGTTAAGTAAAAAGAGAGCAAGAGAAAAACAAACAAACAAAACTCAGGAAACTGGAGATTTAGCTTGAGAAATCACCAAATACGAAGACCGCAGAGTAGGGCGGCAAATCTTCCTTCTACTTTATCCTTTATGACCACATACTGCTTTTATGAGAATAAAGATTAAGTAAATTAAAAAGACAGCGCTGGTTCTGGAGGGTGTGTGTGAAGTCCCGCGGGGCAGCTTGGCTTTATGTAGATGGCTGGTGGCATTCCAGGTGACACCTCGCCCAGCTCTCCTCCCTTGGGATTCGTGAAGAAGAGACGGACTTTCTTCTTTAACTGAAAAGGAACACATTCATAGAGTAAAAAGTCAGCCAGCACAATGCAAAATAAGTTTTCCTGCCGTGGCAGACCCGCCCACATACCCCACCCACTGTCGCAGTGCATATAGCATAAGTTGCTCAGTCGTGTCCGACTCTTTGTGACCCCATGAACTGTAGTCCACTAGTCTCCTCTGTCCATTCTCCAGGCAAGAATACTGGAGTGGGTTGCCGTTCCCTTCTCCAGGGGATCTTGCTGACCCAGGGATCGAACCTGCGTCTACCTGCACTGCAAGTGGTCTCCTGCATTGCAGGCGGATTCTTTACTATCTAAGTCACCAGGGAAGTCCCCCCACTGGCCCAGGGCCAGCATATTATATATTCTCGCAAAACTTTCTGTGCATACGCAAGCATATTTTTGTAGGTCTTTTCTTTTTACCCTATTGTACACCTTGCTTTTTTCACGTAGCGATGTTGCGGAACATTTCATGGAGCCTTTTCTTTGTATCTATCATGCTGTTCTTTTTAAAGCCAGAATACTATTCCTATAGCCTAGCACAGTGTATTGGACCAGTCGCCTGTTGACAGGTACTTAGACTGTTAACAACATTTGCTGTCACAAACGACATGACAACCTGTACACTGGCCATTCATCTCTGGGCTCTGTGCAGTCAGATATCCACAAGATACATACCCTAATCTTAGGACTAACCTTAGGGTAAGGGGCCAGTAAGTATTACCCAGTGGCTCAGTGGTAAAGAAGCTGCCTGTCGATGTAGGAGCTGCGGGTCTGATTCCTGGGTTGGGAAGATCCCTTGCAGGAGGAATTGGCAACCCACTCCAGTATTCTTGCCTAGAGAATCCCATGGACAGAAGAGCCTGGTGGGCTATAGTCCATGGATTCACACACACACACACACACACACACACACACACACACCAGTAAGTAGCTTGAGTTTCTGCAGGTGTTCTGAATGATTTCATCAGGTCAAAAGATCAGATTCCATCCAGGCTGAGATGTGCAT
>NW_011494730.1:4015843-4019852 GCF_000754665.1 Bison bison bison | reverse complement strand
CCAGATGTTGAAGCTGGATTTAGAAAAGGCAGAGGAACCAGAGATCAAATTGCCAACATCCGCTGGATCACAAAAGAAGCAAGAGAGCTCCAGAAAAACATCTACTTCTGCTTTATTGACTATGCCAAAGTCTTTGACAGTGTGGATCACAACAAAGTATGGGAAATTCTTAAAGAGATGGGAATACCAGACCACCTGACCTGACTTTGCAGGTCAAGAAGCAATAGTTAGAACTGGACATGGAACAATGGACTGGTTCCAAATAGAGAAAGGAGTATGTCAAGGCTGTATATTGTCACCCTGCTTATTTAACTTATATGCAAAGTACATCATGAGAAATGCTGGGCTGGCTGAAGCACAAGCTGGAATCAAGATTGCCAGGAGAAATATCAATAACCTCAGATATGTAGATGACACCACCCTTATGGCAGAAAGCAAAGAGCTAAAGAGCGTCTTGATAAAAGTGAAGGAAGAGAGTGAAAAAGTGACTTAAAACTCAGTATTCAGAAAACTAAGATCATGGCATCCAGTCCCATCACTTCATGACAAATAGATGGGGAAACAATGGAAACAGTGAGAGACTTTTTGGCAGAGGGGTTCAAAATCACAGCAGATGGGGACTGCAGCCATGAAATTAAAAGACACTTGCAAAGCTATGACCAACCTAGACAGCATATTAAAAAGCAGAGGCATTACGTTGCCAACAAAGGTCCATCTAGTCAAGGCTATGGTTTTTCCAGTAGTCATGTATGGATGTGAGAGTTGGACTGTGAAGAAGGCTGAGCACCAAAGAATTGATGCTTTTGAATGGTGGTGTTGGAGAAGACTCTTGAGACTCCCTTGGACCGCAAGGAGATCCAACCAGTCATCCTAAAGGAAATCAACCCTGAATATTCATTGGAAGGATGGATGCTGAAGCTGAAGCGCCAATACTTTGGCCACCTGATGCGAAGAGCCAACTCATTGGAAAAGACCCTGATGCTGGGAAAGATTGAGGTCAGGAGGAGAAGGGGACAACAGAGGATGAGATGGTTGGATGGCATCACCGACTTGATGGACATGAGTTTGAGTGAGCTCTGGGAGTTGGTGATGGACAGGGAAGCCTGTCATGCTGCAGTCCATGGGATCACAACTGAGCGACTGGACTGTTGGCCCCCTGGCACCTCTTTCATTCCATTTTATTTTATTAACTGTGCCGTGCAGCTTGCAGGATCTCAATTCCCTGACGAGGAGTTGAATCTGGACCACAGCTGTGACAGCACTGAGCCCTAACTGCTGGACTGCCAGGGAGTTCCCTGCAGTAGGATTTTTATGTGACTTTTACCCTCTTATTTTTTAAAAATCCTTTCTGCTATCAGTTTTCTAGATGTCCAGGATATAATATGTATAGAATAGTTGACAGGGAAAATACTGGAAGGAGAGACCAATCAAGTTTCTGTTTCAGTAGCTCAGAATTACTTGAGTCAAGTGAAGAAAAAGGTAAGAGAGGAACAAGATCAAAATGATTACAAAGTTCCCCAGCCACAGCAGTGAAAGCCATCCTCAGCACTAGGCCACCAGGAGATCGTCCTGGCTCCGTTTTAGACAGCTCTCTTAGCGATACCGACTCCATCTTTACTTTCCTTTACAGGCACCTTCCTTGTACAAAGCCCACACCAAGTGTGCGAAGCCAGGCGGTCAGTGCCCAAGGTAACTGAATTGCCAGAACAACCGCTGCCCTCCACAGGCTCCCTGACTCCTAGGGTCAGATTTGCCAAACTCTGGAGACAGTAACTCTAACCCTCAGACTTGGGTACACCTGCCTGGCCCACCTGGCCATCCGACTGCCACTGACCTGTCCTGGGGCAGCCGTGCCGCCCCGGGTCCCTTTGCCACCGCACCCTCTGTCCTGGCACCGGGCACTTCCCAAGCCTGAGTCGTGATCACTATCCCTTGGCAGAGCCTGTTGCCGTGTCCCTTAAATGCATCTTCTGCCCACGGCTGTGGGGATTACGTGCCAGCCCCTTTCCAGCTTCCTGTTCTGTTCCTCTGCCTCTCGGCCCTGGCAGCCAACAGTTCTCTTAGCTGATGCGCCAAAACCCAAACACCCAGTGGGTTCCAGGTTTATTCCCATCAGAATCTTCTGCCCAGTGTCCTCAGATGCACTTCCTCCTCCTGTGTGGTTGCCCAGGGTCTCAGGAAACCCTGAGTGTCCTGACTACATCCTTGCCCATCAATTGGCTCCCAGAACTGCCTGGAAGTCCTCTCTGGATTGCCCCTCTGCCCCCTCTTCCACCATCCCCCCCACGGCATCTTTTTTTCCCTGATGCTCCAGACTCCCGGGCTGCCGGAAGCACGGGCTTTTTTCTGACACTTGTGCTAAGTACCATCGCCTCTCTTGGAGCCCGAGACCGAAGCCTTCACAACTTTGCTTGCTCTTCCCCAGAGCGTTTCTTACCACGACTCGCACTTGCATCGTTTCGTGTGCACCTCTCTTGTGTGCTGTGCTGAGTCGCTTCAGTTGTGTCCAACTCTCTGCGATGCTATGGGCCATAGCCCGCCAGGCTCCTCTGTCCATGGAGTTCTCCAGGCGAGGATACTAGAGTGGGCCTCCATTTCCTTCTCCAGGGGAATCTTCCCGACCCAGGGAATCCCCTCCTTAATTATCACCTCCTCAAGAGTCCACGTTTGTCTTATTCATCCCTCAGGGCTGTAGCATCCAGCCCAGAGTGCCAGGTAGAAGGTGTCGTAGCACAAGCTGCCATAACAAAACATCACAGACCAGAGGCCTTCAACACCAGACATTTGTCAATATTTTCTCACAGTTCTGGAGGCTGGAAGCCTGAGATCATGATACAGATGGCTGCTTCTCACTGCGTCCTCACTTGGCTTCCCTTCAGTACCTGCATATATAGAGAGAGACAGAGACAGACAGACAGATAGACAGACACACACACACACAGAGGTATCTGTCTTCCTCTTATAGGGTCACCAACCCAATAGGATTAGGACCCCATCGTTATGGACTCATTCAATCTTTTTTTTTAATCAAAAAAAAAATTTAAATTGAGGTATAGCTGATGTATAACCAGACATCATGGAATGTGAAGTCAAGTGGGCCTTAGGAAGCATCACTATGAACAAAGCTAGTGGAGGTGATGGAATTCCAGTTGAGCTATTTCAAATCCTGAAAGAGGATGCTGTGAAAGTGCTGCACTCAATATGCCAGCAAATTTGGAAAACTCAGCGGTGGCCACAGGACTGGAAAAGGTCGGTTTCATTCCAATCCCTAAGAAAGGCAATGCCAAAGAATGCTCAAACTACTGCACAATTGCACTCATCTCACACGCTAGTAAAGTAATGCTCAAAATTCTCCAAGCCAGGCTTCAGCAATACGTGAACCGTGAACTTCCAGATGTTCAGGCTGGTTTTAGAAAAGGCAGAGAAACCAGAGATCAAATTGCCAACATCTGCTGAATCATCGAAAAAGCAAGAGAGTTCCAGAAAAACATCTTTTTCTGCTTTATTGACTATGCCAAAGCCTTTGACTATGTGGATCACCATAAACTGTGGAAAATTCTGAAGGAGATGGGAATACCAGACCACCTGACCTGCCTCTTGAGAAACCTATATGCAGGTCAGGAAGCAACAGTTAGAAGTGGACATGGAACAACAGACTGGTTCCAAATCAGGAAAGGAGTACGTCAAAGCTGTATATTGTCACCCTGCTTATTTAACTTATATGCAGAGTACATCGACTGAAGTGACTTAGCATGCATGAATGCATTGGAGAAGGAAATGGCAACCCACTCCAATATTCTGGCCTGGAGAATCCCAGGGACAGAGGAGCCTGGTGGGCAGCCATCTTTGGGGTCGCACAAAGTCAGACGCAACTGAAGCGACTTAGCAGCAGCAGCCACAGCAGAGTACATCATGAGAAACGCTGCTATGGAGGAAGCACAAGCTGGAATCAAGATTGCCGGGAGAAATATCAATAACCTCAGATATGCAGATGACATCATCCTTATGG
>NW_011494730.1:4015132-4015565 GCF_000754665.1 Bison bison bison | reverse complement strand
GGTTCACGTATTGCTGAAGCCTGGCTTGGAGAATTTTGAGCATTACTTTACTAGCGTGTGAGATGAGTGCAATTGTGCAGTAGTTTGAGCATTCTTTGGCATTGCCTTTCTTAGGGATTGGAATGAAACCGACCTTTTCCAGTCCTGTGGCCACCGCTGAGTTTTCCAAATTTGCTGGCTTATTGAGTGCAGTACTTTCACAGCATCCTCTTTCAGGATTTGAAATAGCTCAACTGGAATTCCATCACCTCCACTAGCTTTGTTCATAGTGATGCTTTCTAAGGCCCATTTGACTTCACATTCCAGGATGTCTGGCTCTAGGTCAGTGATCACACCATCGTGATTATCTGGGTCGTGAAGATACTTTTTTGTACAGTTCTTCTAGTGTATTCTTGCCATCTCTTCTTAATATCTTCTGCTTCTGTTAGGTCCA
>NW_011494730.1:4014510-4015032 GCF_000754665.1 Bison bison bison | reverse complement strand
ATTGGACATAACTTTTCTTCCAAGGAGTAAGTGTCTTTTAATTTCATGGCTGCAGTCACCATCTGCAGTATTTTGGAGCCCCCAAAAATAAAGTCAGCCACTGTTTCCACTGTTTACCCATCTATTTCCCATGACGTGATGGGACCAGATGCCATGATCTTCGTTTTCTGAATATTGAGCTTTAAGCCAACTTTTTCACTCTCCTCTTTCACTTTCATCAAGAGGCTTTTTAGTTCCTCTTCACTTTCTGCCATAAGGGTTGTGTCATCTGCATACCTGAGGTTATTGATATTTCTCCCAGCAATCTTGATTCCAGCTTGTGCTTCCTCCAGCCCAGTGTTTCTCATGATGTACTCTGCATATAAGTTAAATAAGCAGGGTGACAATATACAGCTTTGACGTACTGCTTTTCCTATTTGGAACCAGTCTGTTGTTCCATGTCCATTTCTAACTGTTGCTTTCTGACCTGCATACAAACTTCTCAAGAGGCAGGTCAGGTGGTCTGGTATTCCTATCTCTTTC
>NW_011494730.1:4013337-4014410 GCF_000754665.1 Bison bison bison | reverse complement strand
GAAAGTTATGTCCAACCTAGATAGCATATTGAAAAGCAGAGACATTATTTTGTCAACAAAGGTCCGTCTAGTCAAGGCTATGGTTTTTCCAGTAGTCATGTATGGATATGAGAGTTGGACTGTGAAGAAGGCTGAGTGCCGAAGAATTGATGCTTTTGAACTGTGGTGTTGGAGAAGACTCTTGAGAGTCCCTTGGACTGCAAGGAGATCCAACCAGTCCATCCTAAAGGAGATCAGTCCTGGGTGTTCATTGGAAGGACTGATGCTGAAGCTGAAACTCCAATACTTTGGCCACCTCATGCGAAGAGTTGACTCATTGGAAAAGACCCTGATGCTGGGAAAGATTGAGGGCAGGAGGAGAAGGGGACGACAGAGGATGAGATGGTGGGATGGCATCACTGACTCAATGGACATGGGTTTGGGTAGACTCTGGGAGTTGGTGATGGACAGGGAGCCCTGGCGTGCTGCGATTCATGGGGTCGCAAAGAGTTGGACACGACTGAGGAACTGAACTGACTGAACTGCCCATTGTAGCTGCCACCTCTGAAATGTTTGCAACCCAAAACTTGACCTCTAAACCTAGCTCCACCTCTCAGACCCAGTTCTCCTTCCCTTCCATCTCTCATAAGCCCCAATCTTTGCCCCAACCCTGTCTTTTCCCATCCCCACGTCCACACACTCATGCCCTATCACACACAGCATCCACACACTAGACTCCTCTCCTTGGGGCTTTCAGTCACCTCATCACCCCTCTCCTCCTTCCATACCTCCCTGAAAACCTCCAGCCAGACTCCCTCCTATTGGGGTTACTGACCCTCATCAGAGAAGTCCCCCTACCAGGCAGCTTCAGTTCAGTTCAGTTCAGTCGCTCAGTCGTGTCCGACTCTTTGCGACCCCATGAATCACAGTATGCCGGGCCTCCCTGTCCATCACCAACTCCTGGAGTTCACTGAGACTCACGTCCATCGAGTCAGTGATACCATCCAGCCATCTCGTCCTCTGTCGTCCCCTTCTCCTCCAGCCCTCAATCCCTCCCAGCATCAGAGTCTTTTCCAATGAGTCAACTCTTCTCA
>NW_011494730.1:4011434-4011913 GCF_000754665.1 Bison bison bison | reverse complement strand
TGGCAATAAGGAGTTCATGATCTGAGCCACAGTCAGCTCCTGGTCTTGTTTTTGCTGACTGTATAGAGCTTCTCCATCTTTGGCTGCAAAGAATATAATCAATCTGATTTCGGTGTTGACCATTTGGTGATGTCCATGTGTAGAGTCTTCTCTTGTGTGTTGGAAGAGGGTGTTTGTTATGACCAGTGCATTTTCTTGGCAAAACTCTGTTAGTTTTTGCCCTGCTTAATTCTGTATTCCAAGGCCAAATTTGCCTGTTACCCCAGGTGTTTCTTGACTTCCTACTTTTGCATTCCAGTCCCCTATAATGAAAAGGACATCTTTTTTGGGTGTTAGTTCTAAAAGGTCTTGTAGGTCTTCATAGAACCATTCAACTTCAGCTTCTTCAGCATTGCTGGTTGGGGCATAGATTTGGATTACTGTGATATTGAATGGTTTGCCTTGGAAATGAACAGAGATCATTCTGTCTATTTTTGAGA
>NW_011494730.1:4010969-4011334 GCF_000754665.1 Bison bison bison | reverse complement strand
AAGGAGGTGACCATGGTCAGGAGGCCACATTTTTTTTGCTGGGATGCTTGAACTTCCGGTCCAGGGCAGGAGTGAGGGTAGGGTACCTGCAGGGGCCTGATACAGTCCAGGCCTGGACTGTGCGACTCTGAGCAGTCACTCATCTCCCCATCTCTGTTCTAATTGTGAACAAAGTTCGAACAGGTAATATTCAGGGCCCTTTTGACCTTTTTGATTCTAGAAAAGTGAAAGTCACTCAGTTGTATATAACTCTTTGCAACCCCATGGACTATACAGTCCATGGAATTTTTCAGGCTGGAATACTGGAATGGGTAGCCTTTCCCTTCTCCAGGGGATCTTCCCAACCCAGGGATCAAACCCAGGTC
>NW_011494730.1:4007401-4010869 GCF_000754665.1 Bison bison bison | reverse complement strand
ATTGCATCCAAGTACTGCATTTTGGACTCTTTTGTTGACCATGATGGCTACTCCATTTCTTCTAAGGGATTCCTGCCTGCAGTAGTAGATATAATGGTCATCTGAGTTAAATTCACCCATTCCAGGCAGCTTAGCACCGAACAAACCCACAGCTCCAACCAGCATGGTGGCCAGGGTTTTCCAGACATCAGTTCTGTTTTCCTTATTGGCTGGCCTACCAAAACCTGTATTTTTATGGTTCTTCTTGCTTACCTATTTCACCTCTCCACACTCTTCAGAGCAGCTCATTACAAAAAAAAAAACAAAACAAAACCCTCATTTTTCTGTCTGGGTCTCCCAGACCACTCATGAATGCATCCATGTCACCCTCTAGCCCCATGGTCCTCTCGTATTTCTTCAGGGTTCCCTTGTCACCTTCTGGGACAGCTCCCAAACCACCCTGACCCTCCTGGATATTCTCCTCTCCCCGAATCTTACTCCTCCCCCTCCCCCATAAGCTAGTTCAGTGTTTTTCCATCTTTAAAAAACCACATTTGAAAGGCTCCACCCCAGGCCAATTAAATAGACATGTGTCTGCTGGGGTACACACATCCTCTGGCTTGGCCCATGGGCAGCCATGACCGAGAACCAGGCACCCACTTGCCTCCTCCTTGCCTGCTTTATCTTTTTCCCATTACCTGATGACTTTGGCCACCAGCCTGATGCAAAGAACCGACTCATTTGAAAAAACCCTCATGCTGGAAAAGATTGAGGGCAGGAAGAGAAGGGGACGACAGAGGATGAGATGGTTGGATGGCATCACCGATGCGATGGACATGTTTGAATAGGCTCCGGGAGTGGGCAATGGAGAGGGAAGCCTGGCGTGCTGCAGTCTGTGGGGTCCCAGTGACTGAGTGACTGAACTGACTGACTGACTGATGACTTTGGGGAATGATTTGTCCTCACTCATTGTCACATTTCATCACCTCCTATTGAAAGCTTCTCATCCGGATCTCTATGGACTTTCTGTTCTTGAGTCCTTGTCACAGCATGTGACCCTGGAGGCCTCTCCTGCCTCCTTGCAGTGCTTTGGGCTTCTTGTCCAGTTTCCCATCTTCCTCTCTGACCATCCCATCTTGTCTCTACCCTCTAAAACCCTGGCATTTCTCCAGCTTGTGTTTTTGAACTTCTCTCTGTCTGTCCCATGTGCTCAGGGTGTTACCCCACATAACAGCTTCCAAAACTGCACTTCCCACCCTGACCTCCTTCCTGGGCTCCCACCCACGCTTCCGGCTGCCTTTGTGCATATCCAATGGACACGTGAGCCCCACCTCATCTGAGTTTTCCATCTGTACATCATAAACCTGCTCTTCCACATGCATCGCCTATCTGGATTACCCAGTCTCCCAAGCCAGAGTCTGAATGGCATCTTCATCCCCACCCACATCTGCTAGATCACTGATGGAGCCCTCTGGGATCCACTCCCTTCGATGCAGCTGGTTTCACTCCACTCTTGTGTGGTTTGCCCCCTGAATTTTCAGGAGGACCTTCTCCAGCCCATCTTCCTTCAGGCTCCTGACCAGCCCATCCACACCTCTCGCTCTGTCCTCCACATTTCTACCAGGGCTCTCTAAAATGCAAATCTGAGCCTGCGCCTCCTCCAGGTGAAATTCCCCAATCGTGCGTGCTAAGTCGCTTTAGTCGTGTTCAACTCTGTGCGACCCTAGGGACTGCAGTCCACCAGGCTTCTCTGTCCATGGGATCCTCCAGGCAAGAGTGGAGGATCTTACTGGAGTGGGCTGCCATGCCCTCCTCCAGGGGATCTTTCAGACCCAGAGATCAAACCCACATCTCTTATGTCTCCTGCATTGGCAGGCAAGTTCTTTACTACGAACATGACCTACACTGATCCTCTAACGCTGGATGGAACTCAAGCTCCCTGGCAGCTTATACCAAGCCCTTCAAGGTCCACACCTCGCCTACCTTTACTGGTCTTTTTGACCCTCTCCCATGCTCACTCCAGCTCTGCTGTGACCACATCAGATCCTCACATATGTCCATTCATCCCTTCATCCTTCACTTAACAGACATTGACTGAGAGCCCACCCTGTGCCTAGATGCTGCCCCAGACCCTAGGGTACAAGGCCTCTGCCGCCCTGAAGTTTCCACCCTATACTGTGCTGTGACATGCCCAGCACCTCACTCCTCCCCAGTCAGGGAGGAAAAGGGCAGACTAAGAGATCTCACCTCCTGGCTCAGCCACTTCCCACCTTGTAATAAAATCATAGTTAAGACGCTTAGTTCTGCTCTGCCTCAGTTTCTTCCTCTGTAAAATGGGGGTGATAATAGTGACCTGCCCCATAGTGTGGTTGGAAGGACTGAACTAGTAAATGCCTGCAAAGGGTCTGGGATGATGCCTGCTGCATAGTCAGGCCTCAATAGGCATTCATTTTTGTAAAGATTTTTTTGATGTGTACCAATTTAAAGCCTTTTATTGAATTTGTTACAGAATCACTTCTGTTTTGTGTTTTGGTTTTTTGGCCTCAAGTCATGTGGGCTCTGAGCTCCCTGACCAGGATTTGAAGCCGCATCCCCTGCACTGGAAGGCAAAGTCTTAATGACTGGGCCACCAGGGAAATCCCCCATAGATGTTCACTTTTTTCTTATACCCTCAGCTCAGTGCCTAACACACAATGAGCATGCACAATGAGTATCTTGATGGATTAAAGAAAAAAGCAAAGCATTTAGCACACTGAAAGTTAGGTTCTCACTGAACATTGGTGGCCCTGAAGTTATAAAACCACACTCAGAATGTCACCCTGAAAGGTCTAGAAAGAGGGAAAATGCTCCACATATGGATGGAATGTGAGTCGGATGGCAAGGCTTAGCTGAACGCCCTCTGACCCAGAGCCTCCTTGGGTGGAAGAGAGGGTCTGATGGAATGGAGGAAAAGGAAAGGAGGTGACCATGGTCAGGAGGCCACATTTTTTTTGCTGGGATGCTTGAACTTCCGGTCCAGGGCAGGAGTGAGGGTAGGGTACCTGCAGGGGCCTGATACAGTCCAGGCCTGGACTGTGCGACTCTGAGCAGTCACTCATCTCCCCATCTCTGTTCTAATTGTGAACAAAGTTCGAACAGGTAATATTCAGGGCCCTTTTGACCTTTTTGATTCTAGAAAAGTGAAAGTCACTCAGTTGTATATAACTCTTTGCAACCCCATGGACTACAGCACACCAGGCTTCCCTGTCCATCACCAACTCCCGGAGTCTACCCAAACCCATGTCCATTGAGTCCGTGATGCCATCCTACCATCTCATCCTCTGTTGTCCCCTTCTCCTCCCACCTTCAATCTTTCCCAGCATCAGGGTCTTTTCAAATGAGTCAGCTCTTCGCATGAGGTGGCCAAAGTATTGGAGTTTCAGCTTCAGCATCAGTCCTTCCAATGAACACCCAGGACTGATCTCCTTTAGGATGGACTGGTTGGATCTC
>NW_011494730.1:3996559-4007221 GCF_000754665.1 Bison bison bison | reverse complement strand
TCTTCTCCAACACCACAGTTCAAAAGCATCAATTCTTCAGTGCTCAGCTTTCTTCACAGTCCAACTCTCACATTCATACATGACCACTGGAAAAACCATAGCCTTGATGTCCGACTCTTTGTGACCCCATGGACTGTAGCCTGCCGTGCTCCTCTGTCCATGGAATTTTCCAGGCAAGAATACTGACTCGGTTGCCATTTCCTACTCCAGGGGATCTTCCCCATCCAGGGATCAAACCCAGGTCTCCTGCGTCTTCTGTATTGCACACAGACCTTTTTTTTTTTTTTTAAGTGCTGTGCCACCAGTGTCTACCTCTGGTCTTTAACCAGGTTAAAAACCACATCAGAGAGAAAGCAGGGACAATGATTTATGAATTAAAGGACAAATGTATGACAATCATCTTTTCTTGGAGTTTAGCTGTGTTAAAGTATAAAAGCAGAAAGCTATTTCAGGGCATTTTAAACCATAATGGGGAAGTGGGCCTTCCATTTATGAACTACACATTTCAAGAAAATTCAACTGCTCATCTTTGACTCAGTAATTCTTTTCAGGGGATTCAATTTACAGAAATAACCACAGATAAGGACTAAAAGGTACTCACAAAGGTTTTCATCTCAGTGTATTTATAACAGAAAAAAAATGTAAGTAACTTCAATTTCTTATATTCAAGGGATAGTTAAATAATTTGAGGTGCATCTCTTGATGTCTTATCTTTTGCAAGAAAATGGTGTGGAGGAAATGCTTATGATATAACCTCAAGTGGGGGTAAAAAGCATGATTCATTGTGCAGCATATTCTCAATTTTGAGGAAGAAAGAAAAGTTCACAGGTGAAAACCCAGAAGAAAATGTGCCTCTGGTTAGTGGGATTATGGGTGTTTTCTTTCTTTTTTTGCTTCTTTGTACTTCGAAATATTTGGCACCTATTACTCTGAAACCCTCCCCTAGAAAGAGTACAGAAATGGAATTTGAAAAAGCAACACCTTGCCAAAAGTACAGTCAGCTTTCTCACTTCTACTTGGAGCAGCATGATTTAAGCATCACATTTCAGTGTTGGAGTCTTTCCTTTTGTCTGCACATGGTGGGGATGAGATGCGGGTGGGGATGAGACGTGGGTGGCAGTGTGGCCTGAACTCTCATGACGCAGCACAGGAGCCTTGAGCCGTGAGCTCTCTGGCTCCTCCTGGCTCTTCATGAATCGCCACCTTCTCAGGCACACCAGGCTGGCAAGTGCGAACACCGGGGCTGACATCCAGCTCCCTCTCCACCCACTCTGGTGAGGTTAGGAGGGAATGCCCGGGAAGGCATCACGGTGCCCAGAGTTAAGGATACAGACTCTGGAGATGGACCAAGCAGAACTCCACATCCCAGAACCCACATGCATGAATCTCTTTGAACTTCTTGGATGTTCAGGAAGAGATGAAGGAGACAACTCAGAACAGATGTGTGAACGTTGGTTTGGGCTCAGAAAACCCAATTGCTGCACTGACCCTGTCTCCAAGTGGCTGGCTGTGTGGTCTTGAGGAAGTCACCATGGTCCCTGGGGGAGGAGAGGAGAGGAAACTGTATGAGTGTCTGCATATGGGTGCATGAGTATGTACACGTGTGTGTGTGTGCATGGGTACATGTGCGTGTACATGTGTGTAGGGGTGTGCGCGTATGGGTGCATGTGCACGGGTACATGTGTGTGCACGGATGTGTGTGCACAGGTGCATGTGTGTGTACAGGTATATGTTCGTGTGTGTGTATGTGTGCGCGCACACACGGGTGCATGTGTGTGACCATGCATGGGTGCGTGCGTGTGCTTGTGCATCTGTGCATGGGTGCATGTGTGTGTGCACAGGTGTGCATGGATGTGTGCATGCATGGGTGTGTCTGTGCACAGGTGCATGTGTGTGTGTACAAGTGTGTGTGCACAGGTGCATGTGTGTGCATGTGTGCCTGGGTGCACTGTGTGTGCACGGATTGTGTGTGTGCACACATGGGTGTGCATACATGGGTGCATGGGTATGTGTGTATGGGTGCATTGTGTGTGCACAGCTGTGTGTGCCTGTGTGTGTGGCTTTGGCATGATTAAAACTTTTAGGGAGGAGGCAGATTCTGCCGTGGCCATGGTGGACCGCACTAAAAGATGACTCTCACAGCAATTTCGTTTTTGGTCTTCACAAATTTTAGACAGCGTCCACTGTCATGGACAGGCTGTCCAGTGGCCGACTTCGCTGCACTCATGTGCCATGATCTTGTACACCTGGCACGCATGTGTGTTAAAGGAACAGAGGCCGGTGGTAGACTGGTCAAGGGCAGGAGGGCTGCCCAGATGGACAGCCTATGCACACAGAGGCTCCAGAAGCTTTATAAGTAGCTTCATGGCTTTAGAATCCAGCAAAAACTCACTGTCAACCTTTCTCTTAGGTTATGCTAACTAGGAATGTATTCTTAAGCTATAGAATGGCCAAGGAGGGACCAGACTTACCTGCCAAGTGCCCAGAGGTGTAGCTCAGGATTTGCGACAGAGGAAGGGCGTTGGTTGAGCCAGGGTGGGGTGGGCCACAGCTGACAGGGGAGGGCACAGTTTAAGAGGCCAGCAGCACATGAGTGGGCTGCACACCTGCTGACCCTGAGGAAGGTTCATGGAGACCCCATGGACCTTCCTTCCAGGCCCAGAGAATATCCTTTTCTGATCATTGTGACCAAGTTAGACAGGTGTGCCCGGCCATACCTACTCCTCTGAAGGCAGAGTGGAAGCCAGAGTAAGGAGGAGCTTTGCCAACCTTTCTTTCCCATCATCAACCACCCTCATCTGGGGGCCAGGCCTTAAATCCCACCAGGGCTGTTTGTATCAGGAAGACCACCAGGGTGGCAAGGGAGGTTGCAGAACCGAGAGGATCTTCCTGCATCTTGAACAAAGTACTGAGCAGGTTGGGTTTTATTCCAGGGTTTCTTCAAGTTGTCAAACTTCCGCACATGTCTGAATCATCTGGAGGGCTTGTTAAAAGCCAGCTTGCTCAGCCCTCCCGGCCGCCCCCAGAGTTTCAGATTCAGAAGGTCTATCAGATTCAGCAGGACCTAAGGGTTTGCATTTCTCTCGGCTTTACAGGTGATGCTTTTTCTCTGGGGACCACATCATGGGAACCTCTGCTCTATATACATGGCAGATGGAAACCCATGATGTGGACCCCAAAGGCAACACCAGGGAAAGGCCAGAGAGACTGAGGTCCTGGGGGCCAGCTGCCAGTTGGACGCTGGTAAGGTGCTGGGTCCACGGCTATACCTCCTTGAGGGGAACAAAGCGTGTTGTTGTTTCTCCAGGGCCTCCATTCAACTGTCACCACCTCTTATCTTCTTGTATTTAGTTGCTAAGTCATGTCTGACTTTTTGATGACCCCATGGATAGTAGCCCACCAAGCTCCTCTGTTCATGGGATGTCTCAGGCAAGAACACTGGAGTGGGTTGCCATTTCCATCTCCAGCTGCTCTTTCTGACCCAGGGATTGAACCCATGTCTCCTGCATTGGCTGGTGAGCTCTTTACCACTGAGCCATCAGGGAAGCTCTGACCACATTTACATTCTCTTTATCGCGAACCTGGACAGAGTTGCAATTCACTCTAAGTTGCTTACGTGTTTATCATCCACTTCCTCCCACAAGGTTCAGGTTTCTTGAGGACAGGGGCTCTGTCTTGTCACAGGGAATCCCCAGCTCCCAGAACACCATCTACTCCATGGCTGACACTAAAAAACACTCCGCTGTGTAACAGCGGCCTTAGCCATCCCAGGGAAGCAAACCAACTCTTGGCACCTGGAGTGGGTGGTGTGGGAAAGGGGGCCGTGGCCATGTCACTGACCATGATCCACTCCTGGGTCCTTAGGGGACCCATTCTGCAAAGTGTCCGCACTGCGTGTGGTCACAGGAGAGACCACGGCTTGTAGTTCTCAGCTCTTCAATCAGTTCCCGTGAGCTAGCAGCTGTTTGGGCAGAACAAAGACAGTTCAATCATTCAGTCATGTCCGACTCTTGCGGACCTCATGGACTGTAGCCCACCAGGCTCCTCTGTCCGTGGAATTCTCCAGGTAAGAATACCGGAGTGGGTAGCCATTCCCTTCTCCAGGAGATTTTCCCAACCCAGGAATTGAACCCAGGTCTCCTGCATTGCAGGCAGATTCTCTATTGACTAAGCCACCAAAGAAACCCCAGAACTTCCAGAACAAAGAGGGGGAATAAACGGGGACATTTTGGAAATGATGACCCTGTCCCAGGGGTTCTAATAGGGACAAGAGTTCTGACTCCTAGGCTCTGATTGTCTTTCTGAGCTCTGGTCTCTGGACAATAGGTGTCTGGTGGGCTCTGCCCCCTCAGGGAGGCTACTCCCATCAGAGAGGCGGGGCTGTAGAGATGGTGCAGGGTGTAGAGGGGCTCCATCGATCCTATTTGACCAAGAATAGAAGGACCCGGGTGGGGCTAAGGATTCTCAGGATACGGGTACATTCAACATAGGCTTCCCACATGGTGCCAGTGGTAAAGAACCTGCCTGCCAGTGCAGGAGACGTAAGAGATGCGGGTTCGATCCCTGGGTCGGGAAGATTCCCCTGGAGAAGGAAATGGCAACTCACTCCAGTATTCTTGCCTGGAGAATCCCAGGGGAAAAGGAGCCTGGAAGGCTAACAGCCAATTCCACATTTAATAGGTCAGGAAGGGTCCTGGGCAGTAACTCCTTGCCCACAGACACTAACTCTTAGGACATGGCCCAGGTCCCTTAGGCCGACTGGTGGGACTAGAAGTTTGCCATGGTAGCATAGTCTATTTGCCCTCTCCTGAGGGTTTGGAAGATGGAGTCCTTTCAGATCAGGAAGGCCTGGGTTCCCTGGGATAGATGGGGGGATTCTCTTGTCGCAGGAAAGGTTGTGACAACAGGGAAGCTAGACGTCAACACTCCCCTTTGTCCTCTCTTGAGTCGTCACATGTCAGGATGGGCCAAAGAGAGGAATTACATGAGGACACGACAGAAATGTGGCAGAGGACGAGATGGTCGGATGGCTTCACCGACTCAATGGACATGAGTTTGAGCAAACTGCGGGAGATGATGAAGGACAGGGAAGCCTGGCGTGCTGCAGTCCACGGGGTCGCAAGGAGTGACTTAGGGACTGAACAACAACAGCAAACACAACAGAAATTGTCCCTTTCCTAGCTTCTCACTTTCTGTATGTTTGGGGGGTGCTGTGACCTTGAGGTGTCCCGGGATGCACTTGTCACGCTCAGAGCTGAGTGCAGAAGCAACCCGTCCCCTCACCACCCCTGGTCCCTCTTCTCAGCTGCTGAGGCAAGAAGAGCAGGGTCGTGTTGGCTTCTTATTGTCACTGTAACAAACCCCCACCCACTTGGTGGCTTAAAACTATACACGCTTATTCCCCTCTGGGATTCCCAGGTGGCTCAGTGGTAAAGAATCTGCCTGCCAGTGCAGGAGATTTCGGTGATGTGGGTTCGATCCCTGGGTCAGGAAGATCCCCCAGGAAAGGAAATGGCAGCCCACTCCAGTATTCTTGCCTGGAGAATCCCATGGACAGAGGAGCCTGGTGGGCTATAGTCCATGGGGTCACAAAGAGTTGGACACGACTGAGCATGCACGCAAGCCGTTCTCCTCTAGTTCTGAAGGGCAGAAGCCTAGAACAGTTTTGCAGGCTAACGTCAAGGTAGGGGCATGGCCAGGCCCCCTCCAGGGTCCTTCCTTGCTTCTACAGCCCCCAGAGCTACACTGCTTGCCCCCCGTGGCTTGCGGCTTCTCGCAGCTTCAAAGCCAGCAGTACAACGTGGACTTTCAGCATCACATCCTCTCTGTCTGTAGTCAGCCCTCCCCCTGCCTCCCTGTGCTATAGACCCATGTCATCACGTCTACATTCTCCAACCCCTGGCTCACCTAGGATGACCTTCCTGTCTCAAGATCCCCAACTTAACCCCATCTGCAAAGTCCCTGTAGCCACGTAAAGCCACAGTCACAGGTTCTAGCGACCAGGTGGCAGACATTTTTAGGGGTCATTATTCAGCCTATGATACTAGCCTTGTCACAAGGGCAGGTATGCCAGCAGCCACATCCACTCCCCAGCCCCAGAATCCCTTTCTCAGTAGTCCCAGAGCTGGTCCCCAGGCCCCAGGAGCCCAGGCCTCGGTTGCTGTTGCTGGAAGCCAGGACATAGATGTGGAAAGGCTCCCATGACCATCACAGGTGGAAAGGCCACACCAGAAAGTGAAAGTGAAAGTGTAAGTCGCTCAGTCATGTCTGACTCTTTGCGACCCCATGGACTATATAGTCCATGGAATTCTCCAGGCCAGAATACTGGAGTGGGTAGCCTTTCCCTTCTCTAGGGGATCTTGCCAACCCAGGGATGGAACCCAGGTCTCCCACATTGCAGGTGGATTCTTTACCAGCTGAGCCACCAGGGAAGTCCATCCGACCAGACGGCTAAAAGGGGCATGCGGACAGATGGAGCTGAGGTGCATGGTAGCAGCTCTGAGTTGACCCAGAGCCAAGGGGGCTTCCGAGCCTGGAGCCCCAGGTCTCCCTGCCCGTGCTGAGGTGGGTATGGGAGAGGCCAGGCTCCCCTGTTCCCTGCTGTGTCTGGGCCCTGCTTATGGGGTCACCCAGTGGAACACTGAACAGGGCTGCCCCAGCAGCTCAGGCCAGGCAGCAGGTGTACAGTGGACATGCACAAGAGTGCAAACACACACACATGCTGCACCAGCCCCCAGGTCTCCCAGGCAGCGGCAGTGGGCTCACAACTGGCCAAGGTCCCCGCCCCCCATGTGGCACAGCCTGGGGTGGGGTGCTGTGTAATTGAATTAAGGGCCCCCTTCCCCAGGCTTCAGAGTCTGAACTGCTTCTAACATATCCACCCCAGTTGATTTGTTTGTTCATTTGTTTGTCAAGTGGGCTTCCCTGATAGCTCACTTGGTAAAGCATCTGCCTGTGATACAGGAGACCCCAGTTCGATTCCTGGGTTGAGAAGATCTGCTGGAGAAGGGGAAGGCTACCCACTCCAGTATTCTGGCCTGGAGAATTCCATGGACTATGCCATCCATGGGGTCGCAAAGAGTCTGAGCGACTTTCATTTTTTAGAGGAAGTCAGGAGGAGGGGAGGGGCCTGCTGGAAGGAGTGTGTGTGTGTGTGTGTGTGTGGGCTTCTCAGGAAGTGCTAGTGGAAAAGAACTTGCCGGCCAATGCAGGAGACATAAGAGATGTGGGTTTGATCCCTGGGTCAGGAAGATCCCCTGGAGGAAGGCATGGCAATTCACTCCAGTATTCTTGCCTGGAGAATCCCATGGACAAAGGAGCCTGGCTGGCTACAGTCCATAAAGTCGCAAAGAGTTGGACACGACTGAAGTGACTTAGCAGGCACACATTCACGTGTGTGTGTGTGTCTAAGGACACAAATTACAGGAAAAATTCAGTTTCACTGAATGTATCCTGGATTGGATCCCAGAACAGAAAAAGGACATTGGTGGAAAAACTAGAGAAATCTGAATGAAGTCCAGAGTTTAGTTAATAGTAATGTACCAGCGAAGCCTCTTCGTTTTGACAAATGTACCACAGTTACATAAGATGATAATATTAGGGGAGACTGGGTGTGGGGTGTTCTGGAACACTCTGTACTATCTTTGTAACTTTTCTGTAAATCTAAAATTATTTCCCCCAAAAGTTCATTAATAATATTCAGTCCCCCTCAAATTTTTAATTAAAAATATTCATTTCCAAAGTTTTAGAATCCAACGCAATATATCGATGCAGAGGTTTAACTAAAAAATCTACTATTCAGTTCAGTGTTTATTTTATTATTGAGGTATAACATACATGGAGTGAGGTACACAAACCTTGCCTTGTGCTCACAGCTAATTCTTTTTAACACATGGAACCACTCACCTCACCAGCACTAGATCAAGCAAGAAAAGGCCTCCAGCACCCAGAAGTCTCCTTCTAGCCCATTTTTAGTGAACAGCTCTCCTTCACAGAGCTGGCCACTCCTGATTTATTTGGAAGATTGGTTTAGTCTGTTCTTGAATTTCATATAAATAAAATCACAAAGTGTGTATTCTTTTGAGCCAGGTCTTCTTTCATTCAACACAGTGTCTGAAAATCACCCGCGCTATTGTGTGTAGCTGTTCATTCTTAACTGTTGTGCTGTCAATCAGTCGCAGAGTCACGTCCGACTCTTTGCAGCCCCATGAACTGCAGCACGCCAGGCCTCCCCTGTCCTTCACCATCCCCTGGAGTTTGCTCAGACTCGTGTCAGACCCGAGTAAAGCACTTAGCATGCAACTGCATGACCTCTGTGAAAGGAGAGCGTTTAAGAGAGCGATTTTTTCTTAAACTTTTTGTATTGGGGTTTTTGTTGTTGGGGTTTTAGTCACTAAGTTGTATCCGACTCTTTGTGATCTCATGGACTGCAGCGTGCCAGGCTTCTCTGTCCTCCACTATCTCCCAGAGTTGCTCAAACTCATGTACATTGAGTCGATGATGCCATCCAACCATCTCATCCTCTGCCACCCCCTTCTCCTCCTGCCCTAAATCTTTTGCAGTATCAGGGTCTTTTCCAATGAGTTGGCTCTTCCCATCAGGTGGCCAAAGTATTAAAGCTTCAGCATAAGTCCTTCCAATGAATATTCAGGGTTGATTTCCTTTAGGACTGACTGGTTTGATCTTCTTGCAGTCCCAGGGACTCTCAAGAGTCTTCTCCAACACCACAATTTGAAAGCATCAGTTTTTCAGTGCCCAGCCTTCTTTATGGTCCAGCTCTCACATCCGTACATGACTACTGGAAAAACATAGCTGTAAATGTGACATTATTTGGAAAAGAGTCTTTGCAGATATAGTTAAGTGAAGGGTCATCCTGGATTGTCCAGGTGGGCCCTAAGTGTCCTTAAAAGATACAGAAGAGAAAGCAGAGAGGAAGGAGGAGAGGGCTATGGGAAGATGGAGGCAGACCCGAAAGTGATGCACCCACGAGCCAAGGGAGGCCTGGGCTTCTGGACGAGACAGGGAAAGATGTGCCCCATCCTCCCTTGGGGGGAGCACAGCCCTGTGGACACCTTGATTTGTGGCTTTTAGCCTCGGAAACTGTGAGAGAGTGATTTTCTGTTGTTTTAAGCCACTAAGTTGGTGGTACTTTTTTATAGCAGCCCTGGGAAACTTACACAAAAATATAAGCCAGCTTACTTTTCCTAGACCCTGCCTAACCTCCTTGCAAAGCTGTGCTCACGGTCCCTGCTCTAAAGCATTGAGAACACACAGAGAGACACACGCAGACACACAAATGTGCACACACGTCTCTGCTAATTTGCATCTCTGTCCCAGCCTGTGCCCAGGAACGTGAGGAGCTAAGGAGAAATGGGCTGGACTAGATAATTCATGAAGACCTGCAGCAAACCTGCAGACTGTCCCCAGGGCCCCCAAGAAGCCAGGTTCCTTCAGTTGCTGGGCTGAAAATAGAATCCTCTGGGGAGGCTGAGACAAAAGAGGAGGAAAGGAGCCCAGCGGCAGACACACACTAGGCACCCTTTTGATCACACGTCCAACAGAGGGAAGCAAGAGGCGGCCTCCCCAGGCCAGAAGGGCCTGGGCAGAAGAGAACCACAAGCCCCTTGGTGGGCAAAGCCCTCGTGGGCAGCACCCAGCGGGCTCGCTGCTCACTGCAGCAAAAACGCAGCTGGGAAGGCTTGCTGCAGGGTGAACATGACAAAGACAATCTCCTTGTAATCATCCGATTCATACAGACACCCAAACTGGGGTGACCCGTCAGGGCCGGTGCCCATGTTCTGCAGGTCTGAGTAAGCGCAGCTGCCAGGGGCCAGTAGGGTGGGCTCTGACCAGGTTGTGGGCGCGGGGGGCCACCGGTTGAGGTACACGCCCAGGTTGGATCTCTGCCGCGGGTCAGTCGGGTGGGTGTAGAGCAGCCACCAGTCCAGGGGTTTGGAGCCTGCGTGGGGGCTGGGGAAGCTGACGATGCTCCCTTGGCAGCCGTGGGGGGGCTCCACCAGCTTCTTCACCTGCTGAGTCTCCTTGAAATCTAGGCCGTTGTTGGCGCTCTGGGCCTGGACCCTGGCTCGGAGGGGGCTCCTCGAATTCAGATACACCACCCTCTGTTGCCCATCCCTGACTTCGGCCACCTGGCACTCCAGTGTGCCCTGGGCCACGAAGCTCCCTCTCGCCCACGAGCGCCCATGGTCGTGGCTGACCAAGCAGAAGGCAGAGGGGGAAGGCGCCTTCAGGGAGCAGTGGCTACAGTAAGCGTAAGCTGGCACCACCAGGGTCCGCGTCGGATTGCTCAGCTGCAGGCAGTGCCCGGGGCCCACCGCGAACGTGGCCCAGTCCTTGTGGGCTGAGGCAATGACGGAGTCGGTGAGGTCGGTGGGAGGGCTCCAGGACTTGCCATGGTCTGGGCTGGTGACCTGGCACAGCCGGGTCACGTTGACCCTGGTCTGAAGCTGGTGATGCTCTGACACCTGCCCAGGGATGGCGATGAAGAAGAGGAAAACGGTGCCTGTGGCCTCGTCATACAGGGGGCTTGGGTTCATGGACCGGTGGCCCTCCAGCTGGGCTTGGGAAACTGCCTCCTGTGAGTGCCACTGCGGGAGAGGAGAGGAGGAGAAGCACAGCCCGGAGAGGGCCAGTTACCGTGGC
>NW_011494730.1:3992859-3996331 GCF_000754665.1 Bison bison bison | reverse complement strand
CCACCACCCATCCAGGGCACCCATGACGTGCTAGACCTCAAGACAAAGATGCTTCGGGCACCAGCCCTGCCCAGCTCCATCCTGGATCCTTCAACTTAACAGCTCCATCCAGCTTCCCCTTCTTGAAAATCAAAGCCTTAGGAATAACCAACGGTCTGCCAGGGTGAGACCGAGCGTGACAATCACCTCCCATCTTTTATACATCATACTCTATTAATGCGGTCTGCCGGGGGTAGCACCATGACCCTAGGACTCAGTGAGCTTCCATAGTCCCCGAGTCTCTGTCATAGATGCTGCTGCTTTGCTGTCTATCCCTGTTCGTTAAAGCAAGAACACTGGAGTGGGTAGCCATGCCCTCCTCCAGGGGATCTTCCTAACCCAGGGATCAAACTGGCATCCCTTATGTCTCCTGCACTGGCAGGCAGGTTCTTTACCACTAGCATGGAAGCTCCTATTACTTAATAACCATCCCCCAGTGAGTGAGTCTAAGGGCAGACATGTGCCAAGGGTCTAACACCCATGGTCTTATCTAACCCTAACCTCTCACTCCTGGGGCACAGGTAGTACTACCTCCACCCTCCATCTGCAGACTGAGAAGTTTAAGGTAAGGTAGATGAGCCTCCCAAGGCCGTACTTCTGGTTAGCCATGGAACTGGGACATGAACCCAGGTCCCTCTGCTTCAAACCCATGCTCTAAGCAACTACAAGGGAACAATGACCACACAGTTAAGATACTAACAATATTAAATCCTTCATATGTGATAAGCCAGCCTTGGGGATCTTCATTAGAATTACTTATCTACATGCTGGAACTTCAGGACCCAAGCAATCGCCCCAACCACCCACCCCAGGTTAATTTTACTCAGAGGATGAACTGTACCCCAGGCAGGTGATGCTGAGCTGGTCTTCCCTCAGCAGCTCAAGGATGTAGGGGAATCTTTCCAAAACCAGTTTCCCTGACTGACTTGTACCAAAGCAGATGCTGCCAGGCCAGCCGAACTTGTTCTGAATGAACCCGTGTGAGATCCGGGCGATCACTGGGAGATACTTTCTCTGTCCATCCCTGATGGGTCCTCGAGCCCTCTGGCCCCCAGACCTCAGCCATCTAAGGGTGGGCTGGCCCCTGTATGCCCAGCAGAGCGGCGGTACCCCTGTCCGGCCTTACCTGGACCTGGCGGGTGGACGCGCTGTAGCTTCCCCTGCGCAGGACTATGAGCTTGGCGTGCTCGTCCTTCTTGCTCGTCCGCTCTTCCGCAAAGGCCAGCAGGGTCTTCTGCTGAGGCAGGTAGAGCAGAGCCGGGATCCTGTAGACGTGGGCTCCCGACTGGAATACCCTCTCCTTCTGCAGGACGGGGCAGGATGCCATGGCGCTGGAAGGGCACACAGGAAGTGAAGATGAGTCCCTGGCAGTCCGGTCCTGAGATGCGCCAGAGCTGCCCTCCCAGGCAGGTGCAGCTCACCCCTCGGGCCAGCCAACCATGCTGGGGGCCTGTCCCCCTCCCACACAGGGTTTATCCCCCATTATTACTTGCCAAGCCCCCATTCCCTCACTCTCATCTCCCTCCCATGGAGTATGGCAGCACCTCTGTCCATGAGATGTTAGGAACGACTGTTTGGAAAAGTGTATTTTGTGCTGTATTTTTACCTCCTTATGACAGATTTGTGATAACCTGCAACTACTTTTGCCAGATCCAGCATATTCTTAATCAAACGCTGAACCTCTGGTGGGATGGGAGGAGGGCTGAGTGGCATTCTGCAACTGTCCAGCCGCCAAAAACTGACATATGTGAGCTTTAGATAAATCCAGAGCCCCAGAAAGTTGTCTTTGAAAAAAAGGAGGGGCGGGAGAGGGTGTGGAAAGTGAAAGTGTTAGTGGCTTAGTCGTGTCCAGCTCTTTGCAACACTGTGGACTGTAGCCCAGCAGGCTCCTCTGTGCATGGAATTCTCCAGGCAAGAATACTGGGGTGGGTAGCCAGTCCCTTCTTCAGGGGATCTCCCTGACCCAGGGATAGAATCCAGTTCTCCTGCATTGCAAGCAGATTCTTGACCATCTGAGCCACCAGGGAAGCCCAAGGGGGTAGGGGGAAGCCTTGATTCTTAAGGTTCTCCTCTCCAGCTTGCTGAGGCTGAGGCCCAGTTGCCCCTCCATGTGGACTCCGACCCTGGGGATGGGGCAGCGCATTGGGAATGGACAGAGAGGCCCCTGACAGCTCATTCAGGCTCAAGGGATCCTCCACAGTGACAAGAAAATGAAACTTAAAAACAAGCATTTCAGGGGTCTTCCCTGGTGGTCTAGTGGCTAAGATTCCATGATTCCACTATGCGGGGCACAGGTTCGATCCCTGGTCAGGGAACTAAGATCCCACATGCTATGAAGGCAGAAATAAAAAGTCAACAAATAAACATATTAGGAAGTTTCCTGGTGGTCCCGTGGTTGCTACTTTGCCTTCCAATACAGACAGTGCAGTTTCAATTTCTGGTCAGGGAGCTGAGACCCCACATGCCTTCTTTCATCAAGAAGCTCTTTAGTTCCTCTTTGCTTTCTGCCATAAGGCTGATATCATCTGCATATCTGAGGTTATTGATATTTCTCCCAGAAATCTTGATTCCAGCTAGTGCTTCATCCAGCCCAGCATTTTATGTGATGTGTTCTGCATATAAGTTAAATAAGCAGGGTAATGGAAAAAGCAAGAAAGTTCCAGAAAAAACATCTATTTCTGCTTTATTGACTATGCCAAAGCTTTCGACTGTGTAGATCACAATAAACTGTGGAAAATTCTGAAAGAGATGGGAATACCAGACCACCTGACCTGCCTCTTGAGAAACCTATATGCAAGTCAGGAAGCAACAGTTAGAACTGGACATGGAACAACAGACTGGTTCCAAATAGGAAAAGGAGTACGTACATTGTCACCCTTCTTATTTAACTTCTATGCAGAGTACATCATGAGAAACGCTGGGCTGGAAGAAGCACAAGCTGGAATCCAGATCGCCGGGAGAAATATCAGTAACCTCAGATATGCAGATGACACCACCCTTATGGCAGAAAGTGAAGAGGAACTCAAAAGCCTCTTGATGAAAGTGAAAGAGGAGAGTGAAAAAGTTGGCTTAAAGTTGGCTCAACATTCAGAAAACAAGGTTCATGGCATCTGGTCCCATCACTTCATGGGAAATAGATGGGGAAACAGTGGAAACAGTGTCAGACTTTATTTTTTTGGGCTCCAAAATCACTGCAGATGGTGACTGCAGCCATGAAATTAAAAGATGCTTACTCCTTGGAAGGAAAGGTATGACCAACCTAGATAGCATATTGAAAACCAGAGATATTACTTTGCCAACAAAGGTCCGTCTAGTCAAGGCTATGGTTTTTCCAGTGGTCATGTATGGATGTGAGAGTTGGACTGTGAAGAAAGCTGAGCACTGAAGAATTGATGCTTTTGAACTGTGGTGTTGGAGAAGACTCTTGAGAGTC
>NW_011494730.1:3981017-3992759 GCF_000754665.1 Bison bison bison | reverse complement strand
TATTGAAAACCAGAGATATTACTTTGCCAACAAAGGTCCGTCTAGTCAAGGCTATGGTTTTTCCAGTGGTCATGTATGGATGTGAGAGTTGGACTGTGAAGAAAGCTGAGCACTGAAGAATTGATGCTTTTGAACTGTGGTGTTGGAGAAGACTCTTGAGAGTCCCTTGGACTGCAAGGAGACCCAACCAGTCCATTCTGAAGGAGATCAGCCCTGGGATTTCTTTGGAAGGAATGATGCTAAAGCTGAAACTCCAGTACTTTGGCCACCTCATGCGAAGAGTTGACTCATTGGAAAAGGCTCTGATGCTGGGAGGAATTGGGGGCAGGAGGAGAAGGGAATGACAGAGAATGAGATGGCTGGATGGCAACACTGACTCGATGGATGTGAGTCTGAGTGAACTCTGGGAGTTCATGATGGACAGGGAGGTCTGGCGTGCTGCGATTCATGGGGTCCCAAAGAGTCGGACACGGCTGAGCGACTGAACTAACTGAACTGAAGGATATACAGCCTTGATGTACTCCTTTTCCAATTTTGAACCAGTATGTCATTCCATGTCCAGTTCTAACTGTTACTTCTTGACCTGCATACAGATTTCTCAGGAGGCAAGTAAAAGCGGTCTGGTATTCCCATCTCTTTAAGAATTTTCTGCAGTCTGTTGTGATCTACACAGTCAAAGGCTTTAGCCTAGTCAATGAAGCAGAAGATGTTTTTATGGAATTCTCTTGCTTGCTTTTCTGTGATCCAACGGATGTTGGCAATTTGATCTTTGGTTCCTCTGCCTTCTCTAAGTCTAGCTTGAACATCTGGAAGTTCTCAGTACATGTACAGTTGAAGCCTGGCTTGGAAAATTTTGAGCCTTACTTTACTAGCGTGTGAGATGAGTACATTTTGCGGTAGTTTGAGCATTCGTTGGCATTGCCTTTCTTTGGGATTGAAATGAAAACAGACCTTTTCCAGTCCTGTGGCCACTGGTGAGTTTTCCAAATTTGCTGGTATAATGAGTGCAGCACCTTCACAGCATCATCTTTTAGGATCTGAAATAGCTCAGCTGGAATTACATCACCTCCACTAGTTTTGTTATTAGTGATGTTTCCTAAGGCCTGCTTGACTTCACACTCCAGGATGTCTGGCTCTAGGTGGGTGAACACACCATTGTGGTTATCTGGGCCATTCAGATCTTTTTTGTATAGTTCTTCTGTGTATTCTTGTCACCTCTTCTTAACATCTTCTGCTTCTCTTAGGTGCCTACAATTTCTGTCCTTTATTGAGCCCATCTTTACATGAAATGTTCCCTTGGTATCTCTACTTTTCTTGAAGAGACCTCTAGTCTTTCCCATTCTACTGTTTTCCTCTGTTTCTTCTCATTGATCAATTAGGAAGGTTTTCATTATCTCTCCTTGTTATTCTTTGGAACTCTGCATTCAGATGGATGTATCTTTCCTTTTCTCCTTTGCCTTTTGCTTCTATTCTTTTCTCAGCTATTTGTAAGGCCTCTTCAGACAACCATTTTGCCTTTTTGCATTTCTTTTTCTTGGGAATGGTTTTGATCACACATCCTGCACAATGCTAGAAACCTCCATCCGCAGTTCTTCAGGTGTAGATCTGTCTATCAGATCTAATCCCTTGAATCTATTTGTCATTTCCACTGTATAAATTGTGAGAGATTTGATTTAGGTCATATCTGAATGGTCTAGTGGTTTTCCCTACTTTCTTCAATTTTAGTCTGAATTTTGCAATAAGGAGTTCATGATCTGAGCCACAGTCAGCTCCCAGTCTTGTTTTTGCTGACTATATAGAGCTTCTGTTGCAAAGAATATAATGAATCTGATTTCAGTATTGACCATCTGGTGATGTCCGTGTAGTGTCATCTTTTGTGTTGTTGGAAGAGGGTGTTTGCTATGACCAGTGTGTTCTGTTGGCAAAACTCTGTTAGCCTTTTCCCTGCTTCATTTTGTTTCTCTAAGGCCAAATTTGCCTGTTACTCCAGGTATTTCCTGACTTCCTACTTTTGCATTCCAGTCCTCTATGATAAAAAGGACATCTGTTTTTTGGTGTTAATTCTAGAAGGTCTTGTCAGTCATCATAGAACCGTTCAGCTTCTTTGGCGTTAGTGGTTGGTGGGCATAGACTTGGATTACTGTGGTATTAAATGGTTTGCCTTGGAAATGAACAGAGATAATTCTGTTGCTTTTGAGATTGTACCCATGTATTGCATTTCGGACTCTTTTGTTGACTATGACAGACACTCCATTTCTTCTAAGGGATTCTTGCCCACAGTAGTAGATGCAACGATCATCTGAGTTAAATCCACCCATTCCAGTCCATTTCAGTTCGCTGATTCCTAGAATGTTGAGGTTCACTCTTGCCATCTCCTGTTTGATCACTTCCAATTTACCTTGATTCATGGACTTAACATTCCAGGTTTTTATGCAATATCGTTCTTTACAGCCTTGGACTTCAGATCCATCACGAGTCACATCCACAAGTGGGTGTTGTTTTTGCTTTGGTTCCGTCTCTTCATTTTTCTGTAGTTATTTCTCCACTCTTCTCCAGTAGCATATTGGGCGCCTACCGACCTGGGGAGTTCATCTTTCAGTGTCATATCCTTTTGCCTTTTCATACTATTCATGGGGTTCTCAAGGTAAAAAGACAGAAGTGGTTTGCCATGCCCTTCTCCAGTGGACCATGTTTTGTCAGAACTCCCCACCATGACCCGTCCATCTTGGGTGGCCCTACATGGCATGGCTTAGTTTCACTGAGTTAGACAAAGCTGTGGTCCATGTGATCAGGTTGGTTAGTTTTCTGTGATTGCAGTTTTCATTCTGTCTGCGCTTTACGATTGCTTGCATTTTCTCTACCATGTACATGTATCATCTATTTAAAACTTAATTCAACGTTTTTGAGAAAGAAATATAATCTATCATTATTTTACTCAATCCATTATGAATATTATTGCTTGGATATGTGATTGCCTAAGAATATGTGATTGCCTAAACACGGGTGGAAGAACAGTCTTCATCATAAAATCTAGACCTGCAAAGGGCAGTCCAAGAGAAAGGGGCTTGTAATACATAATGGTGTTGCTAAGTTGAAATTTTATTAAGAAACCTAGATGGGAAAGAAATATAATTAAAAATAGAAATGAAAATAGGGTAGAAAGATGCAGTTCAACAGTGTCCTCTAGAAAATCGATCAAGGGTTTGTTTAAGCTCTTAGGTGTTTACCTAGGAGAGGAATTGCTGGGTTGGATGGTAATTCTGTGTTTAACTTTTTGAGGAGCTGCCAGACTGTTCCCACATCAGCTGCACCACTTTACATTCCTACAAGCAATGCATTAAGATTCTGATGCCTCCACGTCCTCATCAACACTGGCTATTGTGTTTTTTTACATAACAGCCATGCCAGAGGGTGTGAAGTGGTTCCCAACTGTGGTTTTGATTGGCATTTGATACAATTATGGCTAATGATGTTGAGCACTTCTGCATGTGCTTATTGGTCATTGGAGCTGGACTTCAGGCTGGAGGCAATGGTAAGATTTCAAACTGCTTTAGATGAAGGAGGATCTTACCTGATTTACTTTTTAGGAAATCCCTCTGAGCTTCAGGGGGAAAGGGACAGAAAGTGAGTCTGTTATTTTCCAGGTAAGAGAGGGCAAGCAGTAGAATGAATAGGATTGGGAGAGCAAACTGGGGAGGAGTTGAGCATGTCCCCGTTTAAAGTGGTCTGAACTGATTTCCATAGCCTCTGTGACTGTTTGCCAGGTTCCTCTTTCGGACCCCAATCTCCTGTAGGGCGGGGACAAATCGATTCATCCATATTGCAAAACTGTATGGTGTTTCTACCTTGTGCCTGCATTGTTCCAGAAACTTGGGATGCTTCGTGGATGAAACAGAGATCCCAGCCTTATGAAGTTTGTGTTCTAGCAGGGATGAGTGGGTTATTATTATTGCCCCAAACCAAATAGTCATCACTAGGGCTGAAACCTGTCCAAGGGCCTGACAAGGACAGCCTTGTGTGACCTCACAAATGCCCACAAATGCCTTGTACTGTAGAACTTGTGCGGCTGACAATGACGCCCCTGTGTGAGAGATGTTGATGTGCAGTGGAAAGCCTGTGGATACATGCTAACTCCAGCCCCCATGGGCTGCCGGTGTAAGTATTTGTCATGTGTGTACTCAGAACCAAAGCTGGCACAGGACGGGGCTTCCCAGGTGGCACTAGTGGTAAAGAATCCACCTGTCAATGCAAGAGATGGGTTTGATCCCTGGGCTAGGAAGATTCCCTGGAGTAGGCAGTGGCAACTCACTCCAGTATTCTTGCCTGGAAAACTCCATGAACAGAGGAACCTGGAGGGCTACAGTCTGCTACAGTCTTGCAAAGAGTCAGACTGAGCATGTATGTGCCCTGGCACAGGACAGGGGAGTGGGGAGGAAAAAGGGGACCCCAGTGTCTGCTTAAGAATTCTCCTCTATCCTCAGGCACTCAGTGTGGGCCCAAACACTCACACCCACCAGCAACACCAGTTCCCAAACGTCTTCATAATAATAACAGCAGATACTTCAGTGGCTCTTCCAAAGTGCTAGACACTCTTTAAGTACCCTACAATAATTTTTAAATGTTTTGTAAATTGTATCTACAGACTCTGCTGCTTACAATACAAATTACAGCTATCCATTCATTTAATCCCCACGACATCCCCATGACATAGACACTATTATCATCCCATTGTACAGATGGGGAAACCAAGTTCACTCAACCCTCCAGTGTCTGAGCTGGAGCTAAAAACACTTCTAACCCCGTGCAATACTGCCTCCAAGAGGAATTCTGGAAAACGCCATCTCCCTGCATTTCATGACATTTCCAGTGATGCCTCATGTAGTTAGCTGGCCCACTGGACCCCCTTCTGGCTCCAAACTAGCAGCGAACACCAGTTGGCCTAGTGGGAAAAGAACTGAATCAGCAGTCAAAAATTCAGAATCTGGTGGTAGGTCCACTCCTAAGAGGTGTGTGAAAAAAAGTGAAAATGAAAGTTGCTCAGTCATATCTTACTCTGAGACCCCGTGGACTATACTGTCCATGGAATGTTCCAGGCCAGAGTACTGAAGTGGGTAGCCTTTCCCTTCCCAAGGGATCTTCCCAAACCAGGGTTCGAACCCAGGTCTCCCTCATTGCAGGCGAATTCTTTACCAGCAATACTGGGATGGGCAGCCTAACCCTTCTCCAGCAGATCTCTGCAACCCAGGAATCGAACCAGGGTCTCCTGCATTGCAGGTAGATTCTTTACCAACTGAACTATGTGCATCTTTGGATAAAAATCCACCTCCCTGGGTAGTCTCCCCACCTGGCAAGAAGGGAGCTGTAGGGGTATCTCATGGTCCTGCCGTCTCCAGGGAGGGGGCTGAACACGGACCTGACTCCTGGGGGAGGGGAAGGTCCTCAGTACAAGCCAGTCTGACCCGTGGCATCAGACAATCAGAGAGATGACAGTGTTCGACGGTTGAACTTCAAGAAGCTGCCATTTCAGAAGTCAAAAATAGAGGCAGAGCAGCGATTCAGAAAGTCCCACCTGAGGCTACAGCAGCTGCTGCAGTTTGTGGCCTTGTGGGCGTTGAGCCCAGAGAAAAACATCTTATAACTGACACTCACTTGTCTCCACATGGCATCTCAGAAGCAGGGATGCTGAGAAGTAGATCAGGGAGGCAGCGGGTGGATTTGGGTCTGCTGGATTCCAGAACCTGCAGCCCTAACCACTGGGACTGCCCAGCAAAAGACATACAGTCAGGATTCTGAGGCCTGAAAGCCTTGCTCAGAAAAAGGCCAGCAGTGGAGGATCCCTGCCTGCCTCTCTTCCTCTCCCGCTGGGAACACAACCTCACAGGCACCATCCAGATCCAGGGGCCCCGTCCCCAGCATTCACCTGCTCACTTTCAGAAGATGCTTTCACAGTTTATAAATCCACACTGTGCCCCTTCTGTGTGCCAAGAAACAGGTGAACGGATAGGTCCTAGTCCCTGCCCTCCGGGAGCCCAGAACAATGAGAGCCAGTAAATCTGGGGAGCAGGAGAGAGGACCCTGCAGCCTTCCCGGAGGAAGAGCCTTGACCTTGGGGCAGGTTGGGGTGGAACATTTGCCCCTGGCTACCACATTGAAATAATGCCTCTCTCCAAAGCAGGCAGCTGTGGGCGCCTTGTCTGCCAACAACAGTGGCAGAGCCAGGCAGTGGGGCAGGAGCCTGAAGCTTGGGCAGCCTCTCCCTAAAAAGACCCCACTTCCAGAGGACCCAACACCTCTGCTCAGGTCCAGCTTGCCAGGATTCCCATCCCAAAATGAGAGGACATCTCTCCACACCCCCGCCACTGAGCATCGATCTGCAAGTTCAGACCATCGATAAATCATGGGCAGAATTAGGGGCTCTCCTGAGATGAGCCTTCTCCCCACGTTTTCCGTCTGATATGTCCTCTGGACACCCTGAGAACAGAGCGGATGCCATTATCTAGGGGTTGAGGGGCCATGAGCTGGCCAGATCTTTAAAATCACCATGGCCTTCAGCATCCCCAAGAATCCCACCCTCACTCCATGATTACCTGGTACAGAAGAGCTCTGACTTATGCCAACAAAGAAACAGGTGGATCAACTCGTTGAGAAAGTCGTGCCTTGAGGAGCGTGTTCCAATTTGGATCCCAAGGATCTGGGTGGGAGGTCAGGGGTGTGAGCAGAGGCCGTGGGGACCCAGCTTCTAGAACAGGGCAGCTCTCGTATCCTCCAGCCTCACCTGGAGCCTCAAGGCTGCCTCTGTCGAGCTCATGCCTATAAACACCTACAGGAGGCCGGGACCTCTCCGCCCACTCACCTGCTCCTGGTGTGCAGGCCCAGCCTTGACCTAATTAGGATGCTGCCTCTCATGCGTCAGGAAGCAATCTGCCTAGTTCGCTCCACAGTCTTGCTGAATCAGAATGAGCCACAGGAAGCCTGAGCCAAGCTCGCCCCTTGAATGAAACCAGGGCCCGGGAGGGTCTGGAAGGGCAGCAACAGGGAAACGGAGGGGCTGGAGCTTGGGAGGACACAGCTCCCCTGCGGGCTCTGCAGGTGGGTGAGTGGGACTTCTTGACCTCTTGGGACCTCAGTTTCCTCCTCTGAAAAATTAAAGCAAAAATAACACAGGGGGCTCCAAGCCGCATGAGTGCAGACCAGACACCTCGTGGGCTACTACCACCCAGAATCCAAAGTGTTTCCGGATGTACCTAGAGATTATCAGACCACGTGAAGTCAGACAGAGAAAGACAAGTATCCTATGACATTGCTTATAAGTAAAATATTTTTAAAAAGGGTACAAATGATCTTATCCACAAAACAAATACAAAATAGAGTTACAAACGTAGAGCACAAGCTTATGGTTTCCAGGGTGTGAGGGAGCAGAGAGGGATAAATTGGGAGATTGGGATTGACATATACATGCTGCTGCTGCTAAGTCGCTTCAGTCGTGTCCAACTCTGTGCGACCCCATAGACAGCAGCCCACCAGGCTCCCCCGTCCCTGGGATTCTCCAGGCAAGAACACTGGAGTGGGTTGCCATTTCCTTCTCCAATGCATGAAAGGGAAAAGTGAAAGTGAAGTCGCTTAGCCGTGTCCGACTTAGCGACCGCATGGACTGCAGCCCACCAGGCTCCTCCATCCGTGGGATTTTCCAGGCGAGAGTACTGGAGTGGGGTGCCATTGCCTTCTCCGATATTCATGCTACTATATATAAAATATAAAGTATATAAACTATGTATGTATTAAGTCACTTCACTTGTGTCTGACTCCATGGACTGTAGCCTGCCAGGCTCCTCTGTCCATGTGGATCTTCCAGACCCAGCAATTGAACCCATGTCTCTTGTCCCTTGGTAGCTCAGTTGATAAAGAATCTACAATTGGTAAAGAATGCAGGAGACCCATTTGATTCCTGGGTTGGGAAGATCTGCTGGAGAAGGGATAGGCTACCCACTCCAGTATTCTTGGGCTTCCTGGCTGACTCAGACAGTAAAGAATCTGCCTACAATGTGGGAGACCTGGGTTCAATCCCTGGGTTGGGAAGATTCCCTGGAGAAGGTAATGGCTACCCACTCCAGTATTCTGGCCTGGAGAATTCCAAGGACTGAACAGCCCATGGGGTGGCAAAGAGTCAGACACGACTGAGCAACTTTCACAGCTCCTGCCTCCTGAATTGGCAGGTGGGTTCTTTACCATTAGCGCCTAGGAGGCCACTTAAAAATAGATACATATAGATATAATATATAAACTTCATATAAAATATATAAAAATACAAATATATATTAATCAGTTCAGTTCAGTCGTTCAGTCATGTCCAACTCTTTTTGACCCCGTGGACTGCAGCACACCAGGTTTCCCTGTCGTTCACCAACTCTCAGAGCTTACTCAAACTCATGTCCATAGAGTCGGGGATGCCATCCAACTATGTCATCCTCTGTCGTCCCCTTCTCCTCCTGCCTTCAATCTTTCCCAGCATCAGGGTCTTTTCCAATGAGTCAGTTCTTCGCATCAGGTGGCCAAAGTATTGGAGTTTCAGCTTCAGCATCATTCCTTCCAAAGAAATCCCAGGGCTGATCTCCTTCAGAATGGACTGGTTGGATCTCCTTGCAGTCCAAGGGACTCTCAAGAGTCTTCTCCAACACCACAGCTCAAAAGCATCAGTTCTTTGGTCCTCAGCCTTCTTTATAGTCCACCTCTCACATCTGTATACAACGACTGGAAAAACCATAGCTTTTACTAGATGCACCTTTGCTGACAAAGTAATGTCTCTGCTTTTTAATGTGCTGTCTAGGTTGGTCATAGCTTTTCTTCCAAGGAGCAAGCGTCTTTTTATTTCATGGATGCAGTCACCATCTGCCGTGATTTTGGAGCCCAAAACAGTAAAGTCTGTCATTGTTTCCATTGTTTCCCCATGAATTTCCCATGAAGTGATGGGACCGGATGCCATGATCTCAGTTTTCTGAATGTAGAGCCTTAAGCCAACTTTTTCACTCTCCTCTTTCACTTTCATCAAGAGGCTCTTTAGTTCTATTTCTGCCATAAGGGTGGTGTCATCTGCATATCTGAGGTTATTGATATTTCTCCCGGCAATCTTGATTCCAGCTGTGCTTCCTTCAGCCCAGCATTTCTCATGATGTACTCTGCATATAAGTTAAATAAGCAGGGTGACAATATACAGCCTTGACGTACTCCTTTTCCTATTTGGAACCAGTTTGTTGTTCCATGTCCAGTTCTAACTGTTGCTTTCTGACCTGCATACAAACTTTTCAAGAGGCAGGTCAGGTGGTCTGGTATTCCCATCTCTTTCAGAATTTTCCACAGTTTATTGTGATCCACACACTCAAAGGCTTTGGCATAGTCAATAAAGAAGAAGTAGATGTTTTTCTGGAACTCTCTTGCTTTTTCGATGATCCAATGGATGTTGGCAATTTGATCTCTGGTTCCTCTGCCTTCTCTAAATCCAGCTTCAACATCTGGAAGTTCTTGGTTCATGTACTTTTGAAGCCTGGCTTGGAGAATTTTAAGCATTACTTTGTTAGCGTGTGAGATGAGTGCAATTGTGTGGTAGTCTGAACATTCTTTGGCACTGTCTTTCTTTGGGATGGAATGAAAACTGACCTTTTCCAGTCCTGTGGCCACTGCTGAGTTTTCCAAATTTGCTGGCATATTGAGTGCAGCACTTTCACAGCATCATCTCTGCATATAATTTATAAAATAGATAAGTAATAAGGACCTCCTGCATAGCACAGGGAACCCTACTGAGTCCTCTGTAATAACCTATATGGGAAAAGTATCTGAAAATGATGGATATATGTAAATATGTAACCGAGTCACTTCGCTCCACACCTGAAACTCACACAACACTGTAAACAAACCAGACTCCAGTGAAAAAGAATCTTTAGACAAAGAGCATTTCTGATGCATCACTGATGAGCCATCGGTGCTTTCCATCAGTCGAGTGAATGGCTGGTGCCACCTTCCCAGGCAGAGCCGACGATGTGAGGATTACACGTGAAGAGTCATCCACATCTCTCAGCCCAGCATCTGCATATGGCAGGGACCCACTAGACGCCAGTGCCAGACAAGGAGCCCTTTCCTTGTGTGCCCACCACAACCAAGCCTAAGGCTCCATGGGCCGTGACGATGAGTCATTTGCTGGCCCACAGCCAAAAGATAGGACCCTTATCACCCCAGTTCATAACCATGTGGGGGAGGCTGCAGGAATTAGAAACGTCAAAAGGCAGCCCCATTCAGTTCAAAGTGCATTTCTTGCCTCAGTCTAGACCCAGGGTGAGGGCAGTCTCCATAACGTGTTCCCCCTTCCTCCTCTGGACACAGTCCTTTCTCAGCATCTGTAGCTCAGAGTCAAGTGCAGACATGCCTTGTCACCTCTCTCCCGGGAGGTCAGCTCCCCCTGGATGATGGTTCTGGGCCCTCTTGTCCCTGCTCTGGTCTAGCCTCTCATTAGTTCTCAAAGACACAGTCACCTGGCTTCAAAGTTTATCTTTGAAAGCCCCACCTAAAATCCAGCCCACGTGAAGGCCCAGTGAACTCCCACCTGCAGCTCTGACTCACTCTCCACCGGACGTCCATGAATCCCCTTTAAGTGGATGCCTTTACCGTCTTGTTTTCCTCCTGCTAATTCACTGGGCTGCAGAAAGGGTGCTTTTAAAGTGGGTTAAGTGCAGGAGTAATGATTCACTGCAGAAACTGGGACGTATCAATAAAATGGGACATTGCCGTTTAGTCACTCGGTCACATATGACTCTTGCTACCTCATGACTGTAGCCCACCAGGCCCTTCTGTCCATGGGATTCTCCAGGCAAGAATTCTGGAGTTGCCATTTCCTTCTCCAGGCGATCTTGTCGACCCAGGGATTAAACCTTCGTCTCTTGCACGGGCAGGTAGATTCTTTACCACTGAGCCACCAGGGAAGCCCAAGGCACCAATTAATTAAAATCATGCTTTGAAGACTAGACAATGTGTGAGAAAATGCTGGGATGGTGTAAAGTATAGAAAATAGGATACATGACAGTAGATAAGGTAGGATCCCACTTTTGTAAATGTGTATATCGTCTACTCAAATTAACATTAAAAATAAACAAAAACCCTATGAAAAAATATGTATTGCTACACTGCCAAAGCTTAGCATGGTACTTGGAATAAAATAGATATTTAGTAAATGTCTGTTGAATGTAGAATGAATAAATAAATATTTTCAGTATTTAATGTTGACCAGGAGGATGACAAATGATGTTTATTTACTTCTTTGTACTCTTTCAGGCACACACGAATTTTATTATTAGGTTAAAAATAATGGTAAATAATAAAGTGAAAGGCTTTAAATGTTGCTGGATAATGCTTATTAACTTCATTCTGGCCAGATCATCAAGTAGGGAAATAAGCTTTCAAAAGGGCCTAAAGAACCTGTAAAAATGGACTTGACTCAGCATGCAAATTCAGCTTACATTTGGCTCCAAAGGACCAACTGATGACGTGTTCAAAAGTATTTGTTCAACACATCTTGTGTGGCCAACACCACGCTTACTTGGACAGGAGATGGAGAGGAAGACCACAGAGATGCTCCCAGAGCTCCGAGGGCTTATTATTTATGTGGGGAAACAAGCTGAGCCCACAGGGAACAGAGGCCAGTGGTGGTGTCAGGCAGACTGTGATGGTGGCAGTGATGAAGGGGAGGGGAGAGGCGCG
>NW_011494730.1:3978089-3980917 GCF_000754665.1 Bison bison bison | reverse complement strand
GCTTGGAGACTTCCTGGGCCTGGCCTGGGCCAGGAGGAGTGAAATGTACAAGGTGGAGCTGGAACATCTCAGCAGGCGAGCACAGAGGACCCAGGGGGTTCCTCCCTTGGAGAAGGTGGGAGAGGGTGCCCGGAGATGGGCTTGTATGGAGACAGGGAGTGGGGGTGGCACCTGGCTTGGCAGGGCCATCAGGGCTTTGAATGTAGTCTGTTTTCTCTCTGCTGGCTTTCATGATTCTCCTCTATATTTAATGTTCTGCGGTCCCAGTATGGCTTGTCCAGCTGTGAATTTATTTACCTCGTCTAGGACTCAGCACACTTTTTCAAACTCAGAACGTGTGTCTTTCTTCAGTTCTGAAAAATCTCTCAGTCATTCATGCTTTGAGTGTTGCCTTTTTCCCCACCCTCTCTTCTCTCCTTCAGAACAGCCTATTAAATGCAAATTGAGTTTTCTTGATTTAGTCACCAAATGTCTTTTGACTTATTTTTCACATTTTTCATCTCTTTGCCTCCTGGTGCTTTATTCTGTGTGATTTTCTCAGATATACCTTCCAAATTACTAAATCTAAAATCGTGTCTAGCTAAGATTTTTTTAAATGCAATGTTTTTTATTTCTGTGATTTCTACTTAGTTCTTTGAATTCACTTTTTTAAAAAAATTAATTTCCTCAGCACTAAAAAGAAATGAACCAACAAGCCTTTGAAAAGACATGGAGGGACCTTAAATATATATTACTAAGTGAAAGCAGCCAGTCTGAAAAGGCTATGTACTGTATAATTCCAACTATGTGACATTTGGGAAAAGGCAGATTAGGGAGACAGTAAAAAGTCCAGTGGTTGCCAGATCTCACGGGAACAGGGGTAGGTAATGAATGGGAGAGGCATGGATGATTTTTAGGGCAGTGAAAATACTCTGCATGATATCATATGATGGACATATGTCATTATCCATTTGTCTAAGCCTATACCAAATCAAAGGTGAACTATAATGTAAACTATGCACTTGGGTGTGATTATGACATGTGAGTGCAGGTTCATCAATGATAACAGAGGTTGTGCTCTGGGAGCAGGGGTGGGAATGTTGATAATGGGGAGGCTGTGCATGTGTGGGGGCCAAAAGGCATATGGGAACTTTCTGTACTTTCCCCTGGATCTTGCTGTGAACCTAAAACTGATCTAAAAAGTAACATCTTAACTTTAAAAACATGATTTCTTGTTCTTGTTTTATAGATTTTATTCCATTATCTCTTTAAGCACCTAAGGATACTTATTTTTTAAGTGTTTTCTATTCTAGTACTTCCATTTCCTCGTGGGTCAACTCCCTTATTGTTGTGGGATACTTTCCTTCATATTGGACTTCCCCAAATATTTTATAGTTTTTGTGTGTGAGCTCACCCTCAATGGGAATGATCTTTTGGGTGTGGTGGTGGAGCTGTTCCCACTAGTGCCCCAGATTGTGAGTGCCTTCCCTAGGTGTCCCTGTGTAAGTCTCAAGGGTTCACTGTTTCTCAACGGTCTTTCTCAGTTTCTGTCTTACACTTTCTGTTCTCTGTGAGTGCTGGAAGTTTGGGCTACCTGTGCAAAACCAAATTATCCTCAGTTTCTAGAGGATTTTATTTCTATTCGTGGCCTGTACATTTTTAAAAAATTTCTGAGCCATAATTTCTCTCTAAACTTCTTGCTGTGTTCAGGTCCAAAGGCTTTGACTCTTATCCCCTCATAGCTGTTAAATTAAAAGACAAACATATCTCTGGCCATGGAAGTAATAGTCACTAAAAAATGATATATCTGAGGTAGATATAGAATGACTTAAGAATAATTTATTTAAGGCACTGGAGATGAAAGATTATTTATGTTTCTTGCTCTTGGGACCAAATATATATTTATATCACATATATATGATTTTATATTTTTTTCAGCATTTCTGTGTGTCTAGGAAATTTCATGGGATCTTGGACAAGCTGCTGCTGCTAAGTCAATTCAGTCGTGTTTGACTCTGTGAGACCCCACAGATGTCAGCCCACCAGGCTCCCCTGCCCCTTGGATTCTCCAGGCAAGAATACTGGAATGGGTTGCCATTTCCTTCTCTAATGCATGAAAGTGAAAAGTGAAAGTGAAGTCGCTCAGTCATGTCCAACTCTTACGACCCCATGGACCACAGCCTACCAGACTCCTCCATCCATGGGATTTTCCAGGCAAGAGTACTGGAGTGGGTGCCATTGCCTTCTCCTCGGAAAAGCTACTAATATTTAATGTCTACATGTCTGGCCTTCTCATCATAGGATTTTAATGATGACCAAACAAGATAATTCATGTAAGGTGCTTAGAACAAAACCTGGCCTGGGTGCAGTCAATAAATATTATAATAATAATTCGTGCTTCAGCTCATTTCTTTTTCTTGACCAGAACTGGCTGCTCACCTCTATATACTTCAAATATTTTTTAAAATAACCACAACATTTTTTTTAACCTCAACCTTTTAACTGCCTCTCCCTTACCCACCTCCAACAGCAAACTCAATACAGTAACTTATTAATCTTAAAAGAAATCCTCTTACAATGAATTAAACTTACTACACTTGAATATTCAACTTCTGCTAGTGAACAATTATAACAACTACTTTAAAATAATTGGTTTATGATTATTAAATCCATGAATGATGTACCAAAAATTGTTGCCCAGAAATCATGCAAAGATGAGCAGAAATACGAAGCTGAAGCTCCAGTACTTTGGCCACCTCATGCGAAGAGTTGGCTCATTGGAAAAGACTCTGATGCTGGGAGGGACTGGGGGCAGGAGGAGAAGGGGACGACAGAGGATGAGATGGCTG
>NW_011494730.1:3971195-3977989 GCF_000754665.1 Bison bison bison | reverse complement strand
GCGTGCTGCGATTCATGGGGTCGCAAAGAGCGACTGATCTGATCTGATCTGAACAGAAGCAGAAGATATCAACAAGAGGTGGCAAGAATACACAGAAAAACTATACAAAAAAATCTTCATGACCCAGATAACCACAATGGTGTGATCGCCCACCTGGAGCCAGACATCCTGGAATGCAAAGTCAAATGGGCCTTAGGAAGCATCACTATGAACAAAGCTAGTGGAGGTGATGGAATTCCAGGTGAGCTATTTCAAATCCTAAAAGATGATGCTATGAAAGTGTTGCATGCAATATGCCAGCAAATTTGGAAAACTCAGCAGTGGCCACAGGACTGGAAAAGGTCAGTTTTCATTCCAATCTGAAAGAAAGGCAATGCCAAAGAATGTTCATGCTACTGCACAATTGCACTAATCTCATCTGCTAGGAAAGTATTGCTCAAAATTCTCCAACCCAGGCTTCAAAGGTACATGAACCAAGAACTTCCAGATGTTGAAGCTGGATTTAGAGAAGGGAGAGGAACCAGAGATCAAATTGCCAGCACCCACTGGATCATCGAAAAAGCAAGAGAGTTCCAGAAAAACATCTACTTCTGCTTTATTGACTATGCCAAAGCCTTTGAGTGTGTGAATCACAACAATCTGTGGGAAATTCTTCAAGAGATGGGAATACCTGACCACCTGACCTGCCTCTTGAGAAATCTGTATGCAGGTCAAGAAGCAACAGTTAGAACCGGACATAGAACAACAGACTGGTTCCAAATTAGGAAAGGAGTACTTCAAGGCTGTATATTGTCACCCTGATAATTTAACTTATATGCAGAGTACATCATGTGAAATGCTGGGCTGGATGAAGCACAAGCTGGAATCAAGATTGCCTGGAGAAATATCAATAACCTCAAATATGCAGAAGACCCCACCTTTATGGCAGAAAGTGAAGAAGAACTAAAGAGCTGCTTGATGAAAATGAAAGAAGAGAGTGGAAAAGTTGACTTAAAACTCAACATTTAGAAAACTAAAATGACATCCAGTCCCATCACTTCATGGCAAATAGATGGGGAAACAATGGAAATAGTGAGAGACTTTATTTTGGGGGCGCTTCAAAATCAGTGCAGATGCTGACTGCAGCCATGAAATTAAAAGACGCTTGCTCCTTGGAAGAAAAGCTATGACCAACCTAGACAGCATATTAAAAAGCAGAGACATTCCTTTACCAACAAAAGTCCGTCTAGTAAAATCTATGGTGTTTCCAGTAGTCATGTATAGATGTAAGAGTTGAACTATATAGAAAGCTGAGCGCTGAATAATTGATGCTTTTGAACTGTGGTGTTGGAGAGGACTCTTGAGAGTCCCTTGAACTGTGAGGAGATCCAACCAGTCCATCCTAAAGGAAATCAGTCCTGAATATTCATTGGAAGGACTGATGCTGAAGCTGAGACTCCAAAACTTTGGCCACCTGATTCAAAGAACTGACTTATGGGAAAAGACCCTGATGCTGGGAAAGATTGAAGGCAGGAAGAGAAGGTGATGACAGAGGATGAGATGGTTGGATGGCATCACCAACTCGATGGACATGAGTTTGACCAAGCTCCAGGTGTTGGTGATGGACAGGGAGGCCTGGTGTGCTGCAATCCATGGGGTCCCAAAGAGTCGGACACGACTGAACAACTGAACTGCACTGATTGCCCAGAAAATACCACAAAAGCTCTAGTCAAGGGCATCCCAGTTTGAAAGGGATTTCTCAATGTCTTAGTCCATTCAGGCTTTCTGTACAGCATAGACTGAGGTGCTTATAAGAAACAGAAATTTATTTCTCGCTGTTCTGGAGGCTGGGATGTTCAAGATCAAGATACTGGTAGGTTTGATGTCTAGTGAGAACTCTCTTGGGCTTCCCAGGTGGCGCTAGTGGTAAAGAGCCCGCCTGCTGTTGCAGGAGACGAAGAGATGCAGGTTTTTACTCTGGGTCAGGAAGATCCCCTGGAGGAGGGCATGGCAGCCCATTCCAGTATTCTTGCCTGGAGAATCCCAATGGACAGAAGAGCCTGGCGGGCTACAGTCCATAAGGTTGCAAAGAGTCAGACATGATTGAAGTGACTTACATGCACTAGAGCCCTCCTCCTGGTTCATAGATGCACGTCTCTCTGGATCTCACACAGTGGAAGTGGCAAGTGAGCTGTCTGGGATCCCTTTTTAAGGACACTTGTGTTCCTCATTGGTAGAACCCTCAGAACCTCAGCACCTCCCACAGACCCCATCTTCTATATCATCACATCGAGGAATTGTTTTCAACATACAAATTCAAGCTGGGAGTGGGGACACATTCAATCTATGACACTTCAGTTTTATCCCAAATACTTCCACAGTAGAGCAGTGGACAATTAAAAAAAGAATGAAGAATTTAAAGTGTGTTGACTTGGAAAACTACTAAGAAATAGATACAAAGCAATATGTACATCCTGTGGTCCCGCCTAAGTAAAACAAAGGATATAGGCGTGTGTGCGTGTGTGTGTATGAAAGAGACGGAAATGGCATGTCAAGAGAACATTTCTAGAAGGATTCTGCAGGAGACTGTGAGGTTATATAAAATGTTTTGGAGCAGGGAAGTGACAGGTTCAGGACTGTATCTGCAGACTCGCATGGCATGCTGAGCAGATGCGGTGGAGAGGACTGGGAGGAACTGGGAGAGACTGAAGCCAGGAGATCTGTTTAAAGGATGTGGCAGTGGTACAGGTGAGAGTTGATGGGGTCTATTCTGAAGCAGGGAGATGTGGTGGAGGAGGAAAAAAGAACCTGGATCCATTTTTGAGGGGCTTCCAGCAATAGCCCCAGTGCCTAGGGCAAGTACCTGCACCCCCTAGGTGCTCATCAATGTGTGAAATGAATGCTGTCCTGTATAGAAGACTCAGAACTCCATCCCCCTCTAGGCATCTGCTTGGCAACTCCAGACAGCATCCCATAGGCCCTCTTCTCGGAGTTTGCTCACCCAACCCTGGACCCTGGGAGGCAGGGGCAGGAGACAGGGTCCATGGGCAGGTGAAGCCAGGGCCCACATTTCTCTTGTGCCCTCTGGCCCTGCCCTCCTGGGAGTGTGGCGCTAATTCCTGCCCCACCGCCCTTGCCCCACCAGGCCCCCCACCAGCAGGACTGCAGGCACCTCTGAGCTGGGTTCTGTGTTTGTGTGGCAAGGAAGAAGTGTCTCCAAAACACGGAGGGCCTGGCCTCCCTTAGGACCTAGGGGAGACAGGAAAACAGAACAATGAGAAAGAGGGGAAGAAGACAGCCAAGAAAATCAGGTCTCCAGGTACACTCTCACTCACGAACATGCGTGCGCCTGCCATCATAACACTGTGTACTTAGGAGGAGCTTAAAATAGGTTTTCTGAATGCATGAGACAGTGATGGAGAGAGAGCTGGAGGATGAGGACTCTCAGGAGGGTAGCGGATGAAGGAAAGAAAACGGATCCTCCTGAACAACAGACAATCCCCCAGACCCTACACATGTGAAAGCTCCACTGGGAACCTTTGGTCATTGAGGACAGTGAGGGGCAGAAGGAATAATTTCATTCATTCTGGTATCTGCCGAGCCTAATATGGGATTTGGTTTATAGTGTCCTGCTCAAATGTTTGTTGAATGAATGAAAGGGTGTGTGGATGGATGGATGGGTGGGTAGGTGGGTGGGTGAATTGATAAGTGGGTCTATAGGTGGGTTGATGGATGGATGGATGAGTGATTAGATGGATGGGTGGGTGGGTGGATGGCTTAGTGGATGGATGGATAAAAGACCAAGTCTATTTATCTTTCAGAGGAAAAACTGAAACCATAATTTCATAGTAATCAGAGGGCTGTCATAGACAGCTTTCAAAGCCTGCCCTCAGCAATTCCATTATCTTAGGATTCATGTCTCTGTGTGACCCCCCTACCTCTGAACATGGGCTGTACCTGATGACTTCCTCCCAGTGAGTAGAATATTGTGAGAGTGAAGGGATGTTACTTGTGTGTGAGTAGGCTACAAAGCCTATGACTTCTGTCTTCTTGGACTCTGTTACCCACCCTGGAGACAAGCTGCCACAGAGGAGGGGCCTTTATGGGGGCTTCGGGTCCACAGTTAGTGAGGAGCTGAGACCCTCAAGTTCAAGAGCCAGCAGGAACTGAATGCTGCCAACAAGCTCTTGAACGTGAAGGGAGATCCTACCCAGGGGAGCTTGAGATGCGGTCCCCAGCCCACTGGCACATGGACTGCAGCCTGTGAGGGACACTGAGCAGAGGACCCATCCAAGCCGTGCTCTGACTCCTGGTTCACAGAAACCGTGAGACAGCAAATGCTCACTGCTTCAAGCCACCGCATCTTAGGTTAGTTTGTTGCCAGCAAAAGATAGCTAATACAATGGCTGATTTGAGTTTAACTTAAAAATGGACATGATGGCAATTAAACGTGACAGATGATGGCAGTGGTTCAGAGCCCAGGTTTTGGTACTGATTAGATGGGGTTTGAATCCTGGATTCCCATCTTACTAGCTGTGTGGCTGTGGGCCAGATGATCAGCTTCTCTGGGCCTTTGTTTCCATGTCTTTAAAATGGGCATAATTCTCTGCTCACAGAGCTAGCACAAGGATTACATAAAACAATTGTGTAAAGTACTTAGCCCAGGGACTTCCCAGGTGGTTAAGGCTCTGCACTCACAAAGCAGGGGGCCCAGGTTCAACCCCTGGTCAGGGAACTAGATTCCACACACAACGATTAAAATCCCACACATGGCAATGAAGATCCCATGGGCCGAAGTTAAGACCCAGGGCAGCAAAAAAGAAAAGTACTTAGCCCAGGACCTGTCACTGAATAGAAGGCTGTTGTTCAGTCACTCAGTTGTGTCTGACTCTTTGCTAACCCATGGACTGCAGCATGCCAAGCTTCCCTGTCCATCACCAACTCCCAAAGCTTGCTCAAACTCATGTCCATCGAGTCGTTGATGCCATCCAACCATCTCATCCTCTGTCGTCCCCTTCTCCTTTTGCCTTCAATCTTCCCCAGCATCAGGGTCTTTCCCAAGTTGGCTCTTCCCATCAGGTGGCCAAAGTATTGGAGCTTCAGCTTCAGCATCAGTCCTTCCAAGGAATATTCAGGACTGATTTCCTTTAGGATTGACTGGTTTGATCGCCTTACAGTCCAGGGGACTCTCAGCAAATAGAAGGTAGCTATTAGCGACAGCAACAGCAATAGTAACAGTAACAGAGGAAGGTCCGGCACGAGGCAGCGAGTGTCCCTGCCTGGAAGGGATTGAGCTGAATCATGATGTCACGTGCAACCTTTTGCAAATCTTAGCTGGAGCTGCCTTTTGGGGTTGCCTGGCCAAGACTGGGCTGGGGGACCAGGTGTCACGGGACCACCAGGCTTACCTTGTGCCCGGTTGCAGCACCAGCTGCTCCTGGCCTTCACCGTGGGCAGGACCTTCCCTCCTGCACGGCCTCTGGTTCAGGTGTGGGGCCGCCACCCTGGCTGAGCCCACAGGCGCAGGAAGGTAAACACCCAGGCAGGAAGTGATTGTCACGGGCACAGGGCCAGCACACGGCCAGGCGAGTCTGAAGGTCAGGAATGCTTCACTGGAAGCCCTTTCGGCAGAGGTCAGCATCTCTGGCTTCAGGTTCTCGGAGAGCGGAGGAGTCCAAGAACACGTCCCTGCTCTGAGACCCCGACAGGACACAGGATAGGAGAACTAGAGCCGTCCGTGGGGCTCTAACCCCCGGGAGCTCCTCACTGGTAGGTGAGCAAATGGTTTGAGTGTTTTGTTTTGTTTTTTTTTGGTAATAAAATGGGATGGAAAGCTGCGGCCAGGGCAGCATAGGCAAGACCCCAGGCAGGTGAGTGAAGGGAGAGGCAAGCCCACTTACCCTTCATCTAGAAGGAGCTTCAAGAGAGAAAACAGCCCTGGGTCTCTCACTCGCCCTGGCTTCACCATTCTCACCTCTGGGACTCAGTTTCACCACCAGGGAATTGGGGTAATAATTCCTACCAGGCTCCTCTCCCGTGAAGGCTTCAGAACTAGTGAGATAATGAACATGACTGGCTGCAGAAGTTGTGGGGCCCCGTGAGAAATGATTAAGGGAGCCCCTTGACCTGGGTTCGATCCCTGGGTTGGGAAGAGCCCCTGGAGAAGGGAAAGGCTATCTGCTCCAGTATTCTGGCCTGGAGAATTCCACGGACTGTATAGTCCATGGGGTCGCAAAGAGTCAGACATGACTGAGCGACTTTCACTTTGATCAAGCATTACTAAGAATTCCAAGAATTAAGCATGTTAACATGATTAAGAACTGCAATTGCAGAGCGTTAAACTAAGTGAGGGGTCCTTCTAAGGCCAGAGTCTCCTGTGACTGCGTGGGTCACATGCCCGTGGCTCCAGCCCTAAAAATAAATGTACATGTAAACTGTGAAGGCTAAACAAACTGAGATGACTCCGTGCCCGTGGCTCGAGTCTCAGGGTCAGGGAGCACACGCGGGGGACGGAAGTCACAGCGGTGAGGGGAGCGCTGTCTGCAAGGCTGCTCCCTGCCTCCGCACCTGCTGCTCAGGGGCCCATCTCAGAGGCCCCAGTCTCCCACCTGCTGAACTTGCACTCCTGGCCGGCATCCAGCCAGAGCCTGGTGCAATTCAAACATCTGGGGACACAGGTTTCTCGGATGCGCCAATCAACGGGAGATTGTTCTTTTCAAACTTGATTTAAAGTTTTGGGTGGTCATTTGCAGCAACGTGGATGGATCATAAAGTTATCATACTATGTGAAGTAAGCCCAGAGAGACAAATATCAT
>NW_011494730.1:3950660-3971095 GCF_000754665.1 Bison bison bison | reverse complement strand
AAAACAAATGATACAAATGAACATATGTACGAAATAGAAATAGACCCACAGAAATATTAATAGAAAACAAGCTTATGGTTATACCAAAGGGGAAAGGAAGGGGAGGGCTGAATTGGGGATTAATAGACACACACTGCTGCTAAGTCGCTTCAGTCATGTCCGACTCTGTGTGACCCCATGGACGGCAGCCCACCAGGCTCCCCGGTCCCTGGGATTCTCCAGGCAAGAACACTGGAGTGGGTTGCCATTTCCTTCTCCAGTGCATGAAACTGAAAAGTGAAAGTGAAGTCGCTCAGTCGTGTCCGACTCTTAGCAACCCCATGGACTACAGCCCACTAGGCTCCTCCGTCCATGGGATTTTCCAGCCAAGAGTGTTCTGGTGCTGGTGGTGTTGCTGTCACTTCAGTCGTGTCCGACTCTGTGCGACCCCATAGACGGCAGCCCCCCAGGCTCCCCCGTCCCTGGGATTCTCCAGGCAAGAACACTGGAGTGGGTGCCATTTCATATAAAATAGGTAAACGACAAGGACAGACTGTAGAGCACAGAGTCAATATTTTATAATAACCTCCAAGGGGGAAAAAGCTGAAAACAGCTATATTTATGCATAATGGAATCACTTTGCTGAACACCTGAAACCAATACATTGTAAATCAACTCTACCTCAATAAAAAAGATCTAGCTTATCAATTACACTAGCAAATAAAAACCCCGAAACATTAATTAAATTAAAAAGAGGCCTAGTGGCTCAGTGGGTAAAGAATCTGCCTGCAATGCAGGAGACTGGGGTTCGATTCCTGGGTCAGGAAGATCCCCTGGAGAAGGGAATGGCAACCCACCCCAGTGTTCTTGTCTGGAGAATTCCATGGACCGAGGAGCCTGGTGGGCTACACTCCGTAGGGTGGCACAGAATCGAACATGACTGAAGTGACTTAGCACACATGCCAATTAAATACAATTCAGGGTGTTCACAGTCCCTGGCTAAACCAGACTGGGACTTGTGACAGTTCTGCCGAGTTCTGCCCATGGTGACTGGAAAAATGCCTGTGGTGGGAATGTCCCATCGTGCCTGCCCCCCACTGCTCCTTTGGTCTCCCACACCTTCTCCCTCTTGGCTCTTGCCCTCAGATTTTCTCTTCCCTTTCTGCTCGTGTCCTGGCTGCCTTGGCTCTGCTTAGCCTTGCAGCAGTAGAAACCGGGGTATCCAGGAGGTGTCTTAGGCTTTCTGGTCTGTGAAAACACACAATAGACAATCTTCCTTGACCCCATCATCAACTCTACCCCTTCCTGGCCCACATTGTCTTAAAAACCCTCCCTGGAAGGGGCTCCCTACAGGAGAGGCAGGAGGTCATGTGATCAGAGATCACTGAAGGAGGAAGATCATTGCTTTAAGAACTTGCCCATGGGAGACTTCTCTGGCCTCTGTAAAGGCAGCCCAGGAAACTTACACCAGTGGACAAACCAGCCCAGAGACTTGGGGGAAGGAGGCCAGGTCTAGTCGCTGTGCCTGCTGGTTCCACCGTTTACACTGTAGCCACTGTTTGTCTCAGCGGCTGGCGACCCACCAGCCCCACATCAGACAGCACAACTCCCAGGATGAGTCCTTTCCCCACGTCCGAGAGCCCATCACCTCCCTAAGTAGGGGTCAGCACTGATGCTCTAAAGTTACCAGCATCACCCTAGGAATGCGGAAGTCCTTCCTTTGTTCTTTCATCAAATCATCACCAAGCACCTGGGGCAGGTGAGACTTTGGAGAGGGGCTGGGGGCACACATGGTACCAGGGCTGCCCTCAGGCTGGCAGAGGAGAACCAGGATAGAGGCTCCTCCTACATGAAGGGAGCACAGAGCGCCCCACCCCCAAATACAAGGATGGTCATGGGGTCATGGGGCTGAGAGGTGTTTTGGCTGACCAAGCAGGGAGTTACACTTCTGAGCCTGTGGGCTGTTTCTTTCCAGACCCCCCACTTGGCATCTTCAGGGCACTGCTGGGGCACAGCAGCCAGGCTGCAGGAGAAATTTTCACCTTGGGCTCCTTTTCCCCAAGGAAAAGGAGCCGTTGAGCTCAGTGGGTGGGGCTCTGCCTCTGGATCTACAGGATGTGCCCAGGGAAGACTGTCAGCCTGACTCCTTTCTTTGGCCAACAGAGGTTCTTGAAGCCCAGCTCCCGTGGAGACCAGACTGGGTCTGGGCAAAAGCCTTGAGCACTAAAGAGGGGGCATATGTCTAGTGCATCCTTTAGTGGGTTTCCTTTGGGAGAATGTCTCAGGTGGCTGATTAATGACCTGGCGGTCTGGGTCAGGCCATCTCTCAATCTTTCTACTTTAATAGGCCTTACCTTCAGAAGGGAGGACTTCCCTGGTGGCTCAGATGGTAAAGCGCCTGTCTACAATGCGGGAGACCTGAGTTCGATCCCTGGGTTGGGAAGATCCCCTGGAGAAGGAAATGGCAATCCACTCCAGTACTATTGCCTGGAAAATCCCATTGACAGAGGAGCCTGGTAGGCTGCAGTCCGTGGGGTTGCAAAGAGTCGGACACGACTGAGCAACTTCACTTTCACTTTCAGAAGGGAAAATAATGGGGATCATCAGAGGGCTATCAGGGAGGCCTGCATGGAGGAGGTGGCCTTTGAGCTGAGCACCACTGAACAGCCTTACATCTCTTCTTAGTTATTCTACAAGAGAAGAAAAGCTTATGAGTATAGTTTCATATATGACGAAGTAAATCTCTCTTGGAAAATAAAGTAGTCATTTTTCACACTTAACCCTTATTGCATGTTGCAAGTTCTTTAAATAGCATTCTATTACATAGAACACATTCCCAAGGAAGGAACAGCAGGGTTTCGACAAGGTGAAATGGGAGCCCTGCAGGGCCTGGGAATGGCAGAGGCAGAGGCAGTGACTGGGGAAGCAGGAATTTTGTTTAAAGGATGCTCATGGAACAGGTTTGCTAGCGCAAGAGGAAGGTGGAGGGGGGTGGCCCCAACCCATGAGGCCCAGACCCGGATGGTCTCCCAGAGATCACAGCAGGGGTCTGTACAGCCAGCACGTCTCAGGGGCACCCACTCCTCACTTCTGGACTCCAGCACTAGCTGGCTTTTGCCCCCATCGCCTTCACTTTTGGCTGGAGGTTTGTGCAACAGCGCTGGTGTCTCCCACAGCCAGGAGTTCTGACCATTAGTTATGCAGGTCTTTGAGGAACTTAAAATGGGACATTGATTCATTATTATTTAATGACTATGTTTCCTATCAGAAACTTCCCTGGTGGCTCAGATGGTAACGCGTCTGCCTGCAATGCAGGAGACCCAGGTTCAATCCCTGCATCGGAAAGATCCCCTGGAGAAAGAAATGGCAACCCACTCCAGTATTCTTGCCTGAAGAATCCCATGGATGGAGGAACCTGGTAGGCTACTGTCCAGGGGGTCACAAAGAGTCAGACACGACTGAGCGATTTCACTCATTCACTCACTTCCTATCAGAAATAAACCCTTCAAAACCCAGGCCCTCCAGTGGACAAGCAGCTTGGACTATGCCTTAAAAAGGTCAGAGACGCTTGGGAGCCACTGGGATGAGGAATGCAGGCAAGTTGGACCTGAGGACCTTGACCCCTCGGCTCTGTCCAGAAGTGACAAGGGTCGATCCTGGGTGGCTGACTTGGGGAGCATTGCTCAATCCCACGTGCTAGTCTGTATGACCTGCTTGTGTTAGTCTCTCAGTCATATCCAACTCTTTGTGACCCTATGGACCATAGCCTGCCAGGCTCCTCTGTCCCTGGAATTCTCCAGGCAAGAACACTGGAGTGGTTGCCATTCCCTTCTCCAGGGAATCTTCCTGACCCAGGGGTCAAACCTGGGTCTCCTGCATTGAAGGCAGATTCTCTACCATGTGAGCCGTCGGGGAAGCCCTTGGTATGACTTGCTTATCTTCATGTTTCAAACCACCACAGCAGTGTGATCCTTGCAGACTGACTCCTCAGAGAACCCCTCATTCAGCTGGTCAGCATTTGCTGCGCGCTTGCCCTGGGCCAGCAGCAATAAGATGTGATAAGATGATCAGAGCCCCTGCCTCTCTCCCAAGCTCCCCACCTCCATTCCAGGCCTGTCAGCTGCCTGCACCCTTTTACTGCTGTCCAAATAAGTAGATAAAGAAAACCCAATTTCCTGTTCACAGCTGATTCATTTGTCATTCTTGAGCCAAAGCAGACTCCCATTAAATTCCACTAATGGGACAAAAAGCTTCCAAGTATTTTAAATTTATAATGCCTTGGCATAATGGGCTTTGTTTTTCATGATGCTCTCTAGATGTAAATCTGCTCATAAAAGTGAGGACATCTATAAAGATATTTTTGCTCTTGTCTGAGTGACAACAACATTCCTGTGTGGATTCTTGAATGCTGGAGAAAAGCCCTCTTTTCTGCCGAGGTCCTTTTTAGGAAGTTAGCTTTGAACTTTAAAAATGATTTTGAGGTTCTTTATTTCTGGATTTAAAAGGCATCTGGCACGTTGACAATTTTTCCTGGTGCCTGAAATATCAGAGCCGTCCTCGGGCACTCACTTGCTACAATTTTCTGGCTTCTTTGGAATTGGTTCAGAGCGGAGATCAGTCACTTGCAGTTGGCTAATACGGGTTACAAGTCAAGGGTAAAACAGGGAGAGATGCCAGCTCGGGGTCAGAATGAAGCCATCTTGATGCTCAAAGATAAACAGACCCACCTAAGCTATGCTTGCAAAAACATTATCAAAGCTGATTTGTGTATCCCTGGGCGAAATATCACAGAAACTGCCAAAATAAAGAAGTATGCGTAGATATGCAACATCTTTTAACAGGCTGTGGAAGCCAAGGTGACACTTGTGTAACCACTGGGGCCCAGGCGGGATCAATGTCTACTTTTTATCTCTTTCTGAATTTTCTGTAATTTTATGTCTGTTTTCTCAGGAAAGGCTGTTTGCTTTAAATAAGAATGTCCTAAATGAAAAGCAGTGAGAAATAGTTTAGAAATGGTACTCTCAACCACCTTGCCAGAGCCAGGCTGCCTCCACCGCTTACGGGCTGTGTGACCTTGGCTGAGGCAGTTAACCTCTCTGAACCTCCGAGTTTTCTACCGTGAAAATGGAAGACTTGGGACAAGGACAGTAATGATCATACAGGCTCACTTTGAGTGTTCCATGAGATGATAAATGAATCCATGATGAACTACTCAATGAGTAGTAAGTGTGGTTCTCACTACTATTGTCCCAAAAAGCCTTGAGCAAGAAAATGAATGCCTTTTTCCAAAATATAAGTTGATTTCAAGTAGCAGGGAGGGGGGAGTTCCCTGGCAGTCCAGTTGTTAGGACTCAGTGCTCTCACTGCTGAGGGCCTGGGTTCAATCCCTGGTTGGGGAAGCAAGTTCCTGCAAACCATGCAGAGCAGCCAGAAAAAAAAAAATAGGAAGAGAATTTGTCAGCTCACAATAGTGAGAGAACTGAGAACAAAACAGGAGGGTGTATCCGAGAACCCTCAAACATAAAGAGAACAGGCTTTCTTTGAAGACTTGACCCCATCTTCCTCACAGGCTCTGAGCTTGTGCAGCTTTGAGGACCTCCCTTCCTCGACCACACCATTCACGCCTGCCCGTGGTCAGCTGGGAAGACCACACACCAGCAAAGTCTCCGTCGACATGTCAGCATGTTGGAGCCAATGATTATTTTCCTCCAGTAAACATTTCTTGGTGAGTAAAGGCATTGTTTCTGGCAAAAACCTAATGCTCCAAAAATGTTTTCCTTCCAATTTTATTGAAATATAATTTACAGGCAGCATCGTGTAAGTTCAAGGTGGACAGTGTAGTGATACATCATGAAATGATGACACAGTAAGTCTGGTAATCATCTCTCATCTCATATAGATACAGCATTAAAGAAATAGAATAAACGATAGTTTTCCTTGTGATGAGAACTCAGGATTTGCTCTTTAACAGCTTTCATATGTAACACACGGCAGTTGTTCTATTTATCATGCTGTACCTTGCACCTTATAACTGGACATTTGTACCTTTTCAATGCCTTCATCCAATTCCTCCTCTCCACACCCTTTACCTCTGGTAACCACACACCTGATCTCCTTTTCTATGAGTTTGCTTGTTCATTTGCTTTTGAAATGTAATTGATCTACAATGCTATGTTAATTCTTGTTACACAACATAGTTGGATAGTTCTATACATTTCAACATGATCATCACGAGAAGTCTAGTTAAAATAGGTCATCATACAAAGGTATTATATCGTTATTGCTATATTCTGCACACTGTACCTTTCGTATCTGTGATTCATTTATCTTGCAACTGGAAATTTGTCTCTCTTAATCTCCCTCAGCTATTTCTTTCCTTCCTCACTCTCCTCATCTCTGGCAACCAGCCCTTTGTCTTCTGTATTTATACTCTGTTTCTGTTCTGTTGCATTTGTTCATTAGTTTTGTTTCATAGCTTCCACATGCAATGAAATCATACATTATTGTTTTTTTTTCTCTTTTGACTTATTTCACTTCGCATAATAATACCCTCTAAGTCCATCTATATTGTTGCAAATGGCAAGATTTCATTCTTTTTTGTGGCTGAGTAATGCTGGGAGGGATTGGGGGCAGGAGGAGAAGGGGATGACAGAGGATGAGATGGCAGGATGGCATCACTGACTCAATGGACATGAGTCTGAGTGAACTCCGGGAGTTGGTGATGGACAGGGAGGCCTGGCGTGCTGCGATTCATGGGGTCGCAAAGAGTCGGACACGACTGAGCTTCTGAATTGAACTGAACTGAACTGAATATTCCATTGTGTGTGTGTGTGTGTGTGTGTACCAAATATTCTCTATCCATTTATCTATTGATAGGTACTTAGGTTGCTTCCATGTCTTGGCTGCAATGAACATAGGGGAGCATATTAGAATTAGTGCTTTTACTTCCTTCATAGGAACACCCAGGAGTGGATTGTTGGATAGTATAGTAGTTCCATTTTTAATTTCTTGAGGAACCATCCTAATGTTTTCCACAGTGGCCGCACCCTTTTACAGTCCCACCAACAGTGCACAGGACTCTCCTTCTCGTAGCCTCACCTTCACTGTTACCTGCTGTCTTTGATAACAGACATTTGACAGGTGGTATCACGTTGTGGTTTTGATTTGCCTTTCGCTGGTGGTGGTTAGTGATGTTGAGCATCTTGGCAAGAGTCTGTTGGTCATCTGTCTTTTTTGGACAGATGTCTATTCAGATCATCTGCCCATTTTTTAATCAGGTTTTTTTTTTTTTTTGGTGTTGAGTTGTGTGAATTCTTTGTACAGTTTGTGTCTTAACCCCTTGTCGGATATACCATTTGGAAATACCTTCTCCCATTCAGCAGATGGCATTTTCATTTTCTCAATAGTTTCCTTCTATATGCAAAAGATGTAGTCCCATTTATTTATTTTTGTTTCCCTTGCCAGAGGAGACATATCCAAAGAAATATTTCTAAGCCTGATGCAAAAGGGCTGGCTGTCTATGACTTCTTCTGGAAGTTTTCTGGTTTCAGGTCTTACAGTTAAGTCTTTAATCCATTTGGAATTTATTTATGTGTGTGGTATGAGAGAGTAGTCTAGTGTGATTCTTTTGCATGTAGCTGTCTGGTTTTCCCAAAATCATTTACTGAAGAGGTTCTCTTTTCCACATTGTATACTCTTGTCTCTTTTACTGTGGATTAATTGCCCGTACAAATGTGGGTTCATTTCTGAGCTCTTTATTCTGTTCCCTTCATCTGTCTCTGTTTTGGCGGCAGTACTATACTGTTTTAATTACCACAGCTTTGTAGTAGAGTTTGAAATCAGGGAGCATGATACCTCCTGCTTTGTTCTTCCTTCTCAAGATTGTTTTGGTTATTTGGGGTCTTCATGTTTCCATACAAATTTTAGAATTATTTGTTCTAGTTCTATGAAAAAAAAGTCATTGGTATTTTGCATTGAATCTGTAGCTTGCCTTAGTTAGTTAGTATGGTCATTTTAACAATATTCATTCTTCTAACCCATGAACACAGAATATTTTTCCATCTGTTTGTATCATCTTCAATTTATTTTACCAACATCCTATAGTTTTCCAAGTACAGGTCTTTTATCTCCTTAAAAGTGAAGGTGATAGTTGCTTAGTCATGTCCAACTCTTTGTGCCCCATGGACTGTAGCCTGCCAGGTTCCTCTGTCCATGGAGTTCTCCAGGCAAGAATACTGGAGTGGGTAACCACTGCCTTCTCCAGGAGATCTTCCTGACCCAGGGATTAAACCCAAGTCTCCTGCATTGAGGCAGCTTCTTTGCCATCTGAGTTTATCCCTAGATACTTTATTCTTTTTGATGCAATTATAAAGGGATTATTTTCTTAATTTCTCTGATAGTTTGCTGTGTATAGAAATGCAACAGATTTCTGTGTATTAATTTTGAATCCTGTAACTCAACTGAGTTCACTGACTTCTGGTAGTTTTTTCTGGTGTATTTAGGATTTTCTATGTATAGCATCATGTCATCTGTAAACGTAATAGTTTTACTTCTTTGGATTCCTTTTATAGATTGAGATTCCCTTTATTTCTTTTTGTCATCTAATTCCTGTGGCTAGGACTTCTAATACTGTTATCAAGCAAGGGCTCTTTGCCCACTGGCACTGGTGGTAAAGAAACTGCCTGCCAATGCAGGAGACATAAGAGACGTGGTTGGATCCCTGGGTTGGAAGAGGGCATAGCAACCCACTCCAGTATTCGTGCCTGGAGAATCTCGTGGACAGAGGAGCCTGGTGGGCTATAGTCCATGGGGTTGCGAAGAGTCAGACACAACTGAGCAACGAACACACTTAGGTAATACAGGATAATCTCCGTATCTCAAGATTCTTAATCACATCTGCAAAGACCCTTTTGCCATATAAGGTAACAGATTCACAGGTCCTAGATACACCACAGTTCAAAGGTATCAATTCTTCAGCACTCAGCTTTCTTTATAGACCAACTCTCATATCCACACATGACTACTGGAAAAACTATAGCCTTGACTTGACAGACCTTTGTTGGCAAAGTAATGTCTCTGCTTGTTAATATGCTGTCTATGTTGGTCATGACTTTTCCTCCAAGGAGCAAGTGTCCTTTAATTTCATGGCTGCAGTCACCATCTGCAGTGAATCTACTGAAGACAAGGCCAATCTTGGCTTAGAGGGGGAAAGTGCTGTGATTGATTAGTAATGTCTGTCATGGGACAGGAAAAGGTGGTCCATGTGCACCTGACCTGCCATTCCCTGTAGGAAAGGAGGCTTTGCATGCAGGTTGACGCTTGGGAAGCCAGAGGAGAAGCTGAGCCTTATCTGTGTTCCCCTGAGCAGCTCTGCTGGCAGAGTCTTGGCTTCCTCATCTTTAGAATGAGAGACTGGTGAAGTGCTTTCCAACTCCCCGAGAGGGTGATGGGCTGTGAGTGGAAAGAACGTTACCCGTAACGAACTGCCCAGGCCTTCATTTGGGGTCAGAGGTCTAGAGTGGCCTGGGCCCACGACTCCGGTCTTGGCTAGAGTGCCTGGGAGTTCTTCTGTCTGGTGCGGGTCTGAGCCTGTGTCCTCAGCCCTGTGGGCTCTGGTCTGCCTGGAGGAGACCATCCACTTGGGTGGACTCCACAGAGATGCACTGCTGCACACGATTCTTGACTTCCAGACTCGCTGAGGTGGAGCAGGGCTTCACCTGAACCCCTGGGGGAGCTTGTTACAGCCCAGCTGTCCCCTCCCGCAAGACACCTTCTTCCCTGCCTGGGCTTCTGGAAGGTCTGGGGTGGGGCCAGGAATCTGCATGTCTTAAAATCTCCCAGATGCTGCACCTGCTGCTCAGAGAGGACCACGTTTTTGGAACTGCTGGCTTAGAGTGAGGGAAGAAAGCCTCAGTTCAAAGAGCAAGGAACCAGGTGATGTCTGGTTCATCCAAGTCACTTCAGTGTTTCTGGAATGTCAATCACTTACTTTTCACATGTAAAATTCTTAACAAATCCATGTACCATCTGTGCCATTAATACTGTCTGCAGATTGGCTTTACATTGAATTCTCTATTTTCATCCTCAGCATTAATACCTATGAAATCGCAGTTTTGATGTGCTAATTGGATTTCTCCTAAAGATACAGAACACGAAACTATTGCCTTTTTTGCATGTTTGACTGCTGTACCTCTTAGAATCAGCTACTGGTTCAAATCTCCTGCAGCTGTAAACAGCAGGGAAGGACTGTGTAGATTCATCCAAATCTCATGAATGTTTTGAATGAGAGACAATTCAAAGAAATCATAGTCCCTCAATGACTCTGCTAGGTTGTCTGCTTTTTAAAATACCTCCTTCTGGAATTACTCACCCCAGCGGAAAAAGAAACCCCAGCCCCTCTGCCCGTCTGCCCCCACGGCTTGTGGCCTTTTACCTCCTCCAGCAGCCTGTTCTCTTTGGCTGTCCCCACATCCCTCTTGGCCCACCTTCAAGGCTCAGGTACACTCTGCCGGTCCCAATTCCAACAGCCCATGCCTCCATGTGCCTCAGTTGACCTAACCTTCCTGGTAAACCTTCCTCAGGGCCTGCCTCACCTCCCTGCTACCCACAGGGCTGTGGGGAGATCCTGGGACCACGCTGGGAGGCAGGCGAAGGCCCTGGGATGCTACCAGCACTGCAGAGATGACAGAAGGTATCAGAGAGAAAGAGAAGCCAGAGGGGGAGCAGAGTTTGGGCTGATGAGGGATGTCAGGAGATTCCCTCTTGCCAGCCCCTGGGACCCACGTCTGTGAGGAGACCCCATCTGTCTCAAGAGCCAGGGCTGAACACAGGGGGACCACAGCCGTGCTCAGTGGGTGAGTAGACAGAACCGCCAAGGACACAGCTGACCAGTTTAACTCTCGTCCTAAAGTCAGTGTGAAAACTTAGATCTACATAAATAGGAAAGGCCAAATTTGAAGAACTGGGAAATAATGCACAAGAACCCCTTCAGGGTGGGATAAGAAAAGGTTTTAAGAGATTTTATGGGAAAAATACATGAACAAAACAAACACCCCAGCTTGCTGATGGTTAACCAGGAATAAGAAATGGGAAAGTTATTTCTCCCTCCTTCTGTGTGTGTGTGTGTCTGTCTGTCTGTCTGTCTGTCCACACCAGCTACACACATACATGGCCAATCATGGTTAATTCAAAATGCTTCCCCCAACCCCATGGCCATCCAGCCCAGAGCCCCTGCCTACTGGCCTGATCTCCATCTTGGTCCTTATCTCTGGGAGAGGGAGTCTGATTGGCTCAGCCCAGCCTCTGGCTTGACTCCTCCTGGGTCAGAGGTCCACTCTCTGGGGTCAGAGGCCCACCCTGTTCTGGTCAGCAATGGCCAGGAGAGGAGGCTGGGGGCAGTGGTCCTCCCCTCCCACTCAGGGTCCTCCCCGTCCAGGGCTGAGGATGTACCAAGCAAACACTGTAGGAAGGACTCTGGAGCAGGAAGAAGGAAGGATGGCTGCCTTCTCTACAAATCCCTGCTCCACAGAACCATTTTGAGAAATCAGGTTGAGATCGAGATTTACCCAACCAGAAATGCAAGTACCCTTTTCATTCCTTTGCCAAGTACTGTAAACTGAGTGTTCATGTCCGTCCAAGGTTCACATGTCAAAGCCCAAACCTGCAATGTAATGGCACTTGGAGATGAGGCCTTTGGGAAATATTAGGGTTAATATTTATGGTTAATAATTAATCCTAATATTAGGTAAGTATTAGGGTTAGTAGGTCATGAGGGCGGGGCCCTTCTGATGGGGTGGTTGTTGTTGTTCAGTGGCTAAGTCGTGTCTGACTCTTTGAGACCCCATGGACTGCAGCACTCCAGGCTCCTCTGTCCTCCACTATCTCCTGGAGTTTGCATAAACTCATGTCCATTGAGTTGGTGATGCCATCCAACCATCTCATCCTCTGTCGTCCCCTTCTTCTCCCGCCTTCAATCTTTCCCAGCATCAGGGTCTTTTCTAATGAGTCCGTTCTTCGCATCAGGTGGCCAAAGCATTGGTGCTTCAGCTTCAGCCTCAGTCTGATGGGGTTAGTAGCTTTATAAGAAGAGGAAGAATATAGTTTTCTCTCTCCTTCTCCCCCCTCACCATCATTTCTCTCACCCCTCTTCCTCTCTCTCTCCCTGTCTCTCCTTCTTCATGCACAACCCAGGAAAGGCCATGTGAGGACATATCAGGAAGGTGGCCATCTGCTGGCCAGGAAGACAGCCCTCACCAAAACCCCAGAAACCAACTATCTTTATATAGGATTTTAGACTCCAGAACCGGTAGCAAAAAAATTTCTGCTGTTTAAGCCTCAAGTCTACTGTAATTTGTTAAGGCAGCCCTGGCTGACTAAGACATCATCAGGTCTTGTCATTTTTAGCAGGCAGGCCTTTTTATAACTCCTCTAGGATTTGGGTGGATATATGAGTTCACGGCAGCTCCACTGTGCAAATGGCCCCACTGCTAGAATCCAACAGAGTCCCAGTGTAAGGAGGGCAGCTTCCTGAACATGAAGATCCCTGTCTGGCTACTGAGATGACGTCGCCCACCTTCACACAGTCTGTTTTGCACTGTGCCTGGGAGCTCAGCGACCCTGGCCGGCCTCCCTCTGGCTGGTCCCCTGACCTTGGCCCATAGGCAGGCGGGAGCTTGCCAAGGGCGGTGGCTGACGGAGGCCACTCACCCCAGAAGGAGTGGCCCTGTCCCCAGCTCACTCTCTCCTATTGCTCACAGCCTGTCTGGTGGTGGGGGCGTGGGACAGAGGGTCAGTGTCCACAGAGTAGGTAAAATTCTCTTAGCAACAGGACAACTCTGCAGCAGCTGGCTCTCCCTTCATTTTGAGAAAATAGGTTGCGTCCTGTCCTTCCCCCACCAGCTGAGAAGGGCTGCTGTCCCCGTGGTGCCCAGAGGGGACAGGACTCTCGGGAGCTGCCACCAGCCAGCCCCCAGAGATGAGGCATAGATTCCTCTCACTGGGACAGAGACAAGGCTCTCATGGACCCTAGAGCTGTTTTGTTTTCAAAGTCCATACCTGTTTTTTTATGTCGACCATTATATCCATTTTATAATCTTGGAGTCTTTTTAACACCCAAATGTAAAAACGAATTAAACAAGTGGCTCATTCATTTAGCTTGCAAACAGTAAAAAGCACAGCCTGGGAGTATCGTTCTGGGTGTTGATGCCATGCCAGGAGCCATAATCCCAATTAATTCTTGTACTTTCAGTGCACAAATGAGAGACGCTTCCAGAAGGAAAGCAAAGCCAGAGGAAAGGCGAGCTCATGTTTGGGATGACAGAGGATGTTAGGCAGTTCCCTCCTGCCAGGTCTCTGGGGCCCTGAGTGAGGGGCCTCTGCTACCTCACAGCCTGGGGCCCAGCATGGGGCGGACACAGGTGTGAGCGGATGCAGCCCACCCAGGACGCCACTGGCCAGTTTCACTCCATGGGAGCCTGGAGAACACCATTGCCCTCCAGATGGCAAGTTGAGGGTCAAGGGCGTGTCAGGGGCCCATCCCCGGAGCCATGCCAGGACTCCGGAGGCCCTGAAGCTTCAGTCTTAGACCGCCAAACACTAGCTGGGGTGTGCAAGAAGTGGGCTGGTAGTGGCCACCATGAGAAGTCAGCAAATAGGGCCACAGCCACTTAGGGGAAGACACCCCCATACCTGGCTTGGATCTTTGCACCCAAACTGCCCAGGGCTCCCCGCAAAGCCTCCCCACGTGGAAGGAGAGGGGTGCTCAAAAGACACAAGTGCGTACAGGAGCCTGCTGGCCCAGCCCCCCAGATACCCCCATGCCTCATGCCCTGCTCCACGCTCTCTCCCTGGTCCTCTCTGACTTCCTACGTGCTCCACCTCCCAGGGCACCTCTCCACCCTCTCCTGTGCTCACCCCCTCTCCTCCCAGTGGGACCAGCAAGACCAGCATTCAAAGTGCCCATCTCAGGCACTTCCCAGCTGTGACCTTGGACAAGTCACTGAGTTTCTCCAAGCTCCAGGATGGGACTAACAGTGGTGCCCTCCCTCCCCAGGGCTGTGTAGGAGGAGCAAATGAGTCAAAGTGCTGGAATCCAAACCATGCCTGAGCTCCTCTGAGAGCAAGGACCCGGTGTCTGCAGCTCTGGGCATTTCCCCTCCAGAAGCGTCTCAGTTGTTCAGTCACTCAGTCGTGTCCAGCTCTTTGTGACCCTATGAACTGCAGCGTGCCAGACCTTCCTGTCCATCACCATCTCCCGGAGTTCGCTCAAACTCATGCCCATTGAGTCGATGTCTCAGTTTGGTCAGTATTTCCTGACCCAGGTCACCGCTACCCTCCTCAGACTTCAAGCCTGAGTCCTGAGCTCTTCAGAGACCAGGATGGGGCAGCCTGGGTGACCAAGAGTCTCCTCCTATCCTGCAGGCATGGCCCTTCCCAGCCCCGGGTAGGACTTGAGGCTGGGGGTCCGTCCACCTGTGGGGGGCAGCACGGTGATTCCAGGAGGAGCCTCGGGCTATCAGATCCGGTGCCTCTGGGACTGAAGACCCTGGAAGTAGATGAAATCCCGAGAGAGGGGCAGCAGGAGAAGAGAAGGACAAGGAGGACTTTGGAACGGGAGGGGACTTGACCCGTGAGCAGGGAGGGAGGCTGGGCTCTCAGGCCCTCGTCCATTCATGTCTCAAATGAGGAGGAGGCCCGATGTTAGGGGGAAGATGGAGAAGGACAGCCCTCACCTAAGGCCCCTCTGAGGCTGAGGCGGCCAGGGTCCAGTCGGCGGTGGCAGGGGTGGGCGAGGGACTGAGCTGACCAGTGCTGTGTGTGGCCGGAGGCCGGGGCCTCTGGCCGGTGTCTGACCAGCTTACGGTCTGGAAATCTCCACCGTATCCACCCATGCCTTGAAGGAGCCAGAAAGCCCTGGCTTGGGTGTGCCCAGCTTATAAATCGAGAGTCATGAACCGCAGCAGTCCCCACCAGGAGCAGACAGGAGAGGGTCTTAATCCTCTCTTTCACCCTGGCTAACAACCAGCGACCCCTGAGGACGCCAGCTCTGGCCTCCACGCTCTCTCATCCCTCCCCGGGCTCTCTGGTTAGGCTTCCAGATGCAACAATGATGTCCTTTTCCAAGGCAAAATGGGCTTTGCCAGACTGGAGGGGTGGTTCTCCAGATGTGGTCCCCATACCAGCCACAGCAAACGCTGAGAACTTGTTGGAAACACAGATTCTCAGGCCCCACCCCTGACCTCCTGCGCCTGAAAGCTCCAGGGTGGAGCCCCCAGAATCTGTATTTAACCGTCTAGGTGACTCTGAGGCCCCTGTATCGTGAGAACCACAGAGCCCTGAGAGCGAAGTGTCCCCGTGACGTGAAACAGCGTGGATGGGTCTCCAGGGCCCAGTGTCACAGGAAGAAGTCAGATAGGAAAGAACATTGTGAATGAGTCCATTCACACAAAGGACCGAAACAGGCAAAGCTAGTCCTTGCTGTTTGAAGCCAGAGACTCCCCTCGGGGGCTGGGGAGGAAACGGCAGAGAGTTTCAGAGGCCTGGGTGTGGTTACAGAGGTAAGTAGTCAGCCTCTATGCTTAGAATACGGGCACTTTCTGTATTCTGCTATACTTAGATTAAAAAAAATATATTTAAGTAGATGACAAGGTAAAATAGAAGCATCGCCTCCCATTTCGTTGTACAGCCTAGTAATTGGTTGAACTCACTTCGGGATGACCTAGGGTTCCGCTCCGGGTTACAGAGAGTGAAACGTTGAGCGTTCTTTGATCCTCGGCCAATAAGGTTTTATGGCTTCAACCTGAAAGTGGCCTCAACGAAGACAGGATGGGCCGACTAATTAAAACCAGAAAGGAGCCATAGGCCCACACGCCTAACACCGACACTGTCATCTTGGGTCAACGCTGCTGCTCCCATTCGCCCCTGGTTTATAGGTAATATTTCCCGAGAACAAGCTGCTTCATTCAGTTACCTTCACAAACAGTTTATCTTGGAGGAGACAGCAGGAAATCAGGTTGCACAAGGAGAGGCATTCTGTGGGTTTGACTCTGGGTTGGGGTGGGGGGCGGGTTGGAAGCCAGCAGAAGAATCTTGCCTTACCTGCCAAGGAATTTTCCAGGCAAGATGCTTCAGGACAGTGGGGACAACCAGAGAATGCAGCTGTGTGGCTCCATGTCCTGTCTGCCTGTGGGCTGGAGGAGATTCAGAGCAATGTTCTTTATGAGGATAATCTGGGCCCTCCAGGAGGGACGCTATCCCCCCCGTTTCCTTTAAGAATGTCAGCTCTCCCCAACCTCCTCCCCTGTTCTGCATGGGAAGCTAACAGATAACCAGACGCACCACCTCTGGGTACTTAATCCAGCTCAAGATAATCCCTCCAACATTCCACCAAAGGGAAGAGGGCCAGTCCATGTCTCCTTCCAAAAGGCCTCTAAAGTCCACCCCAGGGCTTCCCTCCTGGTCCAGTGGTTAAGAATCTACCTGCCAATGCAGAGGACACAGGCTCGATCCCTGGCCCAGGAAGATTCCACGTGCCGCAGAGCAACTAAGCCCAAGAGCCACAGCTACTGAAGCCCATGCACCTAGAGTCTGTGCTCCCCAACAAGGGAAACCACCACAATGAGAAGCCCTTGTACCGCAGCTAGAGAGCAGTCCCCACTCGCTGTGACTAGAGAAAGCCTGAGTGCAGCGACAAAGACCCAGCACCGCCAAAAATACATAAACAAATGTGAAAAGTGAAAAAGGATACCATAGCAACCCTTGAGGGAAATCCCTTAGTGTTCATAATTTCTCCTGAGCAACTGGTCGATTTTTATCCCTGAATGAAGGAGAATGAGTCACTGACCCTTTCCTGTTTTAGTACCACACACTATCTCGATTACTGTTGCTTTGTAGTGACTTTTGAAATCAGAACATGAAAAGTCCAACCTTATTCTTTTTCAAGATTGTTTTGGCATGGGTCCTTGAATTTCCACATAAATTTTAAAATCAGTTTATTAATTTCTGCAAAGAAGCCAGCTGGGATGTTGATTTGGAATGTGTTGAATATCTAGATCAATTTGGGGAACAGTACTACCTTAATAGGGGCTTCCCAGGTGGCAGTTGTGGTAAAGAACCCAACTGCCAAGGCAGGAGACGTAAGAGACACGAGTTCGATCCCTGGATTGGGAAGATCCCCTGGAGGGCTGTGTGTGTGTGTGTGTGTGTGTGTGTGTGTGTATGTGTGTGTGTGTGTTAGATGCTTATTCGTGTCCAGCTCTTTGCAACCCAGTTGAGTGTGACCCACCAGGCTCCTCTGTCCTTGGAATTCTCTGGGCAAGAATACTGGAGTGGGTTGCCTCCCTAGGGGATCTTCCCAACCCAGGGACTGAACCCGGATCTCCTACATAGCAGACAAATTCTTTACTGTCTGAGTCACTAGGGAAACCCTGGAGGAGAAAATGGCAACTCACTCCAGAATTCTTGCCAGAAAATCCCATGGACAGAAGAGCCTGGCGGACAACATCCTCTGGCATCATAAAGAGTCAGACACAACTGAAGCAATTTAGTAGGCTCACACACACCACCTTAATAGTAAATCTTCTGGTCCATGAAAATAGAATGTCTTTCCATTTATTTAGGTCTTCCTTAATTTCTTTCAACAATATTTTATAGTTTTCAGAATATAAATTTTTCACTGCTTTGTTAAATTTGTATTTTTTAATATTTTTGATCATATTATAAGTGACATTCTTTTTTCAAAATTTCATTTCTGGTATGTTCATTCCTACTGTGTAAAAATACAGTGGATTTTTGTATGTTGATCTTATATCATGAGATCTTGCTGAACTTATTCCCAAAAGTTTTCTTAGGGAATTCCTTAGGATTTTCTAAACACACATGTCATCTGCAAATAGAGTTTTATGCCTTCCTTTCCAATTTGAGTATCTTTTATTTATTTTTATTGACCAATTTCTCTGGTGCAAACCTCCAGTGCAATGTTGAACAGTAGTGGTGGGAGTGGGCATTCTTCTCTTCCTTCTGATTTATAAGAAAACATCCAGTCTTTAACAAGTGTGATATTAGATGTGGGGTTTTCATAGATGCCCTTTATCAAGTAGAGGAAATTTTCTTCTTTTATCTGTTTTGTTGTTTATTTTTATCATGAAGGATTACTGGATTTTGTCAAGTGCTAATTGATGCCAAATAATGGAGATATCATGTAGTTTTGTCCTTTGTTTCGTTGGTATAATGCATAATGCATTATTAATCAATTTTTGTGTGTTAAAACCACTGCATTTCTGGGATAAATTCTGCTTGGTTATGGTGTATAATCTTTTTAATGTATCAGCTTGCTAGTCTTGCATTCAGGTCTCTTTCATTTATATTAATAAGAGATATTGGTATACATTTTTCCTTTCTTGTGACACTTTTGTCTGGTTTTATAATCCCTCCATTTTTTGTATCTGTGATACCTCTTCTATAAAACAGCACTTTAGTAGATAAGTGCTCATTCCTGAGCTGGCATTCTGTTTCGTTGACGACTCCCTTGTTCCATTACCACACACCTTTTATTATTGCAGCATTTTATGATATTTAGGAAAAGCGACTCTCTCTATTACCTATATTTTTCAAAATTTGAGCTAATCTTGCCTATCTGCCAATCTTGCCTATGAACTTCATATTCATTTTATGAAAATACTCCAATAAAAGCTTTTAAATTGGAATTTGTTAGGTGGAATGGCACTAAAACTCTATATTAACATGGTGAGAATTGACATGTTTTTAATTTTCCATTTTCCCATCCAAGAAAAACCAATGCTTTTCTTTAAAAAAAAAAAAAAAAACTCATACTTTTCTAAAGATGTCAGTTTCTTCCATTTCCCACATTTTTCCTTTACATAGGTTATATTTATTTATGTAGTTATCCTACATTTTCTGATTTTGTTTCTACTGTGATTGGGAATTCACTATTTTCTTGTTGTTGACATGAAGTCAATCTATCCTATTCTGGCCCTGGGCTGAATTCTTTATAATTCCAATAGTTTCCATTGGTTCTTGGGGCTTTCTAGGCATTCAAATCCTCTGCAAATTGCAGTTTATTTCATCTTCCTTTATGACAACATTTGTTTTATGTCTCATTACTTGGGCTAAGCCCCCAAGAAACAAGTTAATAAAGATGAGCACGGCATTCTGCCTTGACTTTTCAGCACCACTGCATTCGAGACATGCTTGGTGCCCTTTTTCATGATGACTTTTCCTTCTACTCTTATTTCTGAAGGTTTTTTCCTGGAGACTTGTGTTTAATTGTGTTGCTAACCCACTGGTAAGCTATATTGCATTAAGACCGCCTATTGATTATGAAACTGCCTCTGTTCTATTAAATTACTCTGAGACTCTTTTAATTAGGGGCATGGTGAAGAGGAACTAAAAGGCCTCTTGATGAAAGTGAAAGAGGAGAGTGAAAAAGTTGGCTTAAAGCTCAACATTCAGAAAACGAAAATCATGGCATCTGGTCCCATCACTTCATGGGAAATAGATGGGGAAACAGTGTCAGACTTTACTTTTTTGGGCTCCAAAATCACTGCAGATGGTGACTGCAGCCATGAAATTAAAAGACGCTTACTCCTTGGAAGGAAAGCTATGACCAACCTAGATAGCATATTGAAAAGCAGAGACATTACTTCGCCAGCAAAGGTCCGTCTAGTCAAGGCTATGGTTTTTCCAGTGGTCACATATAGATGTGAGAGTTGGACTGTCAAGAAAGCTGAGCGCTGAAGAATGGATGTTTTTGAACTGTGGTGTTGGGGAAGACTCTTGAGAGTCCCTTGGACTGCAAAGAAATCCAACCAGTCCATTCTAAAGGAGATCAACCCTGGGTATTCTTTGGAAGGAATGATGCAAAAGCTGAAACTCCAGTACTTTGGCCACCTCATGTGAAGAGCTGACTCATTGGAAAAGACCCTGATGCTGGGAGGGATTGGGGGCAGGAGGAGAAGGGGACGACAGAGGACACTGAACTGAATCGAACTGAACAGTGTGATCAGTTCCTGATTAAAATTGTAGCAAATTCAATCTGTTTCTCCCAGACAAAGCTACACTGAGTCACAAGTACACAGGCCACTTCCCACATCTGCAGGCAGATCCATAGAGCAAATTCCTGCAGATGGAATTGCTGGGTTAGAGCATATACACTTTTTACTTTGATCAGTTCAGTTCAGTCGCTCAGCTCTGTCTGACTCTTTGCGACCCCATGAATCGCAGCATGCCAGGCCTCCCTGTCCATCACCAACTCCTGGAGTTCACTCAAACCCACGTCCATCAAGTCGGTGATGCCATCCAGCCGTCTCATCCTCTGTCATCCCCTTTTCCTCCTGCCCCCAATCTCTCCCAGCATCAGAGTCTTTTCCAATGAGTCAACTCTTCGCATGAGGTGGCCAAAGTACTGGAGTTTCAGCTTCAGCATCATTCCTTCCAAAGAA
>NW_011494730.1:3949327-3950474 GCF_000754665.1 Bison bison bison | reverse complement strand
ATGATCTTCGTTTTCTGAATGTTGAGCTTTAAGCCAACTTTTTCACTCTCCTCTTTCACTTTCATCAAGAGGCTTTTGAGTTCCTCTTCACTTTCTGCCATAAGGGTGGTATCATCTGCATATCAGGTTATTGATATTTCTCCTGGAAATCTTGACTCCAGCTTGTGCTTCTTCCAGCCCAGCGTTTCTCATGATGTACTCTGCATATAAGTTAAATAAGCAGGGTGACAATATACAGCCTTGACATACTCCTTTTCCTATTTGGAACCAGTCTGTTGTTTCATGTCCAGTTCTAACTGTCGCTTCCTGACCTGCATATAGGTTTCTCAAGAGGTAGGTCAGGTGATCTGGTATTCCCATCTCTTTCAGAATTTTCCACAGTTTATTGTGATCCACACACTCAAAGGCTTTGGCATAGTCAATAAAGCAGAAATAGATCTTTTTCTGGAACTCTCTTGCTTTTTCCATTCCAGCAGATTTTGGCAATTTGATCTCTGGTTCCTCTGCCTTTTCTAAAACCAGCTTGAACATCTGGAAGTTCATAGTTCACGTATTGCTGAAGCCTGGCTTGGAGAATTTTGAGCATTACTTTACTAGCGTGTGAGATGAATGCAATTCTGCAGTAGTTTGAGCATTCTTTGGCATTGCCTTTCTTTGGGAATGGAATGAAAACTGACCTTTTCCAGTCCTGTGGCCACTGCTGAGTTTCCCAAATTTCCTGGCATATTGAGTGCAGCACTTTCACAGCATCATCTTTCAGGATTTGAAATAGCTCAACTGGAATTCATCACCTCCACTAGCTTTGTTCATAGTGATGCTTTCTAAGGCCCATTTGACTTCACATTCCAGGATGTCTGGCTCTAGGTCAGTGATCACACCATCGTTATTATCTGGGTTGTGAAGATCTTTTTTGTACAGTTCTTCTGTGTATTCTTGCCACCTCTTCTTAATATCTTCTGCTTCTGTTAGGTCCATACCATTTCTGTCCTTTATCGAGCTCATCTTTGCATGAAATGTTCCTTTGGTATCTCTGATTTTCTTGAAGAGATCCGTAGTCTTTCCCATTCTGTTGTTTTCCTCTATTTCTTTGCATTGATTGCTGAGGAAGGCTTTCTTATCTCTTCTTGCTATTCTTTGGAACTCTGCA
>NW_011494730.1:3948559-3949156 GCF_000754665.1 Bison bison bison | reverse complement strand
AGATTTGTAAGGCCTCCCCAGACAGCCATTTTGCTTTTTTGCATTTCTTTTCCATGGGGATGGTCTTGATCCCTGTCTCCTGTACAATGTCACGAACTTCAGTCCATAGTTCATCAGGCACTCTATCTATCAGATCTAGTCCCTTAAATCTATTTCTCACTTCCACTGTATAATCATAAGGGATTTGATTTAGGTCATACCTGAATGGTCTAGTAGTTTTCCCTACTTTCTTCAATTTAAGTCTGAATTTGGCAATAAGGAGTTCATGATCTGAGCCACAGTCAGCTCCTGGTCTTGTTTTTGCTGACTATATAGAGCTTCTCCATCTTTGGCTGTAAAGAATATAATCAATCTGATTTCAGTGTTGACCATCTGGTGATGTCCATGTGCAGAGTCTTCTCTTGTGTTGTTGGAAGAGGGTGTTTGCTATGACCAGTGCATTCTCTTGGCAAAACTCTATTAGCCTTTGCCCTGCTTTATTCCGTATTCCAAGGCCAAATTTGCCTGTTACTCCAGGTGTTTCTTGACTTCCTACTTTTGCATTCCAGTTCCCTATAATGAAAAGGACATCTTTTTTGGGTGTTAGTTCTAAAAGGT
>NW_011494730.1:3919805-3948459 GCF_000754665.1 Bison bison bison | reverse complement strand
AGTTCTAAAAGGTCTTGTAGGTCTTCATAGAACCGTTCAACTCCAGCTTCTTCAGCATTACTGGTTGGGGCATAGACTTGGATTACCATGATATTGAATGGTTTGCCTTGGAAACGAACAGAGATCATTCTGTCATTTTTGAGATTGCATCCAAGTACTGCATTTTGGACTCTTTTGTTGACCATGATGGCTACTCCATTTCTTCTAAGGGATTCCTGCCCACAGTCATAGATATAATGGTCATCTGAGTTAAGTTCACCCATTCCAGTCCATTTTAGTTTTCTGATTCCTAGAATGTCAACATTCACTCTTGCCATCTCCTGTTTGACCATTTCCAATTTGCCTTGATTCATGGACCTAATATTCCAGGTTCCTATGCAATATTGCTCTTTACAGCATCAGACCTTGCTTCAATCACCAGTCACATCTGCATCTGGGTATTGTTTTTGCTTTGGCTCCATCCCTTCATTCTTTCTGGAGTTATTTCTCCACTGATCTCCAGTAGCATATTGGGCACCTACCGACCTGGGGAGTTGCTCTTTCAGTATCCTATCATTTTGTCTTCTCATACTGTTCATGGGGTTCTCAAGGCAAGAATACTGAAGTGGTTTGCCATTCCCTTCTCCAGTGGACCACATTCTGTCAGACCTCTCCACCGTGGCCTGCCCGTCTTGGGTGGCCCCATGGGGCATGGCTTAGTTTCATTGAGTTAGACAAGGCTGTGGTCCTAGTGTGATTAGATTGACTAGTTTTCTGTGATTATGGTTTCAGTGTGTCTGCCCTCTGATGCCCTCTTGCAACACCTACCGTCTTACTTGGGTTTCTCTTACCTTGGACGTGGGGTATCTCTTCATGGCTGCGCTTTGCTGGAGCAGCCGTGAAGAGATACCCCACGTCCAAGGTAAGAGAAACCCAAGTAAGATGGTAGGTGTTTACCTTGATAGAGGGTTCCAAACTGCCTTCACTGGGATGGAATCAAGGTAAAATCCTACCAGTGACAATTCAGGAGGGAGATGCCTCTGGTTCTTCAGCTTCACCAATCACTTTTCAAAGTTTTGATTCTTTGCTAATGTAATAAGTGCAAAAAAAAAAAAAATTTCTCAGTGTGGTTTGGAGTTCCTCTCCTCTTATGAGACATGGGGTTGAAAATCTCTCATAGATTGTTAAGGATTTGTATTTTCTGTGAGCTATCTCTTCATATCCTTTGCCCATTTCAACCATGTTCATGTTCTCCAAAGTTTAAACTCACACTGTTCAAAGTTTCTTTTCCTTTCTTCTAGCACAGGCTAGACTGTTGCGATGGGAGATGGGGGGTGGGGGATGGGAGACCTGGCCTGGAGCCACCTCAACACCCTCCTCCCTCCCTGGGGTGGAGGAGGCAGCTGGGGCAACCGCCTCTCGTTGCGGTGGCTTCTCCTGTTGTGGGACAAGGGCTCTAGAGTGTGGGCTTCAGTAGCTGTAGCACGCTGGATCAATAGTTGTAGCTCACAGGCTCTAGAGCTCGGGCTCATTAGTTGTGGCACACGGGTTTAGTTGCCCCTCAGCATGAGTGATCTTCCTGGACCAGGGATCAAACCAGTGTTCCCTGCATTGGCAGGTAGATTCTTATTCTCTGTGCCACCAGGGAAGTCCTTCCTCTTGTTCTACAAAGGTAGGATGCCGGGGGGAGGCATACCTCCTTCAGTAATCCCCCATGGCGGCTGGCTGGCCGATGCAAGCTGCAGCAGAAATTTCCATAGAACTAAACCGTGTTTGGCCTTAGCAGCAATCCCAGAACAAGAGGGGAAGTCCTGCTCTACACCTGAGAGGCTTCCTTCACCTTGTTTTATGCTTCTCCTCTATGTGCATGCATGTATGCCTGCTCAGTTGCTTCAGTCATGTCCAGCTCTTTGCAACCCTGTGGACCATAGCCCACTGGACTCTTCTGTCCACGGGATTCTCCAGGCAAGAATACTGGAGCAGGTTGCCATACCTTAAACCTTCCTCCAGAGGATCTTCCCAACCCAAGGGTCAAACCTGCATCTCTTATGCCTCCTGCATTGGCAGGTGGGTTCGTTACCACTAGCGCCACCGGGGAAGCCCCACTGAAGTGTGAGGACCTCCAAATATTGAACTCCTAACTCTTGTACCTGAAGCTCTTTAGTTCCTTGAGAAGCTGCTTTAGAAATTCCAATGTCTGCAACTTTTCCATAAATCTAAAGTAAAAGGTTTAATTTTTTTAACTTCCATTACCTGAAGTTTCTCTGCCCTCCTATGTGCCTACCACAACCTGCAGGAGACACCTGGAGTCCTTCCATCCAGCCTTTTCCTTCCTCCTTAGCCCACAGTGACACAGCTCCATGGTGCTTTGACCTCTTCTCCCTTATGCTTGTCACTAACCATTTTTTTCCCAGCAAGAATATTTGGTTTGGTTTTTTAGCCTCTGACTTTCTCCTCCCTCATGTTGCAGGTTATGTGTAATGTGGATGGATGGATAGATGGATAGATAGATAGATCAATCGATCTTACAGAAAAACCTAAATGAACTTTTTGGTCAACCCATCTATATAGGTAGACAGATGGATGGATGGATAGATAGGCAGATGGATAAATGGATAGATAGCTAGATGGATGGATGGATAGGTTGGTGGATGGATGGATGATGGATAGGTGGGTAGAAGGATAGATGGATAGACGGATAGATGGATGGATGGATAGATAGATGGTAGAGAGCTAGGTAATGGATGGATAGATGGATAGAGTTGCATTCATATCGATGTCCCACCATTCTCTGGCATTTAAGTGCTGTCCTGTGAAAAAGAAATGCCTTTACGCTCTCTATACCACTGTCTCGGCCCCAGGTTTAAAATTAATTCCACTGATTTCTGTTGCATTATTGGGAAAAGGAGTGCTGTCCACACTTGATCTGTCGCCATCCATTTTATCCTGCAAAGGAATTTGTCCCTGTGTCTAACCCACCTCTGTCCTATGTGTGTGTCCCGGGCTGCTAGGATGCAATGCTGAAGGAGGCTCAGTGGGAGGCGTGTAGCCCCAGAGGAATGCAGCAGCCTCCTGGCCCTGAGAGCATCCCTTATCTCCCTGTGTTCTGTTGTTCTCACTTCTAAAGAGACAGTTGTTAGGATTAGAAACTGTTATTGTTAAGTCATTGTTCAAGGAATTGTCACTGGAGTTCGTATTCAGCCTTCCAGGGTACTCTGGTAGGCTCAGCACCGGTACAAAGGACCATTTCCAAGTCTAGCTCCCTGCCAAACGTGCCTTCTCTTTGATCTCAGGCCTAATGTCTCCTTCAAAGTCCTGCTTTCTTTCCCAATGTATCACTTCAGCAACCTGCAAGGAGAACCAAGGTTCATCTCTGCTTTTCTCACTCTTGAGCCAAAGGCAAGTCAACAAATCCAGTTTGGAAGCTCTGCCTCCCATCATCCCCAGGCTCCTCCCTAGCTTCCTCCAGGCCTCTGCACAAACTTGCTCTAGAGAGGCCCCCCAACTGAACCTGAGCCCTCCCGCCCCACTGTGTCTGTCCCCTTCCCCCTCCCTCTCCGCTCCCTTATTTCTATACACACAACTTTCTGATTCACCCTGGTCTGGGTCTTACAAGGAGCACCCCCCTCCACCTCCTGAAGCCAAGCCAGCCCCCCAACATGGCCACAGCACAGCCAGAGCTTCACCCCATGTGCAGAGCCCATGGGTGCCTGGACCTTTCCCCAACTCCCCTTCTCCCGCTGCCTTTCTGATCTGGCCCCTCCCCCACCACCTGTTCCCCACTTTCTGAATTTCCACTTCAGGTTCTCTGAAGCTCCTGTTCTCTTTTGGTCTCCCATTCCCTTCCTCTCCTCTGTTCCCACTGAGAACACCAAGACACTCCCAGTGGCATCTCCTCCAGGCTCAGGGACAGCAGCGGTCTTCCCTGCAGTCAACTGCTTTTCAACAATTTCTGCAGCCGTCACATGTTACACTTGTGATTCTCGCCGTGAAGGTCATCCTGACGGCAGAGCAGCTCCCAGGGCAGCTTTCCTCCACGCTGAGGCTTTCCTCCCAAACCAGAGACGTCATGCTATTTCATCTGGTGTGCCCAGAATCTTCCTCACTAGCTTTCCTTCTTTGCCCCAGGGGAAGGAAAGAAAGAGAGAGAGAGAAAAGGAAAGAAAGGGAGAAAGAGAGAAAGAAAGAAACAAAGAAGGAAGGAAGGAAGAAAAGAAAAGAAAAAGGTCTTTGTCGTTTGTTTATAGCTCAAGGCAAACACTGCTGCTTACCTGGGAGGAGTCTTGGGCACCAATTCAATTCCAGGACAGGAATGAAATGATGCCAGTGAGCTGGGTTGAGCCAGCCTGCCTCCCTCTTAGGGCCCCAATTTGCCTGCCCCGAGTCAGTGCATTCAGGCCCTATCTGCTGTCATGTCAAGTCACAGCTAAGAGGCCTTCATTCTCCCACCCCTTTGAGGTCACAATCCCCCCCACCCCGTGGCCCCCTACCTAGATAGCTAACACATCCTAGGGTCGCAGTGCCCTGGAGCCTCCCTGGAGATGAAGGCAGTCTTCAGTGTGGTCCTGTTGAGCCTTTTCCCCAAGTGTTCCTGCCTGAAGCTACCAGGGTCTCCCCCTGCTTAACCCCTGCTTCCCTGAGCCCGAGCCCAAGGCCCTGGCCCTAATCACTGACCTTGAGCTGCCCTCCAGGATGTTCCGATTGGCATGAGAATGAAGCTCCCTGACTCAGGCCTCCCTATGACCTGTTCACCACAACCTTCCCGCAAAGCACCTCGCACTGCTCCTGTCCACAACTGTCTTCCTGCCCTGTAGTCTTTACTCCCTCCTGTAGCCCCATTAGCTACAGGAAGGCATGGCCAGGTCTTACTGGGCCACCCCAGCACCTAGAAGGCCTGTTCAGAGCAGGTGCCCAGGGCTCTCATCTAGAGCCCACACGTGTTTCACTCCCTGGCCCCTGGAGGACCTTCCTCCATATCCTCTTGCTTTCTACCACCCCTCCACCCCAGCACTTCTTTCCTTTGTAAGAGGCAGAAGGGGACATCAAAGGGACAGCACCTGCTTCAGTCCTCTCTCCCTCCTGACCTCTCCCCCTCATCCCTCCCCAGCCCTGCTGTCCAGCAGGACTTCTTACCAGCGGCAATGCCTCCCAGACCTGCCCAAAGCGAAGGGCAGCTTGGGGCCTGCTCACTCCCACATCTGTCAAGGATGCTGTGGTTTTGCTCAAGGCTGGTCCTCAGACTCACAGCATCGGCATCCTGAGCCCCGCCCTGTACCTACTGAGTCAGAATCTGAGTCTTTAGAGCCCCTGCACATAAACACCTGAGAAACCCTGGTCTAGGGGACGCATATCCTAGAGCCCACCATGGCATCATCTGGGCCCCCTCCAGCAGCTGTCTTGCATTATCACAGCTGGGCTTGTGGGCAGCTCACCCACCCCCCTCTTCATCACCTACTCCCATGAGTCCTGACCTCCCAGGCAACTGACTCATGCAGGGAGGCCCCCTGGCCCTCAGCCCAGTGCCCGGAGGTCTATTGGTCACTCTTGGCTCATGTACCAGCAGCCACACAGCTAGCAAGAAGAGAGGACCTGCCTTCACTTACCCAGGCCAGCCTTCAGCCAGTCCTTACAACAGCATCTTCTGACCCCATCACAGGTTCCCCCAACAAAGTCAGGCAGATGTGGAGTGTTCTTTGCTGTACCATTTACCAGCTGTGCAATCCTGGGCAAGTGACCAAAGCTGCAGCTTCCTTATCTACGAAATGATGCTAATGATCACCTGCACTTCACAGAAGGAACTCAATCATTCATTCGTTGTTGTAAGCAGCACGTATTTACGGCATGCTGTTGTGTGCTGGGCACCAGGAACAGCAGTGAGCAAAACAGACCGAGTCCTGCCCGTCTGGAGCTTCTTAAGGAGGGAGTGTGGGCTGACACGGAACAGATATGTGGACGCTGTGCCAGCAGGTGCCAGACGTAGGCAACACGGCACCAATGCTTATGAGTGAGTGAGTGAATGAATGAATGGATGCTACGCGGTTTTGCCATAAGGGCCCCCTTCCAATCACAAAGCCACCCCCCAACACTTCCACCCTGAAGCCACCTGGAACAGGAAGATATGGGGCTTAAAGCTACTGGGAGTTTAAGAAAAATAATCGAAGACCAGGGAGGGCTGTCGGGCTTTCCAGCATTTAATGGATATGGAAGAAGTGTAGCAATTATAAAACCATTGCAAAGCTAGAACACATCGGCCTGAAACAGGCAGTAATTGAGGTTGAATCAGAATTGTTTTTTCTAGGTTTGACACATTATGTGTTTGCATGTGTACGTGTGTATGTGTGTGTCTTAAGGATGGAATACATTTTTTCAGGCTTTCCGAGCTCCCTCATTTAACGATAATGATAGGGACATTTGGGAACATTCTCCAGGGTTCCCGTCACCGTGAGGTTCTCTCTGAGGGCTCTCTGAGTCTCCCCGGATCACAGAATTTGAAATCTGACTAAAGCGAAAGTGAAAGTGTTAGTCACTCAGTTGTGTCTGACTCCCTGTGACCCCGTGAACTGTAGTCCATCAGGCTCCTCTGTCTATGGGATTCTTCAGGCCAGAACACTAGAGTGGGTTGCCATTACTGTCTCCAGGGGATCTTCCCAACTCAGGGCTCAAACCTGGTTCTCCTGTGTTGCAGACAGATTCTTAACTATCTGAGCCACCAAGGAAACCCTGAGGCTTGGCTAAAGAGCCCCCAAGAACACCCAGCCAACCCCGTGTTTCCCGGATAGGAAACTGAGGCCCTGATTTGCCCCGTGTAAGTAGGTGGTTATAAGCAGCTGGAAATGGAGATTCAAACCTAAGTTTCCTGACTCCCAGCAGAGAGCCCTTCATGATATATTGTGTTAGCTTCCACGAATTCATAATGCTGGCTATCGTTACTGATAGAACTGGGCTGTGTGGCGAATGCACCACACCAGCCAAAGGAAGCCAGACACCAAAGGCTGCAGTTCTTCGGACACAATAGTCATGAAAAGGCCAACTAGGGGAAGAGATACAGGTCAGTGGTCTCTGGGGGCCAGGGGCAGGGGAGGGGCTGACTCTGGTGGCACACAAGGGAATTTCAGGGTGACCGAATGTCCTGTGTCTCCACTGTGGCTACATAAACTGTTTGTCAAAACTCAGAACCATACAGTTAACAAAGACACATTCCACTGCATAGAAAGTATACTTTAATTTTTTTTGAACAGCCTAAAATAATGGGGCTTCACTGGTGGCTCAGATGGTAAAGAATCTGCCTGCAGTGCAGGAGACCTGGCTTCGATCCTTGGGTTGGAAAGATCCCCTGGAGGAGGGAATGGCAACCCACTCCAGTATTCTTACTTGGAGAATTCCATGGACTGAGGAGTCTGGCGGGATCCATGGGATCACACAGAGTCGGACACGACTGAGCGACTTTTTCACTTTCAATATAATAATGATGGTGATAACAATAATAATAGTAACCTTGAAGGCCAAAGGGCTGCCAAGCTGTAGGGGCCTTCAAGGTGCCCCACCGTCAGAGCAGGAGATGCTCTGAAACCAGCGTGCTGCGAGCCCAAGCTGGCTTCTCTCCCACTCCACACCAGCCCGCCCAGTCACCCCAAGCCCCAACGGCCCTTGGGACGGTCCCCTCCCTGCTCCTCCCAGGACCATCTTGAGTCACAGATCCTGCCATTCCTCTCACACAGCTGCCCCACCCTCGCCACCCCCGGGTGATACACCTGTGTGATGCCTCCCAGCCCAGTCTGCCCGGAGCCTCCAGGATCCCACTACCTCCTCCCTCACAGTCCTCAAGAATGCAGTAGAAACTCCCCAACCCAGTTCAGAAACCTCCTCAGACTGGCCCCAGCACATGCTTCACTCCTGCATTACCTGCCCACAGGATGCCTGCCTGCTTACTGCCCCCTGATCAACTCTAAGTTGACAACAGCCTCAGGATGGAAGTGTCTAGGCCCTGGGCCTGGGAGGCCCAGGTCAGGGGCATAGGTCAGAGTCACTGAGTCCTAGAGTCCCAACAGTCTCTGTCTGGACTCCTCCAGTGACCCAGGAATTCACGGCCACCTTCAGACAGCTCTGAAATCCACAGCTGGATTCTGTCCTTGCCTTTGGTCCTCATTCCAGTGCCTCCTGTCCCAAGCCCCAGAGGCCATAGCTGTAATGACCTTGTCCCTCCGGGGGCTCCTCTGCTTGCCCACTCAGCCCCTTTGTGGACGGGCAGGTCCTCACCAGAGCATAGAGCAGGGGTCCCCGCTCACCTGGCCAGGACAGAACCGTCCCATCCTCTCCCCTTCTATGTCATCGTCCGAAAACAGTTGAACTTTCTTTGTACTTACATCTGGCTGACTCCAGGGCCTCCCACATAGCTTAGTCAGTAAAGAATCTGCCTGCAATGCAGGAGACCTGGGTTTGATTTCTGGGTTGGAAAGATCCCCTGGAGAAGGAAGTGGCAACCCACTCCAGTATTCTCGCCTGGAGAATCCCATGGACAGAGGAGCCTGGTGGGCCGTACAGTCCATGGGGTCGTGAGAGTCAGACACAACTTAGCAACTAAACCACCCTTGCTGACTCAGGTTAAACCTGCTTTCAGTGAAAATCGCCCAACCTGCCCACCAGCTGTGGGTTCCTTGCTGCGTCTGTAATAAACGATGCCCTCCCAGGTGCCAGCACCTAAATGTGACCTCTTAGCCCCTGCTCTCTCCTCTCTGGCTACCTGAAATTACAGCCAGGGACTTCCCTGGTGGCTCAGTGATAAATAACCTGCCTGCAGGGGACATGGCTTCGGTCCCTGGTCTGGGAAGATCCCAGATGCCGCGGAGCAACTAAGCCTGTGCACCACAACTATTTTGAGCCTGTGCTCCAAAGCCTGGAAGCCACAACTACTGAGCCCACACCGCAACTACTGAAGCCCACACGCCTAGGGTCCGCGCTCTGCAACCGGAAGCCACTGCAGTGAGAAGCCTAGCGCCGTAATGAAGAGTACCCCCCACTCACCACAACTAGAGAAAGCCCACACGCGGCAACCAGCCAAGACCCAGCACCGCCAAAAATAAAGAAACAATGTTTTTTTTTAATGCAGCCAGATTCTCCAAGGGACGCCGGGCTTAGCCAGCAGGACAGCGCCTGTCCGATTGCTCCCACGGTGCACACCTGGCATTTACGGATCAGAGACCTGGATGCTGGGACCATGGGGGTCTTGCTGGGGCTGCATAGTTGACCTCGACAGTGAAGGAACTCCCGCTGCCCCCAACTGAGCTTCCTTAGGGCAGGTTCCCATCTTAACGCTTGTCAGTCTTTAACACCATAGTGCTCCAGTCTCTGGGCTGATTCTTCTTATGTGTGTGTGTGTGTGTGTGCACGTGTGCGCTCAGTTGTGTTCAACTCTTTGTGACCCCACGGACTGTGGCCCACCAGGCTTCTCTGTCCATGGGATTCTCCAGGCAAGAATACTGGAGTGGGTTGCCATGCCCTCCTCCAGGAAATCTTCCTGACCCAGGGGTCAAACCCAAGTCTCTGGCATTTCCTGCATTGGCAGGTGGTCTCTTTACCACTGCGCCACCCGGGGAGCCCATGGTCACCCTAGAAGGAGGTAATGGTTCTGTTACTCCAACTGAGGGGGTAACCATGGGATTAGGGATGCCTTGTGCTTCCTGAAGCTGCCGGACAACCTCATCTTATCAGAGAGGCCACTAAGCCACCAACCAGACTTGGCTCCCAGTGGACAGCAAGAGGATTGCTCTTGCAGGGTTCAGACTTCCCATCTCTAAATTTACTGTCTCGGGACCCGTCACTCGCTGACAGCCCTTCCTATTCTTCCCACAGCTCTTTCTTTTTTGGGTCCATACATCTTCCTTTCCTCCCTGCACCAGTTTTGCTACCCTGTCTTGAATTATTCAGCAAATGTTTACTTGCAAGTTAGCTCCACAAGCCACTTTCAGCATTTTCCTCATAAGTGCAGCTTCTGAGTAGAATGAACAAACCTCAATTATAAAATGAGACATGAATGCATCTAAATCGCGGTGGTTAAACTTAATTTTTGTCGACAAAGATGTGGTTCGCCAGGATGCACAGATTATTGCAAATTTCATCAAATCTGAATGGGAGCAGAATTCCATGTTCTGCATGGAAACTTTAGCCTGATGACCCTGACGGAAAACTGGTCTCTTTATCTTCTAGAGCACTCAAAACCAAGGGTGTTGGAGAAAGGTTACTGATCTCTAGTCATCCTGCCCAGAAACAATCAGACTTATTTCAGTGGAAACCAGGGACTCTGAGGACTTGGAGAAGCTGCAGAAGAAATCAGTGAGTGGTTCATGGGTGGTTGATGAGCCAGCCAGTGTGAGACCTGAGGTCCAGCGAGAATGCCCCATACAGACCAGGAGGCGCAAGACAAAGCATCCCATACCAAGCCAATCCAGAGAAACTCCACCTTCAATCGCGCCGTGAGACTCAGAAGCAGAGGCAAAGCCAGAGGCACTTCTGAGGGGAACCCCGGCTACCCAGCAGGTCAGTACTGGGCACGGCGGTCACAGCTGCTGGTTAATATCCAGCTGGAGTCAGTGGGGCTGAAAGGCCCCTATTAAATGAAAGGAGAGTAAAAGGCATTGAGAATGATCAAGGACAGGACCAATAAGGTGGAACTTTCTAAAGCCGTTATCCAAAGAATTCAAATTCCCCCAATAAGATGATGCAGATACTACAGGAGGAAGTGTTGACCCAAATGATCCAATAGGACTGGCTTCTATTTAAAAGAGATGTCTTGTTCCAGGGCTCAGTACACCCCCAGATTCCATACCTTCTAGGAGGGAGCCTTGGTGCTGTCTATGTGCACGGATGTCCGGGAACGTGTGTTTCCTGGGTGGTGAGAGTCTATCCTGTTCTCTCTCCATCGCCATGATAGCCAGAGAGTTTCTTTTGCCCTGAAAATGTGTGAGATTAATACCTTGGGATTAATGCTGGGAAAGATTGAGGGCAGGAGAAGAAGGTGGCGACAGAGGACGAGATGGTTGGATGGCATCACCAACTCAATGGACATAAGTTTGAGCAAACTCCAGGAGATAGTGAAGGACAGGGAAGCCTGGTGTGCTGCCATCCCTGGGGTCACAAAGAGTTGGACATGACAGTGGCTGAACAACAACAATATCATGGGAATAGCTTTACAGAAAGATCCCTTCATTTTTTTTTTTATTTTTTGGCCTCGCTGCATGGCAAAGGAGATCCTAGTTCCATGAGTTCCCAGAGCAGGGATCCAACCTGAGACCCCCACTTTGGAAGCATGAGGTCTTAACCACTGGACCCCCAGGGAAGTCCCTTTCCCTTAATCTTTTAAACCAGTTCCTGGCACATTTTATGCAGCATATTCAAAGCATATTTGAAAGCATATTTGTTGAGCAGAATAAGTCCAGAAACGCTTACAAATGGGGTTTGTCAGAGCTGAGCCCCTTCTGCCGGTAGCTGGCCTAGGGGCTGGGTGGGCAGCATGCTGGGGTTGTAGAGAGAGTGACAGTTTCTTAGCCTCTGGGAAACAGGCAGCGTGCTGCCCTGCGTGTGCTGGGGAGACCTTAACTGGTCCCAAAACTTGCACTAAAATCTGTCGAGTAGCCTTTTGCCACATGTCAACCCACCCTTAAAACATAGAGACGGAATTAATGATGTTTATTATTTCTCTTGATTCTGGGGGTTGATTGGATGGCTTCTAGCTCCAGGCCACTTTCTCTGACCTCTGCAGTGGACTGGCAGCTCAGCTGGGGTTAGAAGGTCCAGGACAGCCTCTTGGGCCGCTAGGGAGTGGGTTGGTCCCAGAGGGCCTCAGCTGGGACTGTCTGTCTCCGCTCCCCGTGGTCGCTTGCCCTCCAGCAGGCTAGCTCGGCTTGTCCATGAGGTGGCCGGTTCCCAGAGAGCAGGAGCAGAGGCGGCCAGGTCTTGAGACCCAGGCCAGAGCCCAACAGTCGCTTCCACCACAGTCTATGGCCCACGCAGTTCACAAGGCCAGTCCAGAAGAAAGCAGATGGAGAAACTGACTCCACTGCTCGATGGAAGGAGCAGCAAAGGAAGTGTGGTGGTCTGCCATCGACCACAAACAGAATCATGTGTTGAGTACCATGCAAAGCAAGAGAAATACAGTGATGGGAAGACTATAGTCATGGGAGCAGGGTGGTTGATACACTACATTACTCTCTCAACTTTTGTATATGTTTGAAAATTCCCATAAGAGTTAAAAGCAGGGACTTCCCTGGTGGTCCTATGGTTAAGAATCTGCCTTGCAGTGCAGGGGATGTGGGTTCAATCCACAGTTGGGGAACAAAGATCGCACATGCCACGGACCTAGGGAGCCCGCGTGCCACAACCAGAGAATCCAGGAACTGCAATAAGGACCCTGTGTGCTCCAACTAAGATCCAATGCAGCCACAGAAATAAATATAATTTTTAAAAGAATTAAAAGCACATAGTCACATACAAAGAAGTGGGAGTCTCTGCCCTTTGAGAAAAGCCACAATACTGTAATGATGTCATTTTATTGCAAGCAATGCGTCAAAGTTTACAAGAGAAGTAAAGGCAAAGAACTAGACCCTTCCCCACAAAGATGATATTTTAGGTGAGCCTTGAGGGTTGCATTAAGACATGGCCAGAAACAATAGCAGCTAACTTGTTTGAGCACTTGTAGGTACTCAGTGGCTGAGGTATGCAGGCATTTCAACGTGGTTCCTCCCATACCCGTTTTACTGGTTAAAAAAAAAAAAAAAACTGAGACCCAGAGAGATTGGGTCACTTATCCCAGATCATGCAGCTAGTGAACGATATGGCTTGAACCAGAGTTCACATTCTTCTGGTTCCAGAGCCTGGGCAGAGAAGAGGGTTAGAGAAGCTCTGTCCAACAAAAACACAGTGAAAGCCACATAAGTCATTTAAATTTTTGTAATATTAAAAAGTAAAGAAATCAGTGAAATTGATTTTAACAATGCATTTTATTTAACCCATTACATCCAAAATACCATCACTTTATCATGTAGTCAATAATCAATATAAAAATTAGTAATGAGATATTTTATATTCCTTTTTTTCCACTGTTGTGAAAATCTGTTGAGTATTTTATTCTTACAGTCTCTCTCAATTTGCATACTAAATTTTCACTGGAAATTCTCGATCTGGATTTAGATTTCATAAAATGCACAGTTAAAGAGTCATTTACAGCCAGAAAAGTTATTAAATGTACAGCCAGAAGTTAGAGTAGAGACAATCCTCAAATTACTCCAAATATCCTCAAAAGTTTTCCAATAATGAAATTGACTCTCTTTTTTACATTCAAATTTAAATTAGCTTAAATTTTTTTTTTAATGAAGAATTTACTTCTTTAGTCACACAAGCCACGTTTCAAGTATGCCCCATGGAGTTATCAGCTACCCCACTGGGGACTTATTAGAGAGTGGCAAGCAGGACAGAGCAGATACAGCTGTCCAGGGTCAGGGTGGGGGTCTTCCTGAGCAGAAGAAAAGGTGGTTGTGGGACTGTGTCTGAGATGAGGGTGGAAGGGAAATGGGATTGATGATGGGGGAATCCACCTGCCAATGCAGGAGACGTAAGAGATGTGGGTTCCATCCCTGGGTTGGGAAGATCCCTTGGAGGAGGGCATGGCAACTCACTCCAGTATTCTTGCCTGGAGAATCCATGCACAGAAGAGGCTGGCAGGCTACAGTCCATAGGGTCACAAAGACTCGGACACAACTAAAAGCATTTAGCATGCGTGAGCCTCAAGTTTGTGGCCTCTAAGCCGAACGAAGGCTGCTGACCCCAGTGTAGACACAGGGACCACGGCGCGTCCTCCCACAACCAAAGACACCATTGACGTCCAGACTGTAAATACTCTCATTAGACTCACAGTTTTATTTGTAAAGTGAATCCCTCATTTCGCCTCTCAAGACAGCCCAGCATCCCCTGATCCAGGGTCCAAGGAGAAAACACTCTTCTGCTAAGGAGCAGACAAAACAGACCACCCAGCACCAGGTTTCTCCCTTCCACCCCCTGACAAGGAAAGGAGCTGGTGCTCTGAGTCAGCGGTTTGTGATCTGGGTCTGGAAGGTGAGGACAATCTCCGTTTTACTTGCTGAGGGGTATCCATTCAAAGTCATAGTAGAACATTAACTGACAACCCCACCTAAGCTGATCTGACACTCTAGGGGAGGTGATTTATTACTTAACATCTATTAGGACTCCAACATTATAAAGTTAGATGTTAAACAACCGGTAAATTGCAAAGGATTTTGTCCAGTAGAAAGGATAAGACCAGTGGTTATGGTTCTATTGTCCTCTGAGACATTAACCAGGTTTGTATCCAAGTTTTCAGGTTCATTCACGATTTTCTTTTTTCGACTGTGCATGCACGGATGGATGGATGGATATATGCACGGCTATGAAATGTCTGGTACTGTAAGTATGATTTTCATAGCGATGGCATTCCAGGTCATTTAATAGAGCACAGAGAGTGGCAATTTCCCCTTCAAGGGCTTGAGGGGAAGGGCATCCTTTTCACTCCACTTCCTTCCCGTCTCAGGGTGACAGCTGCTACAGTCTCTTAGAATTGCCTGAATAGGGGAGATACACGTTTCTAACTCCCTACGTTTCTCACACGTCACAGATCCACTGGAAAATGAGAACTCTGTCAATGAACCCCTGACCTTGAATTTGCCGCAGAGCAGAAAGCATCTCTGGAGGATACCAATCCAGACAGACCCAGGAGCCAAGAGAACAAGGTAAGGGACAGCAAATCCAGAGGGGTTGGTTCATGAAACAGTGTAACAGGGTTTGATCTGCAAAGTCTTGGCAGAGCTACAAGAATGTCTTGTGTTTAAAAAATAACACAAGTGTTTTAGTTGTTCATATTTTTTAAAACTCAACAATTTCCTTAAAAAAAAAAAAAAAAGCTCCACTGTTACTCTCCTATCACAAAATTAGGAAACTTCAGATACTAAACACAAGAAAACTCACCGCATCATCACCACCACCCAGAGGTTTTTGCATGTTCTCTCTTCATAAATTGGGATCTTATATACATGTCATCTTGAAAACAACTTAACAATACAGGCACACCTTGGAGATATTGAGGGTTTGGTTCTTGATCATCATAATAAAGTGAAGATTGTAGAAGAACAAGCCACATGAATTTTTTGGTTTCCCAATGCATATAAAAGTTATGTTTATACTACATTGTGGTCTATCGGGTGTGCAATAGTAGTATGTCTACAAAACTGTACAAAATTCAACTTAAAAATACTTTATTGCTAAAAAAACCCTAATCATCATCTCACAACACAAGGTTGCCACAAACCTTCAATTTGTAAAAGAAAAAAACCTTTCCCATATCTATGAAGCACAATAAAGCAGAGTGAAGTAAAAGTATGCCTGTATATCGTATTACTAAATATTTTTCTACACCATGATTTAAAGGCTATAAAATAATCTATAGCATGATTGGATTGTGATTAACTAATCATGCTCCCATTGTTTGGATATTTGGATATTATACCAGCTGGGACTGAATTTAGCTTCTTGTAACCAAAAACCCCAAATAACACAGCCTAACAAGGCAGAGGTTTATTTCGCTCTTGTGTGAAAGAAGTCTGGAGAGTTGTGACAGCAATTTCTCAAGCCATTAAGGACCCAGTTTCCTTCTAGCTTTTCCTCCACCATCTGTCAAAATGACTACCAGAGCTCCAGCCATCACAGCCACAGTTTAGATGGAGGGAAGGAGAAAAGCAGAGGATAGGCGGGCACATGCCAGCCGAGTCTGCCCTCCTTTGAGGAGATTCCCTGAAGCTTACTTAACAACTGGTGGCCAAACTGGGTCAAAAAGTCAGTCACCTGGCCACCTCCACCTGCAAAGAAGCTGAAAAATGTGTGTGTTGTTTTCAAATCAGGTCTATTTCTGTCCCCAGGAAATTGGTTCCACAGGAAAGAAAAAAGGAGAATGGATACAAGGGAAGCAATAGCAATTTCTGACCTGGAGGAGGTTTACATTTTTGCTGTGTGAATGTGTGTGTGTGTGTGTGTGTGTGTTTGCTTGTTTCTTTATTTGACTGTGCCAGGTCTCAGCTGAGGCACACAGGACCTGTGATCTTCATTGAGAAATGTGAATCTTTTAGTTGTGGCATGAGAACCCTTAGTGGCAGTAAGTGGGATCTAGTTCCCCGATCAGGGATCAAATCCAGCCCCCTGCATTGGGAGCACAGAGTCCTAGCCACTGGACCGCCAGGGAGGTCCCGGTGGACTTCATTTTGCTATTTTGTAAGCTACACTATGATAAATATGATTGTGACAAAATCCTGAAGCCAATCCCTCATTATTTCATTAAGTTCATTCCTGGAAACTTCACACTCTACAAATTCCTGGATGGTTATGAGAAATTGTGTTTCCATATCTGCCCTTGGGAAGCATGGACTGGGCCACCTGTCCCACCAGGAGGTGGTGAGGCTCCCTTTGCTTCCTAATGTTACTTTCCCCACAGGGCCTCGATTTATATAGAGATATAGTAACAAGGACCTAATTTACTTACATGTAAGTATATATTACATATAATTCCTAAAAGAAAGAAATGAAAAAAGGCAAAATGGTTATTGGAAGAGGCCTTACAAATAGCTGAGAAGATAAGCTAAAAGCAAAGGAGAAAAGGAAAGATATACCCATTTGAATGCAGTTTCAAAGACTAGCAAGGAGAGATAAGAAAGACTTCCTAACTGATCAGTGCAAAGAAATAGAGGAAAACATTAGAATGGGAAAGTCTAGAGATCTCTTCAAGAAAATTAGAGATACCAAGGGAACATTTCATGCAAAGATGGCCACAATAAAGGACAGAAATAGTGTGGACTTAACAGAAGCAGAAGATATTAAGAAAAGGTGGCAAGAATACACAGAAGAACTATACAAAAAGCCAGACATCCTAGAAAGAAAAGTCAAGTGGGCTTTAGGAAGCATCACTATGAACAAAGCTAATAGAAGTGATGGGATTCCAGCTGAGCTATTTCAAATCCTAAAAGATGATGCTGTGAAAGTGCTGCACTCAATATGCCAGCAAATTTGGAAAACTCAGGAATGGCCACAGGACTGGAAAAGGTCAGTTTTCATTCCAATCCCAAAGAAAGGCAGTGCCAAAGAATGTTCAAACTACCGCACAATTGCACTCATCTCAGTTCAGTTCAGTTCAGTTCAGCTCAGTCTCTCAGTTGTGTTCGATTCTTTGCAACCCCACACACTAGCAAAGTAATGCTCAAAATTCTCCAAGCCAGGCTTCAACAGTACATGAACCAAGAACTTCCAGATGTTCAAGCTGGATTTAGAAAATGCAGGTGAACCAGAGATCAAATTGTCAATATCCACTGGATCATAGAAAAACCAAGAGAGTTCCAGAAAAACATCTACTTCTGCTTTATTGACTACACCAAAGCTTTTGACTCTATGGATCACAACAAACTGTGGAAAATTCTTAAAGAGATAGGAATACCAGAACACCTGACCTGCTTCCTGAGAAATCTGTATGCAGGTCAGGAAGCAACAGTTAGAACTGGACGTGGAACAACAGACTGGTTCCAAATAGGAAAAGGAGTATGTCAAGGCTGTATATAGTCACCTTGATTATTTAACTTATATGCAGAGTATGTCATGCAAAATGCCAGGCTGGATGAAGTTCAAGCTGGAATCAAGATTGCTGGGAGAAATATCAATAACCTCAGATATGCAGATGACACCACACTTATGGCAGAAAGTAAAGAAGAATTAAAGAGCCTCAATGAAAGTGAAAAAGGAGAGTGAAAAAGCTTGCTTAAAACTCAGCATTCAAAAAACAACAAAGATCATAACATCCGGTCCCATCACTTCATGCCAAATAGATGGAGAAACAATGGAAACAGTGACACTTTATTTTCTTGGGCTCCAAAATCACTGCAGATGGTGACTGCAGCCATGAAATTAAAAGACGCTTACTCCTTGGAAGAAAAGTTATGACTAACATAGACAGCATATTAAAAAGCAGAGACATTACTTTGTCAACAAAGGTCCATCTTGTCAAAGCTGTGATTTTTCCAGTAGTCATGTATGGATGTGAGAGTTTAACCATTAAGAAAAGCTGAGAGCCAAAGAATTGATGCTTTTGAACTGTGGTGTTGGAGAAGACTCTTGAGAGTCCCTTGGACTGCAAGGAGATCCAACCAGTCAATCCTAAAGGAAATCAGTACTGAATATTCACTGGAAGGACTAATGCTGAAGCTGAAGCTCCAATACTTTGGCCACCTGGTGTGAAGAACTAACTTACTGGAAAAGACCCTGATACTGGGAAAGATTGAAGGCAGGAGGGGAAGGGGACGACAGAGGATGAGATGGTTGGATGGCATCACTGACTGAATGGACATGAGTTTCAGCAAGCTCCAGGATTTGGTGATGGATAGGGAGGCCTGGCGTGTTGTAGTCCATGGGGTCGCAAAGAGTCAGACAAAACTGAGCAACCAAACTGAACTGAATTATATATTAGGAGCAACTGCTTCCTGTTGTCTCTGATAAATCTCAGGAGCCAAGAACAACATCATCAGCGTCCAACCACCTACACGGGACACTCCAAGAGGCGATGAGAATGCCCATGTCAAGGGCTCAACAGGCAGGATTCAGGACACTGGCTCTTCCTCAATTATCACATAAATGTTTTCATGTCTTAACATTCAATTTTTAAAAAGAGGGTAGAGATGAGAGTAGCTGCCAGATTTTGTTCGGAGGGAATTGTCAGGGTGCCCTCAACTGTGCATTTGTCCCTATGGGAGGCTGCTCCTTGAGTCTGTCCAGGTCAGACAGACAGAGAAACAGAACCAACAGGATATGGAGAGAGAGACAGAGAGAGCTTGAGAAAGAGAGATTCATTTTAAGGATCTGGCTCCCACAACTGTGGAGGCTTGCTGAGTCGAAAATCTGCAGGGCGGGCCAGCAGTTGGGGATTACTGCTGTCGTTTGAGCCCATAGGCCATCTGCTGGCACAATTCCTTTTCACTTGGGTGAGGTTAGTCTTTTTTCTATTAAGAACTTCAGCACTTTGGATGATGAGACACATTCACATCAAGGAGGGTCATCTGCTTGACTCAAAGTCTGCTAGTTTAAGTGTTACTCTCATCCTGAAAGCACCTTCTTGGAAGAAAAGCTCTGACAAACCTAGACAGCATATTAAAAAGCAGAGACATTACTTTGTCCACAAAGGTCTGTCTAGTCAAAGCTATGGTTTTTCTGTAGTCACGTATGGATGTGAAAGTTGGACCATAAAGAAAGCTGAGAGCCAAAGAATTGATACTTTTGAACTGTGATGTTGGAGAAGACTCTTAAGAGTTCCTAGGACTGCAAGGAGTTAAGCCAGTAAATCCTAAAGGAAATCAGTCCTGAATATTCATTGGAAGGACTGATGCTGAGGCTTAAGCTCCAATTCCTTGGCCACTTGATGTGAAGTACTGACTCATAAGAAAAGACCCTGATGCTGGGAAAGATTGAAGGCAGGAGGAGAAGGGGATGACAGAGGATGAGATGGTTCGATGGCATCACTGACTGAATGGACATGAGTTTCAGCAAGCTCCAGGAATTGGTGATGGACAGGGAAACCTGGCATGCTGCAGTCCATAGGGTTGCAGAGTCGGACATGACTGAGCGACTGAACTGAACTGAACTGAAAAAACACCTTCACAGAAACATCCAGATTAATGTTTGACCAAATATCTGGGCATCGTGCCCCAGGAAAGTTGATACATCAAATTAACCAACACACTTCTCACTTTGACCCTGGTGAGGGGGGCTTCAAGAGGTTGTAGGGGTGGGGCAGAGGGGTCTTAGAAATCTCAAATGTGGGAGATACAAGACCTGGAACATCTGGAGGTGAGCCAGCTGGCAGCCTGCGTGGGAGGTGAGGGGAGAGGGCCGGGTAGTGGGTGAGGGGTATCTACACCAAAGACAAGGCAGAGGTGTGTGTTTTCTTAGAATCAAGTGTGGACCCCAAGGAAAGGAACCACCTCTGAACCACTTTGAAAAGGACTTCACCCTAAAGGCTGCCTGCTAGGGTCCAGGTGGATCTTGGCAGGAAGTGGCTGTAGAAAGTTGGAGAGTCATGAGTGACCAGCTTGAGAGTTTTGTACATGCCCAAGAACTGCAGTCATAGACCACCCACCCCCAACATGGCATGTCTGAGGAGCCCCCAAAAGCTTTGGAGACCCAAAAAGCAATTAGGGGGATGGAGAGAAGACAGCATGAAGCAGAGGTTTCACAGGAGACCTGGATGGGCAGGAGTTGGTGTTCTGAAAGAGTTTTCAGATGCACTTTTTATACCCAGAAAAAGAAGTCATTTATTTATAAGCCAGGAGTGACCAGAAAAGCTTTGCATGTGGTCTGCCTGAAATTTCACCCAAGGCTGGGCAGGCAGTTCCAACCCATAGAGCAGGCTGAAGTGGGGGTCAAGGGGGAGATGAGAACCCATCCTGTCTGCTTTCCAGTGGGTCCAGCTTGGCCCACAGAGGTCCTCTGGGTTCCTTCTGTCTTGGGCTTCACGAGGACAGAGGTTTTGGAGAACGTATCCAGGTCAGTCTCAGAAGCCCCACCGTGACCCTTGTTTCTATTATGTTTTCTGAGTTGGATTTCTATGGCCAGGTAGGTCATCATGTACCTGTAATGGAAAAGTTTTCTAGACAAAAACTTCCTGATGGGCTGTCAGGCTTCCACAGCTCTGAGTTGCCACTTTTATGTAAAGTTCAGGATATGAATCTCTCCTGGGAAACACTGCCATTCAACAGCTAATGAGCCGCCATGTCAATATTTGCTTGACATGCGATGTCTGGGGTACCATTCCATTCTGTGTGCCGTTCCTCCTCTTCTGCTCACTCTTCATTTCACTAGCACCTTGGCATCCAGAGGCTCGGATCTTTATTTTTGTAAAATAATTTGATCTCTGCCGTCCCCCATATCTCTGTGTCCCTATCTTTGTGTTCTTCATATAAAGTGCCATGGTTGACTCTGAGCATCTCTTGTTCAGTGTCCATGGTCACTTTCCCAATGCTGTTAACCTTACCCATTCCTGTTAAATTCCAAAGTCCCCTTTGCTCTAAGAAAGAAAAATAATCTCTGACCCTTTGGTAACTTGTGCATGTAAATGCAAGCTTCTGATCTAAATTTGAACCCCTTCAAAAAATTTTTTTAAAAAGAGAACTCTACAATGTGCAAAGACTGGAAGCAATTGAAGAAGGACGCAAATGTTATCTCATGCTGGGCCCCAAATATTTTAGCTCTCTTTTTTGTAATTGCCATTATAGTAAATGCTTTCATAAAGGCATTTTTAATAGTACTTATTAAAATAAATTTTACATTACAACAAAATATACAAATCTTGGGTATACAGCTTGATGAATGCATCAGCTCGGGCTGCCATAACAAAATACCATGTACTGGGTACTTAGACCACAGAAATTGGTTTCTCACAGTTCTGGAGGCAGAAGTCCTAGATCATGGCTCCAGTATGGTCGGGTTCTTGGAGGACTCTCTTCCTGGCTTGCAGACAGCTGCCTTCTGGCTGTGTCCTCACATGGTGGGAGGGAGAAAGTGAGTTCTGGTCTTTTCCTCTTCATGGGAGCCCCACCTTCCCAAAGACGCCCTCTCCAAATACCATCACACTGGGAGTCAGGGCTTCAGCATAAAAATTTGGGGCAGAGGTGGTGGATTACAATTCAGTCCATAGCCATGAATGTTTACATACATATACACCCACTTAACCATGAACCAGGCCAAGATCTAGAACATTAGGCATGAAGCTAAAACCCTTTTCCTGTTAATAACCATCCCTTCTTAGTCAGAAACATCTTCTGGTTTAGTACCATTAGATTAATTTTGCTGGCTCCTGAACTTCATAAAAATAGGATCGTACAGTATGTCATCATGATGTCTCTCTCACTTGGCTCAACATATTTGAGATTCATGTTCATGTGTGTGTGTGTGTATAAGACTGTTCTTTTATTGCTGAGAATTATTACCACAATTTGTTTATCCATCCTTCTGTTAATGAATATTTGGAGCGTTTCTAATTTTTAACTATTACAAAGTTGCTATGAATGTTCCTAGAAATGTCTTTTTATGGATGTATGTATTCATTTCTCCAGTGTGTCCCCAGAAGTGGAAGTGTTGGGTCTTAGGATAGGTGTTAATATGTGTTAACATTAATGTTGGTGACTCAGACAGTAAAGAATCTGCCTGCAGGAATCTCTGCAGGAGACCCGGGTTTGATCTCTGGGTCAGGAAGATCCCCTAGAGACAAGAATGGCTACCCACTCCAGTATTATTGCCTGGAGAATCCCATGGACAGAGTAGCTGGGCAGGGTACAGTCCATGGGGTCAAAAAGAATCAGACACGACTGAGCGACTAAGCATGCACACAACATTAATAGTTAATGTTATTAGAGACAGCCGAGTAATTTTTCAAAATGATTGATTGACTATTTTATACTCCTATCAGCAAGATAAAGTTCTGGTTGCTCTAGAGTCTCACCAGTGCTTGGAATTGTCAGTCTTTGTAACTATATCCACTCTAATACATTGTGGTTTCTCACTGTGGTTTTAAGTTTTATTTCGCCTGATGACTCATGATGTTGTATGTTTGTTGGCCATTCATGTATCTTCTTATGTGAAGTTCTTGTTCAAGTTTTTTGCCCATTTATTATTATTATTTCTTAATTTGTTGGATACTTTATACTTCTTGACCACAAGCCCTTGATCAGATAAATGAATTGCAAATACATTCTACTAGTCTGTGGCTTATCTTTTAACTGTCCTGTTTTTTAAAGAGCAGACATTTTGACAACTAACATCATTTTTTTCTTTTATTGTTTGTCCTTTTCCATTCTAAGAAAGATTTGAGTACTTCAAAGATATTCTCCTATGCTTTTCTTAGGGATGTTTTATACTTTTAACATTTAGGTCTATGGTCCATATAGATATCCACTTGCTCTGGCATCATTAAAAAGAACTCCTGGGCTCTCCCAATGAATTGCTTTCGTGTTTTCTCTGGTTTTGATTTTGCTTTTCCAAAAATCCACTGACTGTAGACTCATGGGTCTTCTCTGGACTTTTATTCTGTTTCATTGATCTAATTGTCTTTCTTTATGCCAATGTTCGGAGAAGGCAATGGCACCCCACTCCAGTACTCTTGCTTGGAAAATCCCATGGACCGAGGAGCCTGGTAGGCTGCAACCCATGGGGTCGCTAAGAGTCGGACACGACTGAGCGACTTCACTTTCACGCATTGGAGAAGGGAATGGCAACCCACTCCAGTGTTCTTGCCTGGAGAATCCCAGGGATGGGGGAGCCTGGTGGGCTACCATCTATGGGGTCGCACAGAGTCGGACACGACTGAAGTGACTTAGCATAGCATGCCAGTGTTACACTGTCTTAGATACTGTAGCTTTATGATAAGTTTTAAAATCTGGTAGAGTAAACCCTCCTACTTTATTCTTTTTTGAGATTGTCTTGGCTATTTTAAGTTGTTCACATTTCCATATAAATTTTAGAATCAGTTCATCAATTTATCTTCTGAAAAAAGCCTGCTAGGATTTTGGTTAAGATTACATTATCTCTATAGATAAATTTGGAGATTACTGACACCTGAAGATTGAATAATTTAAGGTACCAGTCAATGACCACGTCCTAATTTTCCATTTATTTAGGTACTCCTTAAGTTAATCCAGCAATGACTTTATAGTTTACTATAGAAGATATGTACATATTTTATTTATATTTGTTCCTAAGTATTGAATAATTTTTATCCTATTTTAAATGCTTGTGTTTTGCAATTTAATTTTTCAATTGTTTTAGTAGTGTGGGGCTTCCCTTGTGGCTCAGCTGGTAAAGAATCCGCCTGTAATTCGGGAGACCTGGGTTTAATCCCTGAGTTGGGAAGATCCTTAAAGAAGAGAAAGGCTACCCACTCCAGTATTCTGGCCTGGAGAATTCCATAGACAGTCCATGGGATCACAAAGAGTCAGACACGACTGAGTGACTTTCACTTCCACTTTTAGTAGTATACTTAAATGTAGTTAATCTCTGCGTGTTCACTCAGTATCCTGTGACCTTGATTAAGGTCACTTGTAGCTCTATTGTATATTCCTTTGGATTCTCCATGCACTCAATCCCGCCTTCTGTGAATAAAGATAGTTTTAATCCTTTCTTTCCAATCATCATGACTTCTATTTGTTTTTTCATATCTTATTACACTTGTGAGGAATTCCATTGTGATATTGAAAGAAGTGGTGAGAGTAGGAATCCTTGCCTCATTCTTTGTTTGCAGTTGCTTTGATTGCAAAGATTAGAGCCACATAAATTTGTTCAAGTGAAAGGGGCACATGGTAAGGATGCTGGAAGCTCAAAGAATCCAAGTAACAGAGGTGAAACCCAACTGTATTGGAAGGGAAATGCCATCAGGAGAGCCACTTCCTCCTTTCCTCAGGGTCCAAGGGACCGACTGCTTTCTGCTCTGTGGACTGCTTTATTCTCCTGCTCTCTCCTCACACCATCTTCTCTTGCTTGTCACCTTGCGTATGACCCAAAATGGCAGCCATAGCTGATATGACCTTTCAACTTGGCTCTCCACAGCCAATGGGGACTTTTGGATCTCTAAGAAAGAATTTTGAAGGAAAAGAATCTGATTAGCCATCCTTGGGCCAGGTGTTTAGCTCTGGGCCAATCAGCTAAAAAAAAAAAAAAAAGAGGCAGGATTAATGAGGTCATTCCCACTTCAGAGGGACCTGTGTTGGGGAGAATCTTTCAGAAGTATGTGAAGGAGAGCCAGGCACCCAAAACATGTCTCATGTAGTTAAGTCTGGGTCTCCCATACGAGGGAATGCCAAAGGGGACTTGGCTGAGGTGACAAGTAGAAGAATGGAAATCAGAGTAGTAGGGGCTGAAAGCTAGATGAGAGGACTATTGTCTTCTGAGACTCAGATGGCCAAGGAGCCAGTCCTCCATGTGCTAGAAGTATGTTCTTCTTAGTGGTCAGTGCCTGTCCCCAGAGGTTCTAGAATTGTCCCCTGCTCACCCAATGGCATGCTGCAAGTCCTCTTCCATATGACCACAAGCAGGGGTTTTGGTGGGCAGTGCAGCAGGAGGGGAACACAATTACCATAGACAGACGTGCTACAAACAGGAATACTGGAAAGGAACTAATCTCTGTTGAGGGTTTTTATGCACATGAGTTTGGGTGAACTCCGGGAGTTGGTGATGGACAGGGAGGCCTGGCGTGCTGCGATTCATGGGGTCAGAAAGTCGGACACGACTGAGCGACTGAACTGAACTGATGTGTACTATCACTTCAAAGTCTCCCATTTCACAGATTAGAAAACTAAGACTCAAAGTTAGTAGTTAGCCTGAGGTTGCACAGCTAGTAAGACAGCCAGACCATCAATCAAAGTCTTAGACTCCACACCCCACATTCTCCCACCCCCCAAGCTGCCCTGATGGAAGTATTGGAGGATAAACTTGGCCATGCAAAGGAGGGTGTTACTGTTGAAATGCCCACAGTGGGCAAAGCCCTAAGGTACCCCCAGTTCATCACCAGATTGGTCTCTTAGAAGTCCTCTCAAGTCAAGATGTTATAAGTTGGGTCTTTATTATAGACGCAATGTCCCAGAAATCACTTCATATCACAAAATCACCAAATTGATAAATATAGATACACACATATGAGAAAAGGATAGAATGCAAACATGTGCTTTTTATGAATTGACATTTCTATATAAAATTAAAATTTCACATAGGGTAATTTTTCTGCATGAACTGGGCAGGCTGATGCTTCTTAAAATATTTGTCAACTGACCTTCCCAGTGAAGACGTGTTTGTCTATTCCTGGCAATGACCTGAGGGAACTGCAGAAGTTTCTAATTGTTCCAAGGATGGTCAGCCTGCATTAAGCATTAGATTCACCCCAGGGCTTACACTCAGGGGGCAGCCAAGGACATCCTCACTAAGCGTTAACAGCTCTGCTCTAGCTGGTCCAGCCAAACCTTCCTAATTATTAAATATTGTGTCAAGTTTCCCTGGATCCAGCTCCAGAACGATCATTGCATGAAATCCCTCACTGCCATTAAAGACTCATGCGTGAAAAGACACATGTACCCCAGCATTCACTGCAGCACTATTTACAGTGGCCAGGCCATGGAAGCAACCCAGATGCCCATCGACAGATGAATGGGCAAAGAAGGTGTGGTACATATACACAATGGAATGTTATTCAGCCGTAAAAAGAATGAATTTGGGTCCGTTGTAGTGAGGTGGATGAACCTAGAGCCTGCTATACAGAGTGAAGTAAATCATAAAGAGAAATACAAATATCATAGACTAACACATGTATATGGAATGTAGAAAAATGGTGCGGATGAACCTATTTGCAGGGAAGGAATGGAGATGCAGATGCAGAGAATGGACGAGGGAAGGCAAGAGTGGGACGAATGGAGAAAGTAGCCTTGATGTGCATACACTATCATGTGTGAAATAGCTAGCTGGTGGGAAGCTGCTATGTAACACAAGGAGCCCAGATGGGTGCTCTGTGATGACCTAGAAAGGGGGTTTGGGGGAAGAGGAGGGATGCTCAAGAGGGAGGTGATGTGTGCATATTTATGGTTGATTTGTATTGTTGTACGGCAGAAACCAAAGCAACATTATAAAGCAATTTCCCTCCAATTAAAAAATAAATTAAAAAAATAAGATTTCTTATCAGTAGGGAAAGAAAAAGAAAAGACTCATGAGTCTTTGAATGCTGATATGAGACAAGGACCAGTTTCCCTATAGGGAACTGTACACATTTCCATGGAAATGCAGAAGTTCCGTGTATTGTAACCCAGGGGGCAGCTTGTCAGATGTTCATAAACGCTAGTTCAGGTTGTCATTAGCAGAGCCTCATAGTCTTTACAATCTGTAAACACTAGAAACAAATGCCGAGTCATTGCAGGTTGGGGGGCTGCCTCTTTGATTCAAAGAAGCTGTTTCAGGGTTTGCCATTAGTCAATCATTTGTGACGACACAGATCCGAAGAACTGCAGCCTGACTCTAATCAGCCTCCAGAGCTACCAATTTAGAAGAAACACAGGAGACAGAGAAGCCAGTGAAACACACTGCAGTCACAATCAACAGGATCCAGGCAGGACGGAGGACCCAATTTCTCAACCAAGTACAAGCAGAAAACAAAAGTGAGGGAGCGATCCAACGGTTTTCAGGCAGCATCAACCAACTGCGACGCGTAAACCTCACCTGAATCCTGTTTCAAACAAACACTCTTTCCCTTTTCTTGAGGGAAAGCTTCAAAGACAATTGGGGAAATTTGAACTCAGGTCGGATGTTTGCTGCCACTCAGGCATGTCTGACTCTGTGCCACCCCATGGACTGCAGCCTGCCAGGCTCCTCTGTCCATGGGATGCTCCAGGCAAGAATACTGGAGCTGGTTGCCATTTCCTCTTCCAGGGGATCTTCCCCACCCAGGGACTGAACCTGAGTCTCCTGTGTCTCCTGAATTATAGGCAGATTCTTTACCTGTTGAGCCATGGGGAAAGTCCCTTGATGATGCTAAGAAATTACAAATTTTTTAAGGCGTGTTAAAGGTACGAGGGCTATTTTTAAAGTCCTTTTCTTTTAGAGATACACTCTGAAAGATTTTGGATGAAATGATAAGATATCTGGGACTTGCTTCAAAATCATGTAGGCCCAGGAAGGCGTGGGGAGGAATAAAGATGAAAGAAGATAAGCCATGAGTCTTTAACAACTGCTGAGCTGGTGAGGGGAGTTCATTATTCTTTTCTGTCTGCTTTAGTGTATGTTTGAAATTTTCCATAATAAAAAGCTGGCTTTTATTATATTCTTGAGAGCTTATTTTAAAAAATAAATAAATAAAAAGGGCTTCCAGATGTTCAAGCTGAATTTAGAAAAGGCAGAGGAACCAGAGATCAAATTGCCAACATCCACTGGATCATCAAAAGAGCAAGAGAGTTCCAGAAAAACGTCTACTTCAGCTTTATTGACTACGGCAAAGCCTTTGACTCTGTGGATCACAACAAACTGGGGAAAATTCTTAAAGACATAGGAACACCAGACCACCTGACCTGCCTCCTGAGAAATCTGTACGCAGGTTAAGAAGCAAGTCAGAACTGGACATGGAACAACAGACTGGTTCCAAATAGGAAAAGGAGTACGTCAAGGCTGTATATTGTCACTTTACTTAGTTAACTTACATGCAGAGTACCTCATGCAAAATGCCAGGCTGGATGAAGCACAAGCTAGAATCAAGATTGCAGGGAGAATATCAACAACCTCAGATATGCACATGACACCACCCTTATGGCAGAAAGCAAAGAAGAACTAAAGAACCTCTTGATGAAAGTGAAAGAGGAGAGTGAAAAAGTTGGATTAAAATTCAACATTCAGAAAACTAAGATCATGGCATCACTTCATGGCAAATAGGTGGGGAAACAATGGAAACAGTGACAGACTTTGTTTTGGGGGGCTCCAAATTCACTGCAGATGGTGACTGAAGCCATGAAATTAAAAGACTCTTGCTCCTTGGAAGAAAAGCTATGACCAACCAAGACAGCATATTAAAAAGCAGAGACATTACTTTGCC